>NC_136621.1:37570129-37645129 GCF_933228915.1 Telmatherina bonti | reverse complement strand
GGCTCCTCTGATGGGATTTCCACGACTTGTCTGTCAGCTCTCTCATTTAGATGTATGTAAAAAGGGGGGTTGGAGGTATCATTTTATATAATGTGTCTGTCTGTGTGTTTCCCTGATGTCTGATTTTAAACTGTAAAGCGCTTTGAGTTACATATTTTATGTTGGAAAAGCGCTTCATAAATAAAGTTTGATTTGATTTTGATTCGACATGCCCAAAATCAGCTTCTCTTGTAAAGAAAATGCCAAATTTGGGCTTTTATTATTACATGACCTTCAGGACTCTTAGGCTGACTTAGGGTATCACAGGAACAACTCAATGCTTTGTGTAGTTATAAGAGTTTTACATGAGCAATTGGAGAAGAACTGCTGAGAATCATTTATCTTTTCTGTGTAAACTTGAGCTTCTTGCTCAGGCTGAAGTTTCCTGGTTAACTCTCATGTTATCTTTGTTTCTCCTTCTTTAGAATCAACCGTGGCTCCGTTTAGATTGAGCACTTTCCATCTGATCGAACGTCCAATCAGAATAAAAACCACTCCTGATCTGATCGTTTTAAATCTGATCAATACAGGTGGTTTAAACCTTTTCACAATCGGATCAGCAGGTAAAATTAATCTTTTATACCCTCATTCCAGTCGTTTAATGGTGGATGTCGCTTGGGCTTAAGCTTGAACCACATGGAGGTTATGTGACATAAAGAGTTTTCAGGGAAGACTTGGATAAACGACAGCAGGATGGTGGCATCTGCCACAGGAAACTGTAAGCATTAACCCTTTATTGGGCAAATGACCATTTTGATCTCTTCATTGGATATTAAAAAAAATAGCTGTAACCAATGAAATCATAGAACCACACTGACTTCTCCACATAAGTTACCAAACATCAGGCTACATCTCAGCTACTTTGTTGAAATTAGCCTTCAGTGATCACTAACTAATGCATAACTTTCATTTTAGAAAAAAGTATAAAAGTTTTAAAGTCTTGTAATGCCATCGGATATTATAATAAAACTCTTTTCTATGGTTGAAGTTTAAGCTTTTCGATGGTCAAAAGGTCCAAAATAAAGGAAAAAGAAAAAACCCACTTCTTTAGAATAGTAGGAACTGCACATGTTGGAAGTGTCATGGTGTTGTTAAATCCCTCCATCGTCTAAATACATCTGATCGGATCGCTTCACCGAGCTTCCATGTAAACAAGCCAGCTGGAACCTCCCATCAGATTAATTTCAATCAGATAGACGAAATATTTTGTCCATGTAAACATAGCTGGCGGTAATCCTCTTTTCAATCGCTTCACAAACTCATCGGGGATGAAAGTGCATCATGTAAAGGATGTGTGGGATCCGTCACACTCCTCCTGGAAGGGAAAGATTTCTGGAAAATGCAGATCCAGCTGAACACCGTTTCTTACTGCTCTGACTAGAGAAGCGCTTGGGGCGCGAAAAACGCCTGAAGGTAGAGCATGACACTGACAGATGAACTGATATCCATGTTGTTTGACAATGCTTGGATTTTCATAAAGATCACCAACTTTCCCGACAGCAAAACAGCCCCGAACCGTCACCAAGGAACGAGCTTTTATCTGTCTGATGATGAACACAAACATGACAGTTTGAGTTAAAGCTCTTAAACTTTGACTCAGCTGTTCATAAGAAACCCTTCCAGTTATCAGCGTAGTGTGGCTGGACTTCAGTCCTACTCTTTTCTGTCATGAACCTCTCCTGTATCAGCTGCAACTTGAGGCCAGCTGACTCAGAAGTTACCTGGTTGCAGGTCAGAGCAGAGGTCAAGTGGAGGGGCCTTTTTCTTATTATTTTGAAAAGATTTTTGGTTTATTTTGAAAAGTTTCTTGGTTTTTTTTGTTTTGTTTTTAGGGCTGTTTTGAAACATTTGGAGTCCGAACTTTCCAAGTGATTTCTCCCTGAATGAGCTTTGGCGTTTGGGCAGAACATGAGAGCAGCGGGACTGTTTACTCTGACCCCTTTTAAGGGGTTTAATCCCTTCAAAGATCTAAAAATAATCAAATGTAAGGCTTCAAAAAGTGCTCAGAAGCAACAGTTCAGGAAGCTGTTTGGGGAGTGACTCATACAGTGTGTGTGAACCAAATCTGTGCTTTAAAGGATGGAAATTTCCATAAATATTTATCTGTGTCTTGATTCATGAATTTCTGTCTGAGCCTCAGCGTTTTTCTGTGTGTCTCCAGTGTGCTTCCAGCAGACAATGACACGTTATGCTGCACTGAATACAGCAGCCAAGAAGAAGAAGAACTCTTCATTTTCATCCCATCCTCCTCTTTTATCCCTCCCTTAGTGGCAAAAGAAGGAAAGTAATTCCAGCTAGGTCCTACTTAACACCTTCAATTTGTCTTGTGCTGCTTCAGTCGCTGCCCTCCCTCCTCCCCTCCTCTCTCTCCACTACCTCCTCCCTCCCACCCGATGCACGTCTCCCTCTTTCCATCTATCTTTCTATCTCTCCGTGTCACTTGCCTTCTCTCTCTCTCTCTCTTTCTCATAGTGATGGCTTTCCCTCTCTCTCAAGGTGATGGAGGCGGTTGTGTGTGGGTCTCAGAGAGCACGCCTCAGGGATTATACAGCCTGCTTGCATGAAAGATTCATGATTTTCAGGAGTGTGTATGTGTGTGTGAGTGTGTGTCGGTGTGTGTGTGGCTCACGCTCAGGCAGTGACTGGAAAAGGGGAACATGGAGAGACAGAGAAAGAAGGGAAAAGGGTGGGGGATGGAGGGCAGAGAATGTGAGACAAATTGATGGTGCACATCAGGGCTAACTCACTGTGCTGCGATTATACCACTGCACACACTCACCATCTTGCTCAGGCCAGCTCGACAGAAATAACCAGTGGCAGAAGTCTGAAACAGATATAGAAATGCTCTGAGCTGACATGTTTCAATGTTCCCCACATAGCTCCTTTGACTGTTTATGTAAATGTGTGAACCAACAATTGTTGCATTATTTAGATAAACATGTGAGTGCTTCTTAAAGGTGGAGTATGTAAGATTTTCAATATTTTCAAAATAAATTAACTAATAAAATAACTACAATCATAATTAGATAGCTTTTTGAACATGTAGGTTCCATTCTGTTCATATTTAATGCGTTATTAAATTACAAGTTTAATTAATGACAAATGACAAAATGCACTTTTTTTTACTGGTAGGCAAACATTTAAGAAGGGTCTTTGTCATTAATTAAACTTGTAATTTAATAACACATCAAATATGGACAGACTGGAACCTACATGTTTTTTTTTATTTAATGGTTATTAGTTATTTTTTAGTTAATGTTTTTTTTTTTTTAAATATTGAAAATCTTACATACTCCACCTTTAGGATTGACCATACACACACCAGCCACTATAATATGTCCACTTGTCCAGTTGATTGTTAACATAGATACTAAATAAACCAACCACATGAGAGCAACTCAGTGATGTAGACATGAAGACAACTTACTGAAGTTCAATCTGAGCATCAGAATGAGGAAGAAAAGGAGGTTTCAGTGACTGAACGTAGCATGTTGTTGGTCTGGGACAATCATCTCTAGGGTTTACAGAGAATGTCTGAAGAAGACCAAAGGAGAATGGACAGACTGGTAGGAGGTGACAAAAAGGTGACAGGAAGTCACATATACACTGGTTCCAGTGTATATGTGATTTTCAGTCTAACATCTCTTATTACACAACAACCATGAAGCAGGGCTACCCCAGCAAGACACCACTCTGGATGCCACCCCTGTCTGTTCACAGACCCACCAAAACTGGACAACAGAAGATGGAAAGTTGGGGTTGTAAGAATTCTGCTTGTATTTGACCAGTTTAGAGGAATTTTCTAACGAACATCCATTTATCCATCCAGCCCTGTTAGAATGGGACAGTCTGTCCCAGTCAGGTGACATGAAATATGTCTTTTTACAGGACAACGGCAACATGCTTCTGCCACTCTTTGCAAATATACATAAATACAAACACAAAAAGACCTGCAGTATTTGAATCCAATATTGAGTCACTTCACAGCACTGTGGAGGCGTTGACACTGAAAATAGCACTATGATGTAAATCACATGGACTTTGCATGTGTGGGTGTGTTGTTACAGGTAACCCAGTGTGATGAAATATAATCTCAAGATTCATGGCATTCACTCGAACACTGCATGTTGGTTTATAATGCCATGAAATTCTACAACGCTGGTCTTAGTGACACTGATAAGGACTCTGTTACGGATGCAGCAATGTCTCCTTTCATTGTTTAATGTACAACATGTAGAATCCGTCTTGTCAGATTCAGGCCAGGAAAGACCAGCTGGCACAACGAGTCGCGTTCGCCGAGAGCCTCTCAGCCAGAGGAAGTGTGTCAGTGCCAAGTGTCTGGTGCTGTAGGACAACTCTATTCATGAGCCTTCACCTTGGCAGAGGGAGAGGACGAAGAGTGGGATGTTTGTGTGTGTGAAAATGCTCGCAAGTGTTGAGACATCTTTTGTGGAAAAATATCCTACTCATGTGGTCCTAATTACACCACGGTCAGTGCGGCTTCTAATGCCAACTGGCTGCATTATTTTCATAGTTTGACAAGTTAAATCACTGCTTTAACACTCCGGTATGGGTGTCACCATAGCAACACATTAATCAACTGGTTCAGATCAGCTGGGAACAACAGAAACGCGCTGTTGCTTGACAACAAATGTTTGGCATAAAAAGTACAACAAGGCCAACATAAAATAGTTTGTATACTTCAGCATATTAAGCAAGTTTTGTAAAAAAAAAAAAAAAAAAAAAAGTAATAAACGTTTGTTATAAAACGTTTACTGTGTGGGACCACACCAGGGGGTGGGCAGGTCCGGTCCTAAAGGACTGTGGTGCTGCTAGTGTTCAGAGTTTCCCTGCTGCAACACACCTGACTGAAATCAGTGGCTAATTAGCAGACTGGTGCAGAGTCAACGATACACAGTCAGGGCTGGTTTTATTGTTGAGCTGCAGAAACAGAGGACACTAGGCATACAGGGGAGTGATTAACACAATGAATCCTCAACATAGAACTAAAACCGAGGGTATAAATACACTGAACATAACAAAACGCCGGTGAAGCAAATCTACTGAATGAACCCAGGTGATCTAAATCAACAGGAACAAAAGCTAAACAAGACATAAATTAAATGAAATGAAATGGAAAAATACTTTATTAATCCCCAAAGGGAAATTCAATATTGCAGTAGATAATAATTAACTAGAGGAGGTCTTGTTCTGGAGGCTGATGGCTGTTGGCAGGAAGGATCTTCTTTATCTTTCAGTCTTGCATCGGACCTGAAGAAGCCTCTCACTGAACACACTTTGTTGTTTCTTCACTGTGTTGTGGAGAGGGTGTGAAGACTCCTCCATCATCTTCATCAGCTTGTGCAGCATTCTTCTTTGGACAATCAGCTCCAGCGGCTCCAGAGTTACTCCAAGCACAGAAGCAGCTTTCTGGATCAGTTTGTTGATTCTCTTCAAGTCTCTGGTTCTGATGCTACTACCCCAGCAGATGCTGCAAAGCTGACTGCACTCTCCACAACAGACTTATAGAAGATATGCAACATCTTGGTGCAGACGTTAAACCATCTCAGCTTCCTTAAGAAGTACAGTCTGCTCTGACCTTTCTTGTAGATGTAGTCAGTGTTGCATTTCCAGTCCAGTTTGTTGTCCAGCTGAACTCCAAGATACTTGTATTCCTCCACCACCTCCACCTCCTCTCCCAGGATGGAAACAGTGCTTTGTTTATTCTTCTTCCTCCTGAAGTTAACAATCATCTCTTTTGTTTTGCTGCTATTTAATATGAGATGATTGTCACCGCACCATTTAACAAACTGACTGACCAGTTCTCTGTACTCTGCTTCTTGTCCATCCCTGATACACCCCACAACTGCAGAGTCATCAGAGTATTTCTGCAGATGACAGGACTCAGAGTTGGACTGGAAGTCTGAGGTGTACAGAGTGAAGAGGAATGGCCAGAGTACAGTTCCTTGTGGTGCACCAGTGCTGCTGACACACAGCTAAGCTATAATGGAGCTAAACAGGAAAAACTAAATAAAACAGGAAAACTAAGGTACAAATAGTCCAAACCATGACAGTCTGCTAGTTAAGTCTTACGTGTGTCAGGTGAGTTGCAGCAGGCACACTCCTAACACTTGCAGGACTGCGGCCCTCGAGAACAGGAGCTGCCCACCCCTACAAGCGGATTAAATAACTGTTCTACACTTCGCGTGGTGCATTAAAACCGTGTAATGTACAGCTCCTCGTTGTTTAATCCTTACAGATGTCATAAATCTAAAATAAACTTTAGTAAGTTGGTAGCAAAGTTATCAACAGAGGTTATATAAGTTATTCACATGTTTTCAAGATGAAACTTTGTAAGTCAATTAATATAAAAATAAATAAATACAAAAATGACTATATTTTCAGGAGGAGTGGGCAACAACAGACTTGTAATGGTCTTTAAAACATGTTTACAAGCTGGGAAACCTGTCTGAGGTGGTAAATGTCCAAACGTTTACCTTGGTGCTGTTTTATTTTATTTTATTTAGATCTATGAAGACTTTAAAAACTTTCTCTATCTCTTTATATTCCCTTTCTCCATCAGCTATTTACAACCTTGGGAATTTTGACTCATCATTCCAACATGCACATCCGTCTGGAGCTCATTCGCTGCCCTAATGTCCTCACGGAGGCCTTTTCACTCCTCTTCTCTCCGGCGTCTTCAAACATATTGCATCATTGTCGCTTATGATTGCATTTCACATTAAAGATCGCTGGTGGCGAGAGCAAAAGAGTCAGATAAAGGGGAAGGGGAAAACGGTGGGAGAGGGGCAGAGATGGACGAGGATGAGAATGAAAAGGGGAGAGGAAGGACAGATCAAGGGGAGAGAGGAAAGAGACAGGCAGCAGCCGGGCAGGAGCGAGAGAAACAGAGATTACACGAGACAGACAGAGGGAGATTTTTTTTTTTTTTTTTTTTGGAAAGGAAAAATAAAAGATTGAACTCAGAGGGAACGAATTATACAGCCGTTACCCCTTCCCTCCCCCCCTCCCCAGTGTGACTGCGAATGGGAGAGGCTGAGTTTCCACTATTCCACTGACCTTGGAGGTCACTTGGAGGAAAGCAGCATTAATCAAACTGACGCCCAGGCTCAGGCAGATTATAGCAGGCAGTAATGCTCACAATAAGCCCCCTACTGAACACACACACATATACAGCGACATCCCGAGCACCCCCACCAACCATCCTCAGATATATATCCGCTTCCTTCCACATTTTTCCCTCCCTCTATGTCATCATATTATGTTGTTGTTTGTATATAATCTTCTTTGTTTTTTTCCCCTCCCTTATCATCATCATCCTCCTCATCTCTCTCTCTCTCGCCTTCTTCTTCCTCCAACACTCCCTCTGGATCTCCAGCCACATGCAGTGAATTAACCCATCTTCAATCTGTGTTAATGGACTTCTAAAGATCAGCTCTTGCCTGTAGACATGCCACCAACATTTCCACTGCGCGTGGGATGGCTGCCCTCTGGCCGCATGCACACATATAGGTATCGTTTTGTTTGTTTTGCTCACAATATCCGGCTGACGGGGAGTCTGATGGATTTGTATGCATGTGTATATTCATGTAATTTTACATGTGCAGAGTGTGAGTAATGATATGTGCCAGGCGGGGCTTTTTCTGTGCCCTTTTCTTAATGTCAAACACACACGTGAAAAATAAGCAATCATTTGTTTTGGTGCTTAAATCCCAAAGAAAAAAAAGTCTATGAGTGTATCCCCCCCCCTGTCCTATTCCCACTGCAGAGTCTGGACCTAATAACTCAAACTGAGTGTTATTCATCCTCCAAGTAAAAGCCAGTCAGCCAGTGAAAAATAAAGTGTGTACATGCTGTGTGTCAATCGGTACAAACCAATCAATACATCCTGACTGGATAACCTGCATGCATGGGTTTGTGTGAGTGTGCAGGTTCAGGCGGATGGTTACAGCAGGCTGGGTTAATCTACCAGCGCTTGTCTGCGCTGATGATAGTATTGATCAGATGAAGACCATGTGAAGGTCAGGATGTGTTGGCTTTGTTTGGGCTGCCTCCATCGTGATGCACTGCCAGTCCCTTTCACTGCTCCTCCGTCCTCCAGAGACCAGGCTGGGGACTCGTATGAGGACTGGACTCATAAAACAGACCCAACTTACCCCATTAGAGCGCAGTTTTCCCATTTTTCTTTTCTTCTCTAGAACTTTCTGTTCATCTGCAATGTGTAAGTTTTTATACTTATTACATCATATCTGTCCAAAATAACCAAAAGTCATTAGAAATGCTTTTAATGAACTTATAATTGGTCATTTCAAGGGAAAATAAAGAAGGGAAGGGAATAAAATTATTTATTTTATCAGTAGTAAACAGGAAAATGTGATTATATACATTGTTTTATTGTAATCAGGTACAAAGAGAAGAATAAGGTCCTAAAATTGTATTTTCTTCTTATTATTATGATTATTGACACCTCTTCTCCCTTCTTTAATGGATCATTGTCATTATTTCTGAATGATGGAACAGAGGCTAGGCTTGTTAGTACTTAATTATTCATCTGAATCCATAAAGTCAATCAATTAAGCTTAAGTGTGCAATAAATCTGATTAACCAGTCAGTTCCCAAAACACCATAAAATCCATGCAGGTCTTACGTGCCGGTAATGAGTTGGAGAGTAAGGAGGGGGTGAATAAGTGTGGCTGATCACCCACAAAAACACATTCACAAACCAGTGCTGTGGCTGCCCCCCCTCCCTCCTCACTCTTTTGGGTGATAATTTGATGTATTAGCTATGGGGGGTGAAAGATAAGCAGCTCTTAATGTATGCTAATTTTAAGGTCTGCAGCTTGCAACAAAATAAAGCAAGGTCATCAAGAAAAAGCCCACTTGTAATTAATAGATGAATTCATTACAAAAACAATGAGTCAGTACAGAAAGGCTCATTAGCGAGATAAGGTGTTTGAAATGAAAATAGAAACGTCAAAGTGTCGACAATGAGAGTAAATTCAACCTTGGGATGCTGCCGGTGCCAGTCGGGAGTGTGCATTTGATTGGGCAAACTGGCTAGGCTCTTTTCTGCCACTGCCGTATCATTCCTCATTATTCTCTGACACACTCGCTTGCAGATGCTCTCCCTTCCTCCCACTATCCCAGCCTCCATTTCTTCCCCCTGTCCTTCCCTCCCTCCCTCCCTCCTTCCCTCTCTTGCTGGCCTTTACCTGCCTACTTGTCTCAGGGGAAATTACCACAGCGCTGTCCTACTGCACTGCCTCCCTCCACCCATCCGGCATGCTCGTAAGGACACCAGTAAATACACAACCATTCAGTTTGCTGTACATATGCACTAACATGCAAGCATGGATCCAAACAACAACACACACAGAGGCCACACTTCCTCCTTCCAATATCTACACACCGTCTCTGCATGCTTTTGTCTTCCATTATGTGAGCTGGACAGACACACAGCAGTATAGTAGATTAGAGCCATTTGTGTGTTTTTATTTTCATGCAGGGAAGTGTGAGTGTGTGCATTTCTCTGCCTGATGGCTTTCCTCTGTCAGACTTCTTCCATACAGAGAAATTCACTCTTTAGTCTCCATGAAAGTTAATGAAAAGGATCTCTCTTCCTCCAGCTATACATGCAGTATGTCTTATCTCTCAGCGCACCGCAGCAGAGCTGGAAGATGAGCAATGAGCAACTCAGCAGGGTTTTGCCACGCTGCCCTGTTATTTAATAGATAGGCACTTCAATCACATCACTAATCAGTGAGAAAAACTCATAATGAATGTTTCAGCTCAGACGCACAGCTCCCACTTGCAGCCTGTCCCTTGAAGTAGCACGATGGAGGAGAGGCGCAGCGTAAGATGCTTTCTTTTATGTGCAGTTAGGAGCCGGTCCACATCTCTTGTCAGAATTATCATCATCATGACGCTTGTTTTGCATATGTCAAGTCATGCCTTTGGAAATGTCACTTTGATCGAAGCTGCAGAACTCGTCTGCATTTTGATTACTCACATGCATCAAGTACAGACTCAGGAGGAAGATTGTGTATTCATAATCGATACCAAAAGACCCCCCCCCCCCCCAACTCATCTGGCATTCTGCATCACACAGCAATTTATGAATGTCTTTTTCTAGAACAAAGCATCATGAGAATGAAGATGTAAAATTCCAGGTCTGGGTTTTCACTCAGATCAGTTCCTCTTCGGTTCGTGTCGTTAGGATTCTGTTAATGCAGCGGATGGATGTGGTTATTAATGTTTCAGATAAGTGATACTTTGTCTCATGGGGAAACTGTTTAAATGCTAAATCGCAGCATAAAAGATGCATGTAGCACTTAAACGCGTCAAGCGCTCATGAGGTAATAGTAAAATACTGCGAGTATGCGTGTGTCGTATAGTATGCTCAGTAATCTGGAGTTTGCTGTTTGTGCGTGCATTCCTGTGTGGCTGTGTGCGGTCTCTGGCAGTAGGCTGGAAATTAAAACCTCATGTGGAGAGCAGCTCATGATCGTGCTGGAATTAAAACAAAAGGCAGAAGAGGAAGAATGAAAACGGAGAGGAGAACCAGAGGAAAGGATGTGAAGTCTCTCGGCTGAAGTCCAGCTGCTTGAGTCTCGCTTGTTTCTTATCAGAATGTCAGGCAGACCTTTCCCGTTGAACCGCCCCTGTCAGCAGTCTGGTTAAATGTGAAAGCAATTAGGGAAATTGGCAAAGTCGAAAGAAAAATCTGAAAGACACCTGAAAGGAAACATGTGATGAGATGGAGAGCAGATACACAGCGAGGGAAGTAGTTCCACTTGTGCATAGTTTTATTGCTTTTAATGGCTTATCTCTGCTTAATCAACTGTTGTTAGGTGCATATGATTCCTACTCCCTGCCTGCTAACTCATTTGACTTCATTATACACAGCTTAATTACTGATTAAAGATGCATTTTGGGTTAGCTGGAAAACAAAGTGCTCACTAGATATTTAAATAGCCTGCGTGAAAAGAAAATTCCTGCACTCTCAGTTTGGCCGGCTGAGGCACGATGAGGTACATATCCCCCTGCGGCATTTCTAAAGGCATTCCCCCCCTGCGCTCACCTCTCTTAACCCTGAGCATGGAACATCTGCTTTCTCCATTCAGTGGGAGCCTGCTGCTTTAATAGCTCTGGGCATATTGCCTTGAAAAGGAGAAAAAAAGAAAAACTTTTGGCCGGGGCCCCCGGCTCTCTCATTTGTAGTCTCTCCCAACGCCGTGCAGGAGCTTTCTCACTGGTCAGCCTTCGCCTTTGTGGAGCGCAGTCTTGACCTGTTCCCACCACATAGTGCGTGCGTGGGTATCTGTGTGTGTTTGTCTGCACACGGAGTGGTCATTTCCATGAGAAAAGGAGCGCAGAGAATGGACAGGGGCCACATTTTATTTCTCTGAGATGGCTGCAGATGGAGGGCCGCTGCGGCCGTCATGTTGTGAATAGCTCAGAATTCCCACCTAATGTCTCTGGACATCATGCGATGAAGAGATTCTTGACAAAGGTTAGTTTGTGGAGAAATACTTGGAAGTGGGTCCTCTTAAAGCCAATATAGTCTGTTAAACAAAGTCCATAAAATAAGCTGCAAATGCTTGAAGACTCTGTGTGCTGCTCAGGGCTACCGTGCTAATGAGTATGATAATATATGGTAATAAAGTTCTAGGTTATGAAATATACATAACAATATCACAGGGAGTAAGTGGCAAAATGTTTCTCAATGCCAAATATTTTTCAAAGGAATATTTCCTTCGACCAACATCTTTCTTATGTTATGTTTTTTTATTTGATTTTTTATTATTCCTTTTGGGTTTTAAGACTCATTTCTTCTGAAACAACATTTAAAGCTACGACATTTCCAGGTCTTTACTCTGTTTTTTAGTTTCTCTAAGTCCCTGCATTCCCCAAAGCCAAGTTCTTCAGCAGATGCACTGATGTTTTTCCATGAAAATCATAATGTAGGGCTCTTTTCTGTTTATCAGGTTTGTCAAGTCTGAGATAAAATAAAAAGAGCATTACATTCCCATTACTGTACATGACTGCAGGGGGAGTTTTCTGGGTGCCAAAATGCAATCAGACAGTCAGCAGGAAGACTTGGCCTTCGGCAACAATGATCCTGCCAACAAGACAACGATCCAAAACAAGCAAAGTGGTCATGAAGAGGTTAACAGAGAACAATATCACCACTTGCCATGTCTACCAAAAACTTTAACGTATTTGATTCAGTTTTTCCCCATTAGCAGGCAGAAATAGGTCAAATGAAAATCACTTTAATGTGTGTTTTCCCCTCAACTGTAATAACACGAGATACAGAGATAAAATAAAATCTATAGTTTCCCTTTAAACTTATTACTCAAACCAGAGAATCTCAACCTTTTTGCAACGCAGTACTCCTCATGTAACATTTTTTTTAATCCAAGTACCCCCTAACCACTGCAAAGTATTTTTGGTTATAAAAAGCATGAAATACGGCACTTTGTCATTTGTGTTTGGTTTATCAAACTTTAACCAAAATATCTCCACTACGCTTCAACCAGGACTCTGTTGCGTTGTCAAGGCGACAGTGACTGACAGATATGATTTGTCTCGTAACGGTGGGGTTCGATTCATGTCGGAGTGTGGGAATTTGGAAGGATTGAAATTATGTCAATCTAAATTTAAATTCAGTTTATGAATGATCACTTACATTTATTGAAATATATTAAATATTTATACAATATCATTATTTTATTTAAGGATGTTTGAAAGAAAACATTAAAAGATATATGTTTTTTTTAAAAACATTTCACGTACCCTCTGGAATGTCTTGAAGTACCCCCAGCAAGGCCGGATTATCCAATGGGCATTATGGGCGCGGGCCCTGGTGCCCACACCCACCTGGGGCCCACACCCATGTGGGGTCCACGTAGGGCGTACACCAGTTGTTTGGACATGAAACAAAATGTAAATAAAAGCCACATAGTTACACCACAGTGTCTAGTGTATTGCTATTGGTACCACTGGCTGAGAGATGTTAGAAATGTCGTTTCACAGTGTTAATTCACAATTTTTAAAAAATTGCGATGGGGAAGGGGGCCCCTGGAGCACTCTGGGCCCAGGGGCCTGTGCACTTTTAATCCGGCCCTTGGTATGCCTACCCCCATTTGAGAAACAATGACTTAAACAATATTGCGATGGTTAATTTTTAGGCAGGCTTCATAATGGTTGATGCATGCTTCAGTGATCACCCTGGAAATATGAGCGGCTCGCCTCCATGCCTGTTTTCTCTCTGTCCACCCTGTGAATGCATAAAGACTTGTCTTTTTGATAAGTCCTATAGTTAGGGATCGTTAATATCCCTGAGTTAGCAGTTCCTGTTGTCTGTTGTCTTTCTGTCCTCTTCCCCCCACACAGCAGAGGCAGATGGCTGCCTGTGCTGAGCCGGGTTCTGCCGGAGGTTTCCTTCCTGTTAAAAGGGAGTTTTTTCCTTCCCACTGTCGCCAGTGTGCTTGCTCAGGATTGGAGATTGAGTTGGAGCCTCCAACTCAATCTGTTGGTTTCCTTATATAGGATGTTATGAATTGGCTTTCATTATGTTTTTTTTTTCTGTCTGTAAAGCATCTTGAGATGGCATTGCTGTGATTTGACGCTATATAAATAAAGTTAAATTGAATTGAATAAAGAGAAGCTCCACATACTGTGGCCGCTTGGGACTTTGGCAGACTGATTGGCAGAGATGGGGCGGAGCCTCTGTGATGTCACCCATAGGTTTCTGAAGAACTGAATTGAAGCTCGTTGGGCGGTTCCTACCATCGCCATCTTGGCAGAGGCATGTTGTCTCGCCCATAAAATACATATATGGGCAAAGAGTGGAGCTGAGGGGGGGGGGGGCGCGTCATGATGGATGATTGACATTAGGTGAACTCCAAGCGTTCTGTAGATGAAGACCTAACCAAGCGAACCTGGAGATAACGGAAGCTAACCAGCTAACAGAGGTAAGCAGTCTAAAGCTAAGTCACGTTGTTAATTCTGTTGTTCTCCGTTCTTCTGACTTGAAGCGGGAGATCTGGTACCTGTCCATCAAAAGGACACGCCCCTAAATATGCCGAATTTCAAGATTAATTACTTTTAAACGGGGTTGAGTTAGAAAAAGATTCACTCCCCCCACAGTTGCCATGAAGGTAAACCTGACCTATTAAACTGAAAATTGTTTTTTGAACCAGGCTGTAAACATGTTTATTTCTGCTGTGAAGTTGGTCTTCTTAATGTGGGAGTCTGTGGGGACTTCCTCTGTTTTGCAGCCCCTAGTGGATGAAGGGGGAACTGTATTTTTATGCACTTCTGCATAGGCTTCACTTTTAACCGTTCATCTTTCATATAGGGTCTATGGTACATACCAGAAGGACAATTTTAGATTAAAATTTATAATTTGAAGGTATTTCATTGAGTGCCCTATGAAGGGTTTGTGCATCTTTTTAGGCGCCTATCAAGGCATGGGGCCCTTAGAATTTTCCTAACTCACCCCGCCTTATGGCGCCTCTGTTTCCATGCCTGTTTCCTCTCTGTCCACCCTGTGAATGCATAAAGAGAAGCTCCACATACTGTGGCCGCTTGGGGCTTTGGGCAACAAGGGGAGGGAGGGGCGGAGTCTGAGGGTGACGGGAGGATCCGCACTCCGCTGCTCTGATTGGTCCAGAATGACGTATCCGGAGCCACTTCCTAGTCCGATCGCTCCCTGAGAGGAGGAGGAGGAGGAGGAGGAGAGGCAGACTGCAGTGTTGTTAGTTTGGACAAAATGGCTGCGAGACCGCTGTCAACGAGAGCTGACTGAACGCCGACCGCTCCGCTGTCTGGATCCACGCAGAATGCATTTCCACGGAGCCGTTTCTCACTTCGCATCTGCGGCAGCCAGTCCGTTTCAAGTCGTCCAGCCGGCGACTTAAACAAAGAGAACATTTACACACACACAAAAAAAAAAATCTTTTGCACTTTAAAACAAGTCAGAAGTCATCGGTGATTTTTTATTTTTTTTTTCCACGAAAACTGCCTGAATTCTCCGGTTTAACAAAATATTGCATTATTTAGCTGCTTTTTTTTTTATTATTTTTTTTTTTAAAGTCCTTTCAATCGTGTTTTTTTTTTTTTTTTGTTGTTGTTGTTTTATTTTTTATTTTTGTTTTTATTATTAGTGGTGCTTCGTCTCCTTCCCCGCCACCCATCCGGTACATCGTGATGTTATAACAGTGTTTTCTTGGGGTTTTTTTTTGTTTTGTTTTTTTTGGCATAATTTTATTTTATTTTTTTGCTAAAAAATTGCCGTACTTGCTGTGTGTTTATCCGGCTGCGTAGCCGTTGTTTACCTCGGTATCTCGACACCCAGTCTGCTTATTGCGACTAAATCTCTGCTCCATCTCCTTACGGGTAACTCTTGCGAAAAAAAAACAACAAACAACAAGAAAGAAGTCGGAAAATGTCTGTTTTTGCATATTTTTTCTGCCATGCACCGACTTTTTACTGAAAGCGGCCAAAGCTGTGATAAATGCAAGGTAAGTCTCATAACAAAAGCCAACAGCTGTTTGACTCAAATGAATGGATTTTGTTGCATTTCAGTATTTGCTGATGAAAACTGCAGCTGGAAAATTATCCTGGTGTAGCTGTTGTGTGGGATACATAGGTGAAATATTGTGCAATATTGCGTTTATGATGTCTTTGTAAGGTAAACATTGATACTTGTTAGAAATAAAAACATGTATGTTCATCTGTAGGTCCATTTTTTTTCAGTTGTGCAGCTTTTGGATATTCCCCATGTTAAAACTACTTTTATGTTGGATTGGAATAAACTCAATATGTCTGTTCTTGAGACATTCCATTTGATATTTTTGCTATTTCAGTTGTTATGACAGGTAAGGTCGATTGCTGACAGAGTGGGATCATATAAGGGCAGCTAGTCTTGTTAATATTTTGACTGGTGCCTGCCTATCATCGTTGCAGAGTTTTTAAATAAGACATAACCATTGGGATACACGTTGCCACTTTTTCTACCGCTCACAGGTCTGCGGTTCATCTTGTACCTGTATCATATCCTGTATCTTGTTCGCTATTGTACATTCCACTACACAAATTGCATGTACATTATTAAACATAGCTGTCCTGTCTCTCCACCTCTGATTCAGTGAGAAAGCTGGGGATCTGATTGAACTGTCGCCTTCCATTGCATCTTCCCTTCCTGCATCCTGTCCCCAGGCACTGGAGTATAGCTTTTAATATCTCATCTGTGTCTTAATTGAAGTACATAATTTCCTGTTCAATTTTCAACCCACCCCCCCCACTCTGACATTTTTGTCACAACTGTCTCATTTCTATCGTCACACACCAGTGAGGTGATGAAAAGGGTATTGCAAACATACGTTTGCAGATGGGGAGCGTTATTGGTGTATACAGTGCCCGCGTATACCGCTGAGTCTTTGCATGGAACACAGATTTGATGTGTTTGTAAGAATATGATGCTACTTGTCATTTTCTGCTGTTTGTGGTCATTCATGTCCAGCTCAAGTTAATGGCTTACAGCTATAAATAAGAAATTTAAGTGCTTCTTGCATACCCTGACAGGTACAAATATAGCAATGTTATTACATGTGGTCGAGGATCTTCCTACTATTTTTATCTTTCCAAAAACTCAATAGTCATACAGATGGAGGGATAGAAAAGGGTTTTAGAGGCACTCTGTACATAGAAGTTGTGAAAATAGACAAAATAAATGTATTTGGCTTAGTAAGACGGGTAAGGATTTTTTTTTTTTTAGCCACCTAAAATGCAACTTGAATGACCTAAAACAGATGTAACTTTACCACAGCAGCTGGTAAAGCCACAGCAGCTGGCTCATATGGAGGAACAAAAGCAGAGCAGTGGTATGCATTGACCTGAAACCATCAGCATTGGGTTAACTTCCAAGCTAGGCATGGAGGAGCTTGGCTTTATTATTTCATGCTATAGGGGAATACATAGACTATCCTCTTGAGAACAAAATAAAATCCATTAGCATGTGCCAACATCTTAATTGTAAGTACAATTTTTCCCCCCAATGAGAAAGCATTCAAAATGAGAAATTGGGACTAAGACTCAATGTCCTGTATTACTACTTTGTCCATTTTGGCAGCACATTACCAGGAAAGTGATTGCCCAAGTTGACTGTGGGTCTAGCTAGGCTGTAGCTGTTGGCATCTAGACATTGTTTTGATTTGACTCTATTCTAACAAAGCCATGAGGACAAACCCTGCCTGTAACGCCACCTGCAGCCACTTTATCAATGGAGGGTTACCATCATTTATTCAGTAGGAAATCCAAGGCTTGCTTTCCCTTGTTTAACCCTTTAAATGTACCGTCCTATCTGCGTCTTGCTACCTACTTGTTGTATCTCACACAAGTCTTTGGCTTTTTGATTGTGGTTATTAATTTCAGTTCAGTATGTCATAAGTTTGCCACATGTGCTTCAAATTTAGGCAAGAAATATAGTCCTCGGGCTTGCTTTCTGTGGGATGTTTTGTCAGTCCCTTTCCCCTGTGAGTGACCTTAGCCCAGGCCCGACTGTGGCCATCACTGAGCCTGTGATTATGCAGCTTTTCAAATGACAGGCACAGTCTCAACAGATAACATGCTTAACACCGCCACAGGGTGCTGCGCCAATAGGGGAGCGTTGACAGTGGAATCAGCTGGATTCAATTGGAGGCTGCCATAAGTCATTACCCTCTTCCTTGGCTCTTTGTATAGCCATTTTGTAGTGTAGGGGGATAGGATATAGATTTATCCAGCTGTTTAGTGTGGCCACTATATTAATTTCAAACTATTGTGCAAGAGGGAGTCTTGGCTGGGTTTTACCTTCTAAGGCTGGATAACATCGCACATAAACGAAGCATGGACCGAGCTTTGTTCATTTTTTATTCTTATTTTTTTTAAGATGCATCGCATATCAATTTCTTTCTTTTTAGGTTAATGGTTTCAGATTCAAACAGTAGGATTGATCTAATCTGGATCTTAATGGTGTAGAACCAAGTTCAAATGTCTCACCAAGACCTGTTTTCGCAGCAGATGGTGTCTTATAGTATATAGTCATGACCTTGTCATAAAGTACCCTTAGATCCTAAAGCCGTTATTACCTGATTGTACTCGTGCTGGAGTGTAGCTAAACCTCGTTTTTATAAAGCAACAAAGCTTATGAGAAACAGGGAAATGTATATTTTCAGCTCTGTTGGAGGAAATGCTGTTGGGTATTTGCATGTGACCAGTTGTGTCATTGACAATGTCACGGTGGGGCATGTGTAGCCCCTTCCTTCTTGTCCAAGTTGTGTCCCAGTGAAGGGGGCAGGGATACAGGGGCCCTGCCAGGGGCAGATCAGGCTGCAATGGAAGCAGGGGGATGGGAGAAGTGATGCTGAAACCAGCGAGCTGCTGCCTGTGAGTCTTGGCGGGGGTCCAGGCCATGGGAATGTTCGGTGTGCTGAGGTTTGGTGAGGGCCTCCATACCCCTCTGTACTCTGTCAGCTAATCGGAGAGGCACGGAGAGACGATGGGTGTCACATGGAAGCTGACAGGGTCCACACCAGACATCCAACTTGGTGTTTCTTTTTTCTTCCTCAGCAGACCAACAGTAGTTTGCCTTACTCATTATGTAACTGGACTTAGGTCCTACAACAATCCAAGAGCTTTAAGTTAAGGCTGTGTAAATAGCACTAGTATGCACCACCTGTTCCTAAGCTGAAACCATGGCTGAAGAGAGTAAGCTCAGGTCAGTTGGGTTGTTGTCTGGACCGTTAATCACCTCACTAAGCAAAGTTAGTGGAGTTAAAGCGTTTACTTTACCTGTGTTTTGGGTTGGTCTTCAAAACTCTATATTTAAGTGAACAGAAGTTGTCAAGAAATCCTCGTTTTTGTTTGAACAGCAACCCAGCAGACATTTTTGCATTTCCAAAGAACAAGATAAATGAAATTGTAGATAGTTTTTTTTCTGATCTGAGTAGTTTTAAGATTGAGTAGTTTCAGTTGCAATGTCCTTCAGCACAAAGTTGCCAACCACACACAAGCATTTAAGCAGAATTTTAAAAAGAATATTAACGATATTAAAAGTACTTTCAAATAGTAAAGTCTTGACCATGAAGCTCGCATTGATTAGAAAGAGCCACGGGAATTTTCGTTGACTTTCAGTAAAATAGCATGAGGAAAACCACAGTGTGCACAACTAAAAGGTTGCATCTAGAAAGGTTGTCAAACTCTTACTGTGACATTGCAGAAGAAAACAAAGAAAACAGAACTGGAATTGACAATGAAAGCAATTTTTGCGCTTTGATGACTGAATGCAGTATGTCCTGCTACCATTTACTTCTTTTCTAGAACCTGCTGCTGTGTAGCCTATTTCCTATTGATTCAGTGATATTAATGAAAAACATGCTGTGTATATTATCAGTATCTTTTATATCTATATGCTAATTAGCCATGTGCCTATATCCTTACATTGAATTTCTATGGTGCTACACATCTCCTCATTTACGCCTGATAACAACTAATTAATAGCACCTTAATAAGGACCCTGATCTGATATTAAAGTTTGGATCAGGACATTCTTACTTGTGTTAGACCTGGCTTTGCTCCGCTTTAAACCCCTTTTTTACTGTGGTTGAAAGAACGCAACCGTCTGCTTTTGAGTGGAGCGATCAAGTGTTTCATCGGCATTCATTAGTGCATCAAATGATCCTCTGGGTTTTAACTGTCTGCAGCGCAGATCAGAAACGGCAAGAATACAAAAAATCTGATGTAAAGACTCATTTTAACTGAGGATCCTGCTAATGGGACAGAATCGTGTCTGCTTACCATGGCAACCTGATGTGGAGGCTCTGGAACTGACTGCAACAGTTCAAACAAAAGCGAGATGAGATTGATTGATTTTTCTACCTGTAGTCCAGACAGCTGGATTCTTTGTCCCGCTGTGTGGAGCTGACGTCTACAGTCCAGTCAAAGCTAGTAAACCTGCCTGATTATTGCAGAGAATCATGATTATCAAAGAGCATATTCTGCGTGAAACTGTGGGATGCTACCTCTTCATGTTGTCTAGCAACACATTTGTCCTCTGGGTGGTAGAGATATACTGGACTTGTAAGCCCACAGAGCGTTAATGAAAAAACCCACAGCAGCAGGCACTCAGAAAGGCTTCAGTTTATTTTGGTAGGTTATTTTGGTAGGTTTATTGCGCTTAGAACAGTCTCGAATACTGAACACTGGGTGTTTAAAAAATAATATTCCTTTTCCCAATCTGAACCAGTATGTACCAGTCTTTCAGAAACAAGTGCTCTGTATGGGCATGGTACGAAGGATAACCAAAGACTGTATATAGAAAGATGGATGTAGCCTCTGTGAAGTCACCTGTAGGTTTCTGAAGAGCTGAATTGAAGTTCGGTGGGTGGTTCCTTCCATTGCCATCTTGGCAGGGGCATGCATGTCATGCTGCCCGGAAAATACAAATATGAGAAAAGAGTAGAGCTGAGATGGGGGCTGTTCGCGTCACGGTGGATGATTGACATAGAGCGAAATCTAAGCTGCCTCTAGCTAACAGGAGCTAACCAGTTAGCGGAGGTAAGCAGGCTAAAGCTAAGTCACGTTGTTAACCGGCGAAAATCCGCAGTTCTACGTTTTTCTGACTTGAAGCAGGAGATCAAGTACCTGTCAATCAAAAGGACACGCCCCTAAATATCCTGAATTTTGAGATTAAATTACTTTTAAACGGGCGAGTTAGAAAAAAATTTCACTCCCCCCACAGTTGTCATGAAGGTAAACCTGACTTATTAAACCGAAAATGGATTTCTATACCAGGCTATAAACATGTTTATTTCTGCTGTGAATTTGGTCTTTTTAACATGGGAGTCTATGGGGATTCGCTCTGGTTTTCAGTCCCTAGTGGATGAGGGCGGAACTGCAGTTGTATGCACCTCTGCATAGGCTTCACTTTTAACCACTGCAGGTATCTGCTTGAGCATAACTAAGGAGCACATTCATGTGTAACTACATATGGTTGTCAAATACAATAAATTTGTCTTAAAAAACAAAGCAAAGGCACTCACTAACTTGTCTTGACAGCTTCTTCTCGAGTTCGCTAAGTTTAGTTGTGATGAGAGGGTGCAGGCCTGCTTTGACTTGTGTACTGCACTGTTTTCTTATTTAATGAGCTGCCACAGTGTTAAGGCTCCATGCTGACTTGGCAGAGGCAGCAGCCAAGGCACAAGTTCATTTTCTGAAGACAAACTTTAAAGCTATTATTTATAGCATTGCTCATGCTATCTCGTTATCTGATTCTTCTACCCTTTTCCTCTGTATTGCATCCTCCTTAATCACTCATCTGTTTGCATTCAGTCAGTCTGGTCCACAAATTTCCCCAAAACAAGAATATTTCTACCACAGTTCACTAAGCAAGTCCAGTCAAGTAGCAGTAAAGTGTACCGTATATTTTACGAAGTCAGTCCACCTGCTTTAAACGAAGCCGGTATGTGCAGAATGCTTCCAAGCCGAGCAGCGATTGACACTTGTAGTTGGACTGAGGGACGGCAGAAAAACACATCTTTGTCATTATCACTTATCAACTGTGGAATTTACAGGCTTTTGTTCCCTCCCCTCCGAACCATTCAGCTCGAATAAACACAAATACACACACGTGTGTGTATGTGAGTAGAGAGTTTCTTACTTGAGGTTTTGTAAAGCAGGAGCAGGTATTGAGGATAAATTTTCCAGGTAAGAGCTGCCCATAATGTTCCATGTAATGGTGCTCAGGGGAATCCTGTGGCTTCTGTAATGCCGCAGGAATGGTAATGTTGGTGGAGAGCGGATTTACTGCATTCTGTGGTCTCGCCCTGACCGTGTTGCTGTTTTTTTTTCTTGCTCCTTTTTGAAAGGTGTTCTGTCTGCAGTCAGACTACAGGAGGCTGCATATTAATGCTCTTTTCAAGTTCCTCTGTGCGAATCTTTATTTGTCCTGCGCAGTCTTTAAAGCAAATCATCCCTGGTGGTCCTTATTCATTCTGGTTTCCTATCACACATGTTTAATTTCTCATCACACTTAATTCCTTCTGCCTTTTCAGACACTTGCAATCAAAATGCATGGATATTTTAGTATCCCCATGTTGCACACATACACACAGTCCCAGCCTTATTAGTGCTTTGTTCAGTTGCGTCTCCAACTCCATCCCTTTTCCAGTGATGCTTTCTCTCTTTTCCCTCTCCCAGCAAACTCCTTTGCCTCTCTTGGTATTTCCTCTCTGGCCATCAGTGGCTGTCGTTAATTGGTATTGCAGTGCATGTTGTTTCATCATCTTCTTGCCTCCCGTCCTCCTCCTGCCTCCTCTGCATCCTCGCTGGATGAAGATTGGGTAGATTGTTTCCCTGTAAGCATTGGTGTCTCTTTTTTTTTATTTGTGTCTGAGTTTCCAGCCTGTATTGTGTGTTCATGTTCATGCAGTTTTCACGTCTCTTTCCCATCAGCTGAGGCCTGAAAAGCCCATCACATGGAGCTGCTGTGTAGCACATGCAGCAGTAGGGAGAGAAGAGACTGCTTTGCTGTGCAGTTTCTTCACAATTTTCTAAGCACTCCACTTTTCTCTGGCTTGAGATTTCTCACTTCTCAGTTCATAAATTATTTAGAAATGCCATCAGATCATGGTCGAATCACTAATGGAGTGAGGGTTTAAGACACAGTGTGTTTGCTAATGGATGGATTCATGAATATATAGAAATGGACATTTTCTGACCAAGTATTGTAGTTTGTATTCAACTTGTGTGAGGTTTGGATGAAAGTGTTTTTATTTAGATTGGAATAAAATCACAGATGTGGGCCCAGTATAGTCTGTACAATGGATTTAGCTTTACTTAGCCTTGAGATTAGAAGTAGGCGAAATTTCTTGCCAAGCCCTGGGAGAGACCTAGCAACGAAGATCTATCTGCATGTTATAGATCTGCTTTCAGTATACGCAAAAAATAGGTAGAGATCTGGTATTTTGACCAGTAATGGACATAATGTGAACTACTTTAAGGCAAACTAGTTCTTTTTCTCTTTGTTTTTTTTTTTGTTTTTTTTTTACAGTTCATTGACCATTTCGTTTGAAACCATGAAATGCTTTTACATTTGGTTCAGACTTTACATCTATATTTAAATCTGTTTTAGACTGGTCAAAACCTCACTGACATCCATTAACACCTGACTTTTGGGTGCAGTAGTTGAGGTCAGTTATGGGCTCCGGATCCTTTTGGCATTTATGGACCAGTTTTCAGGTGCTGCACTGAGAGTTGCAAGAGTGGGCGCAACCAGAAACATGTCAATTTATCGACCATTAACCTCCCGCATGGGCTCTGAAACTGGAAGGGTGAAAAAATATGAGCCTGATCAATTTCAGGTGATTCCAAAACAGCTATGAGCTAATTCTCAGCTCCCTGGGAGGTAGCAGTATGTACTGTATGTAGCTGCAATTCTGTGTTTTGTTCATGACAGGCTGAGGATGAGTCGGTAGGAAAGGATTCAGCAGGCCTGTTGAAGCAGGTGTACTCTTGTTGCAACATGTCATTCTCGGTGTAGTGTTTTATTATGGTTTAAAAGACAAAAAAAAAGTGTTTGTCGATGGAAAAAAGGCGACTTGTAGCTGTAAACTCAGTTACAGGAAGTCCTAGCAGACTATGACCTGAACTGTAATTGGAACAAATGAGCCAAAGTGGCGCTGTGATGGACAGTTTCTTGAGAGGATAGAAAATGAGGGAAGAATAGAGTAGTGTGTTGGGCTTGTGGTCGTGCCAAAATGTTATTTTTAGTAGAACGAACGATGACATCAGATACGCACCTGTCCACAGACATCAAGACAGACATCCACCTTGGTGATGACAGGACATAGACATGTTCGTTGGTGTTTATACATATTAGCAATATGAAATGCAGCCGACTGGGATCAGATGTCCTCAGTGTAACAAAACTCTTCGTTTGGACCTTCAGGTGTGAAAACAAGAAATGCCTTCCACAGTTACAGCCTGATTATTTTCCTGATCGCGATCCAAGTCTCAGTATGAAAACACACGTGGTTGTGAAGCATTTTAACACCAAAACGGGACATGTTTGGCTCAGATGCACTTTTATACCATCTGACACAAGGCAGCATGGAGACCATCGTGGTCGTACCTGAAGAGGTGCAGGCGTCGGCGCTACAGAGAGGAGGAAAGCTTTATGAGGGTGACATAGTTCAGGAGGGAAGCTAAATTAGCCATTGACTACTTCAGCTCAGCAGACAAATGGCCAAGCTCTCCTTTCACCTATTGATTTTTTATTTTCCTGCACTGCTCTGCTGGTGTCCAGTGTAACCACAGATGACAATAACAATAATGTAACTGACATAACTAGCACAGGTTTATGTTTCATCTGTGTTTTTTTAGCCCACTGACCTGATTTCTCTCTAGTACCCATTGTGGTAACGGTGCTAGTAACCCGATACAGTACCTCTACTGTCACGTCAAGAGTTAAAGGTGAGGCCAACTGGTCGACGTTGCCAAATGTGGACTTCATGTTCCATCGCTAACAAGTAAAAAGGAAACAGAAACTAGCATAGCTAGTGCAGTAGCCATTTTTACCTCTCATTTCTGCTGTTTTCATGGATTTCTTTTGCACTCTTGTCCATAATCATCACGTCAGGTGGTTGGGGAGAGTTGATGTGCCCAACATAAAAGAAAATAAATGTGAAATCAGCCACAGCAGTTATTCTACACACATTGAAGTGTGCGCTCCGAAGCACGCAATTCAAGGTCCTGTTTATAACCTGAAGGCGGCCTTGCTGTAGCTGCTGAGCTAGCACAATGACACACAGACTCACTGTGAAAACTAGGACGGTACATGTTGGAATACTGGAAAGAAGCAGACAAAAAGAAAGATGTAGAGCTAAGATGAGAGAATAAAAAATGGAGGAGCAATAGCATCAGTAAGCATAATGAATCTAATTTCATTTAGCCTTGATGCAATGGCAACCGCGTTGGCAGCATTTTTCCACAGTTTCAGCTTTTAACACATTTTTTGACAAGAGTATTTACTGTTTCCCCCTTTATCTGTTCCTCTGTCCATCTTCACGCATGTCTGGCTTCTCCTCTTCCTGCCACGGAGGCATCAGAGCAGCATCAGACTGTCTCTTAGAGACTTCTTCTGTCATGTTGACTGACATTTTCCTCCTCCTGCGAGTGGCAGCGCAGTGGAAGGCACACCTTCTGTTAACCCTCCGTTTATCAGCATTGGGATTCATTCATTTATTCCAGTTTAATTCACATCAAAGCATTGTGGATGTTTGTTGTGTTTTTGAGTGTGAACATTAATCAGCATTAAAGCCCATCAGCTAAATGACTTTATTATCTGTTCGCTGTTTGAGGGAATCTGTGAAAATCTTTGAATAATCAAATTGCAACACCTCAAAATAAAAAAATCCAGAAATATTGAATTAAAATTGATATGAAACCAATGAGGAATAAAATATGTGACATTGTTACATTAAATAGAATTAAATAATTAACTCCTTTAATGGCACAATATATGGTTCAGATTATGAAAGATTAATAGTTTGATATAGTCTTTGTCAGTATTTAGGATAATCAGGCCATTAGTAAAACTTTTCTACCATGTATATTTATTGAAATTATTTACATATCTCTGAGTTTGATTAAAAATGAGATGTTTTTAGTCGAAGATGCATTACTTTTATGTCTTGTACAAGATGTGTGTGCAAGTTTACAGCCACTCTTGTAATGCTGACTAGCAAATGGAGCTGATTAGCATATTTTAGACTCTTATATGAAGTCAGTACCAACACACCGTAGTCTGTTTTCCTAGAGAAGACTAAACATGCTGACATACAGTCCCTTTGTCCTGGCTCATGCCTCTAATAGTTTCCAGGAGCTGCCATCGTAGTCGAGCCAAAAGAAATAAAGGCTGAAACGAAGTGCTTGGTCTCATCTGGCCCTTGGGCCGGGCTGTCTAGCTAGTTTGACTCACACCTTCAGGAAACAGATCGCTGTGAAAATACCTCACGTCTTACTTTGTCAGTTTTTTGGCGTAAATATTGTTTTCTTTTCAGTCCTTTTTAATCCTTGTCTTTTCATGTTCTTTCCATTCGTCACTTTCATACCATCCCCTCCTCTCTGCTTCTCATTTTCTGTCTGTAGCTATCTAGTATCACGTTTAGGTTTTCTCAGTTCCTGATTGTAAAGAGAACGGCTGGGTTTTGGTGCCTGCCACCTGTACTGAAGGAAATAACTCTCTGGGGTCACATCAGGACAAACTCCTTCACTGTTACAGCGGCTTTAGTGTAAACATGATAAAATGCATTATTGTCAAAGAATTCCCAACATAGACGACAAACCATTATCCATGTTGAATTTACCAATCAATCGCTAATCAACTCACAGGAAATAAGGATTTGGACTAAACTTGTGTGGGAATGGCGTGAACTGATCGATTTGATCTAACCTGCAGCTCCAGATGGTTCATTACACAGAACCACCTGGGAAGTCCTTCATAGGGAAACAAACAGGTACTGTTAGAACTCATGCAGCCTTGCAAGATGGTTTGGATCAGGTTTGGATCCTGCAAATCTCATAAGAAGCCAGCTGCTTTGCAACGATACGCAGTAAGGCAGCAACAATGGGCGTCCGACAGCTCGGCATGAAAATTCAGCGTTTGTGCAGCTGATAGTCTAATAAAATAAAAGATGTAGTGAATACACCCTAAATGCATCTCTGATGTGAACGACGTGCAGCTCATCTGTAATGTGCTGTCCGTGCTCCAACAATACGGATCTTTGCAACAACCCAAGAGGTTTCCTGGAACCAGTGGGCTCGTTATTAGTGTTAAAATGCAAAACTCGGCTGAAAAAAACGGTTTTTAAGTCTTAAGTACTAAATACTTTGCTAATATCTTGTCTTGTCTTTATTTATGGAACGTTTTCTTTGCAACTGCCTCCACTAAACTACATGTTTGTTCTTTGGCACGTCATCATCCCTGTGCCCTCTCAGCTGAGCTTTTCTTCAGCTTTTCTTTTGCATTCAGTGTTTCTAAAGTTTTTATTTCCCTGCTTCTTGTCTGGATGTACATATTTCCTCACGGCTTTGTTAAGTAATGCCTGCTGGCTGCAGAGGATGACAGGACATGTATGCAGCCGTAGATATGTGTGATGGATACAGATTCCCACATGTAAAGGATGAGCAAGCTAACGTTAGGGAGAGTTTGAACATGAATCCAGGCTGTCCTCTGTGATGTCTCACTCCCTGCTCTTTCCCTTTCTTGTTGAACAGCTGAGAGAAGCTAGCACCACTAGAAAGAGAACCATTTGATGGAAGAACAGAAAAGGAAAAAGCAAGAAGAAAAGATAAAGACGGACGTCACTCAGAATAAGGTAAATGACACTTATTTTTAAATTAATCTTTTCAAGATTTCATTAAACTATAAGTACAAGACTAGGTTAACACATTTCCTGCAGACATGGATTTGCTTTCTTCAATCACTGGTCTTTGTTTCTTCGTCACAATGCCTATCATTAAACATCATTCTTCCATTTCTCCCCCGTTTGCAGGCTGCAGATCAGAAACCCAAAGGTCAGTGCCATTATCAACTCAACTACATCCTTTCATCTTCCTCATTTTTCTTTCCCCACATTCCAACCTATGATACACAAATCAGCTCTGATTACCACACACTAACCCAGAAAGGCATACACTCACATTATCCATGCATTCTGCACACATGGCGTTTAGCATTCTTGTACACAGATGGACACACACACACATTAAGCACATGCATGCACAATCGTGCCGTTTGACTCCGTTCTTCTCCGACACACACACCTACACACAGAAGTGCAAATACAGTGGAGTGTAATGCAGAGTGACGCTCAGTGCGCCTGCAGCATCAGGCAGTGAGGCGTGAGGGCATCCAGACAGCTCACTCAGTGTGGTGGGGGGGATGGGAAAAGACAGAAGAGAACATGAGCTGAATGAAAAGAAAGGGGAGTTCAGCTGTAATGCAAATGAACGCCGACCTCGTGTGCCCTTTGTGCTCTCTGCTGTAATATATTTTCTCTGCATGTTGCTGTAGAATTAGCTTCAGATCAGCTGCATTTAGTTCTTCCAGTGTTTGATGTTGAAGCTTTATAAATATCAGTCTGAACTTTAGGTTTTATGTTCATTTTTAGCGTTGTCATCTGATGGCAGGATGCAGCTGTGTTACTGTGCATAATAAAGGAAACTGTAAAAATATTAATAATGAAGCGCTGCCACTATACCCACCCATCAGATCTCAGGTTTAACACATTGTTGGCAGTGCTAATAATCAATCAGACCCTTCCTCTTGGTCACCTGTCGGTGTTGTAGGAGGATTTTTTACAACTTAACTACAAGATTTTGCATTAATGTAAAATTTTTACATAATTCTGTGCTCTAAGCAGAGTGTCATATTTGTTATTTTCATGTAGGAATTTTGATTAAAAGGCCTCCCTTGGTCATGGTAAAGATGCAGCATGTAGAAACATTTAAGGTCAGTGACAGAAAATGTTAAAAATAGCATTTTCATTATCGCCTTACCACTACTAAAATAATGATCCTGGTTATGTTTAGTGGTGGGAAATCAAATCGCAAAATCGAATATCGGGTTTTTTTGCCTCATAATTTCAAAATTGAATTTCTTTTTGTTAAAAAATCATTTGTTTGTTTTTTTATTAAACACAAATAGTCTAAAATTTTTGTCATTTTTATTGTTTTTATTGATCTTATTGTCTTCTTGGGCATTATAGCAGCAGAATGATGGTCTGGCTACTATGTTGTTTTTTCCTAATTGAAATTAAGAAAAATGACGAGCAAAAAAAGTTTTGTACATTTTATTTTTGTTTTTAATCTACAAAAATCAGCTTTATTGAATAATTGTGAGAATTGCAATTTAAATCAAATCGGCACCAAAAAAATCGGAATCAAATCAAATCTGGATGAAATCATATCATCACAGCCGTAGTGATGTTCTTATGGAATGAGCTTCCATATCTGTGCCACCTATTTTTACTGCGGAGTTTCTAAATGGACAAAGAAATCTGGGGTAAAGAAGTCTGTGCTTTAAATCTGGAGTCCCGGCTTCGTTTGTTGGGTGCTGGAGCAGCGTTTGGTAATGATAAAATCAGGAAGCAGTTAGCTCCAGTGCAGTCATTGCTGCACCTAAGGCCACATGATACACCTGCAGAGGAAAACATGTTTACGTCTGGAAAGATTTTTTTATGACCTCTGACAGCCACCGTCCATTCACAGCTGGGTCTGGCACCTTGTTTATTTGCATAAAAAGCCCCAGACATGATGCACTTTTGCAACTGGCAACTCTATCCTAACTACTAGTTGACTTGAGAAACGTGGTCGGCTCAGGTGCAACGTCTTTTACAGCTTCTGAGCTCAGTTGGAACGCCACCGTTGCCATCTGGGTTCAGCTGTGAGGGTTCAACAGAGGTCACCACAGTTTGCCTTGGACTGTGACCTACCTATTTAATTAAGCTCCCTTCTGCCTC
The DNA here is from genome assembly GCF_933228915.1 of Telmatherina bonti. Taxonomy (NCBI): domain Eukaryota; kingdom Metazoa; phylum Chordata; class Actinopteri; order Atheriniformes; family Telmatherinidae; genus Telmatherina; species Telmatherina bonti. The sequence goes on along the minus strand of NC_136621.1, from coordinate 37,615,499 downwards.
TGTGTTTCACAGCTCCGTCTTTAAGCTTGGCCTCTTAAAGCTGGGGTTGGTAATGTTGCTCAGAGACATTTTTATTTTACTCTGGGTGAAGTTGTTCCTCATCCTGATAGTAGTCTGTACATTTTTTAACAATAAGAAATATAGTTAGACCCCTCAGTTTACTGTAAATCTGTAAAAACTCTGACCAATCCAAACATTCGGCCCGAATTGAAGTTGTTCATTTCTTATATTTTCTAAGCTTCTTCACGGCTGAGAAATGCAGGAAGGATTTCCCGACCCGGCTCGGTTTATTTGTCTCCTCCCACTAAACAGCCGAGAAAGAGAAAATCGTTGTGGAAAAAGCTGCGAACTAGAAAAACACCTGGAAAAAAATTCCTGGATCCAAACGGTGACCCGGATCACCACCAAAAATTAAATCTATTCTTCCTTTTCACATTTCTAACAACTCGCAAATATTTAATTAAAATCCGTTCATAACTTTTTGACTTTTCTTGAACAAAAACAGATAAATGGCGGTAAAAACATAACCTCATTGGCGGAAGTAAGAAAAAAGTCTTTGATCACGCAAGGAGCAAAACCAGAGGGGGAGCAGCCAAAACAGGGGGAGGGGCCAAGGCGGGGGGAGGGGCCAAAGACAGGGGGAGGAGCTAAGACAGGGCGCCACGTTCACATCTTGCTAGCTCCCCAACATGACCTACCCCAGCTTTAAGGAAATGAAATCACATTGAATTAAAAGAATTTAATCTGGAGGAAAAGTGCAACAGCCAGGTTACAGGAGCGAACATTTCAGACACCTTCAGGCTTAGAATTAAATATGAAATGCATCCGATAACAAAACCTGCTAGTCATGAATAATGAGAGAACAAGCTGGTTTGGTGTGAACTTGGTGCATCGGCTCTGTAACTGTTTGGGTCTTAAAGGCCACGTTCAGCCACATGTTGATGCTGCGTCGAGCCAGACGTGAGTTCTGCTCTTTTCTAACCCAAACTCAGCTTTCTGACCTACAGGAGAGCAACTGAAGGTGGATCTGGGAAGTTTAGGAATGGATTTTGGGTTATTTTACGAGGATTAATCAGTGTCACACATTCCTGTTGTGTGCTCTTGTTTCTGCAGTCTGCAACAAATCATGCTGTTTGGTATTTAACCCTTTACAGGACACTCAATGAAATACCTTGAAATTAGGCACTTTAACCTAAAAATGTCCTTCTGGTATGTAGCAAGACCTCCATTCTGTTGTTACATTAACAAAAAAAAATAGTTTCATGCTGAATATGACAGAAAACAAAGTGATAATGAATAGTCACATAAAGGGTTAAATATGTACCTGCTGCCTATGATAATGACAAGCTGTTATTATAGTTGTAATTTTCTTACTTTTTACTTGCTTATCCTAAAATCTAGGTTCTCCATACATGGATCATTCAGTCATTTTTACTTTATTTATCAAAGTTCTGGTGAGATTTTAAGTCCTGCGTGCCAAAAAAACCCTCTTCAGCCCGGTAATATTTTCTTGCTGCTGTGTATGATGTGTGTTTTTCTTGGCTTTGTAAAGTGCAAGGTGAAGCAGAAGCAGTGAGGGACAGAGAGGAGAGTTTGGAAAGTTGTGTTTAAGGAAAGAGGCCCAGAAACCGGTGCACTGCTACATGGTAAAGGCTACGATGAGGAAGAACCAGGAAGAGGATTTCTTTAGCCAGATAAAAGCAAATATTAAGAAGAGGAGAAAAAAAGTATTAAAGCTCTTTAGACAAACTCAAAAATGGAGTGTGACGAGTCAGTGAAGGCCCTAATGATATGGACATTTATTTTATGGTATGTTTAATGAGATATAGAGAAGAAAAGGGGCTTTGGAATGGGAAACTGATTGTGTGTACGTAGAAGGTACTCATGCAGACGGGTTTCCGGAAAAGGAGGCCTGTTTGAAGGCTAATTGCTCAACGAGCCGTCAGAACTATGTGGGTTTGCTCCTGAGATCCCGTCTGCAGCATCGTTTGAAAGGAAGGTGGCACCAACTGGAAGGAGATGGCTTTTCATACTTAGAGGTGTTTTAATGCAGGAAGGGAGGAAATCAGTATGCAGTGGTGATTTGTCTTTCCATCCATATCACTGCATTCTGCCTTTTACACTTTCAGAAATTCCTAGTCGCATGCAAACACACACACACACACACACACACACACACACACACACACACTACCCACCCCCATCCTCTCAGTCTTGGTCTGCCTTCCTCTCTGCAGGCTTCCTCAGTCCCAGGCATTTCAATTTGTTTGCGGTAATCGATCTCAGCCCGGCACGTTCGTATGTATGAAAATGAGATAAAGCTTCGGCACACTGGAATTAACTTCTCTGGCCTCCATTAGGCACGGAGCTTCGCTGAATGCAGGGTTCCAGGAGGCAGCATCCCATTGCTCCGCTCCTCCTCCCCCACATATGTATACATATATATATATATAAGCTGGACCTCTGATGCAGGACCCCCCCTCCCCATCCACTCCCCCCTCCTCTGGTCCCTCAGAGGGATGCTGATTATTCAACCTCAGCCTGCAACCACTGCTGCAATCACAATCAGTTTTACTGCTGCACATACCTAGCAGTGCTGATAAAAGCATGTTCCATTATGTATGCAGAGCTATAGAAACCTTTAGGCGTGCGCCCATTAACCCTTAAAACTCCACCAGGTTGCTGGCCCCCCTGAGCGCCGTTCCATCTATTGTTAACAGCTTCTCAGGAACAGTAGGGTGGAACACTGTGGGGTGAATTGTGATGGATAGCTAATCCTTCAGGTGGTCTACAGAGGTTTTCCAGCCATTTATAGCCCGTCCAGCAGGTTTACAATCCAGCCGCTAAATGTAGCATTTGTTCAGAGAAAATCCATAAAGATCCATAAGTGAATATGATGTTGCATTTTTATTATTAAAAAAAGATCACAGTCACTGTTTTGCTGCTTTGACTTAACATTATAATTAAGCTGCTTCCTGAAAAAACAATTGGCTAATTACATCTGTAGCTTAAATTGACTTAAATTGCCCAATCAGGGCCAACCAGAGATCAATAATTGACTATTTTTCTTTGTCAGAAGTTTTATCTGTTTCAGAAATAAGTAGAAATAATAAATTCCTGGATGAAAACATGTAAATATGTTGTATGTTTGCTTCACTGCCAGTATTTTATTTCTCCTGAAAGACTTGAGACGTTGACATGCAGAGGAGCAAAGTCTTGGTCCCTGTTGGTTATTTCTGTTAGCATTAGCATCTTTTGGTTGTTTTGATTGGCCTTTATGGTGCTTTATCTTATGATACATTTATTTCACATCATTTTAGCCTAGAAAAATGTCTGCATGCTGATATTTGCTTAAAAGGCTGAGGTTTGACATGAATTTTTACTTTAAAAAAGGCAAAAAATAGCAGAAAATGACTTGATGTTTTAAAGGTTAAATAGCAACAATAGCTGTAGAGTCTTCCTGTCCACGGCACGTTGCTTTTCCTTCTTTACATTTTAACACCCAGACCACAATGTTCTCACCTCGATTGTAGGTCTGGGCGATTAATCGGATTTTAATCTCAACTACGATCTGGGTTTTCATCGATGATAAAAATAAAAGGTTGTGATTATTTTTCTCTCTGCAGTTTCCTCTCCTGCTGTCTTCAGCTGCTAATCGAGCGTCTCTGGCGTTGCAGCGCTGTGCTGTAAACTCCTCCCACAGCCGCTTTGCTTTCATTCAGACACTGTTGCCAACTTGGAGACTTTCTCGCTAAATCTGGAGACTTTTTTTGTTAAAAGCGACAAATCCAGCAGCTTTTACTGGAGTTATTGGAGACTTTTCTGGTGTTTTGGCGACTGACTTGAAGGCACATATTGTTCTGCAGTTACTGTAAGGAAGGAGCAGCGGGAGCCTCTCCCGTCCTAAAGCACTCCCAGGCGGCCAGTCTCAGTCGGCTCCGGCTGCAGGTCAATGTAGAATAACTGCAGTAGGTTGTGGAAGTTCACCTAAACATAGTTTATACCATTGTCAGTGTGAACTGGCTGCATTATTTTCCTATACATAGTTCGGCCAGTTAAACACTGTAATATCCCTCCGTTACGGGGCGTTACCATAGCAACGCGTTAACCAGCTGGTTCAGATCAGCTGTCTTTTAACAGGTGAATGAGAGAAACGCGCTGCAGCCTGACAGCGGTTGTTTGGCATAAAACGTACATCCAGGCCAACGTAAAATAGTTCCTATATAAGCGGTAAAAGCGGATTAAACAACTCGGAACCGTCCATTAGACGGTTATAATGCACGACACGGAGTCTAGAACACCACGACGCGCAGCGTTGGTTATAAATACTGGATAATCGTGTTAAATAATCGAGATCTCAGTTTCAATCAAAATAACCGTGATTATAATTTTTGTCATAATCGAGCAGCCCTACTCGATAACTCTTTGCATTCACACACATACACGTTTTTTTGTAGTTATAAGGAATGTCTTCCAGGCAGGACGGTAAATATTGAGAGTGCTGGTGCCGACATGCAGACACAGTCACAGTGATACCACGGTGTGGCAGGAGGCTTTCTGCACCTGATAATCAGAGAAATCTCTTTCCATTTTTCGCTGCACTTGTACTTTTTCTTTCCTGAAAGGTTCCAGCGAATGCCTCTTCCCTGGCGCTCCTCCTCACCCATGCTGTTACATCCGCCGCTTTCTTTTCCCACTCGCTCCAACGCTCAGCCAGGCCACCGCATCTGAGGAGAAACATATTTGCACGGTGTCACCATGGTGATAACAGCGTTACATTTTTCAAAGTGGCGAGAGGCGCACTTAAACCTGAGTGCGTCCTCTCACTTTGTATCGGATTAATTTGCAATTTCACATGCTATTAATTGCGTCAACACTTTTTGAAATGGAATTTCATGAATTTCAATCTAATTAGAGGCTAATTTCCTTCAGCTTTTTCACTTAACCACACTTCTAAACAAGCAATGAATTAATAGTGGATAGCTTTGTGAAGCTTGTAGATTTATGACTGCGGCGTATAATTGTTTTTCCTTCGTCCCCTGTACGCTCACGCTCCACATGCATGTCAGGAGCCGGAGAACCGGGGATGAAGGAGGCATAGAGAAATAAAAGGGATGCTCTTAACTTAAAGAAGGTTTTCCTCTTTGTGCATTTGTGTTGTATGATGGCTTGCTGACAGCAGAGGCCAGTCGGAGTCGCTCAACCCCCCCCCCCCCCATGTACCACTCATATCAGCATGTAGCACAGCTGATATGAGTGACAGTTTAAGCTTTAAGGGGCACGATATGTGTCTTCTAATGGGAGCTCTGTTCTTCTTCACACACACTTTTTCTGTTGACAGTCAGAAACCTGACTTCATCAGTGTGTGTTAATAGTTTTACCGCCTCATAGATGCAGAGATAAAAGACTAAAACGTGAGTGGGGGGGGGGGTTGAAGATACTCTGAATCATGTCGCTCTCGGCTCCAGAAGGCACTTTTCCTCCGGCGTTTGTTGCCCTCAGGCACTGAGCTCAAAGGGAGGTGTGTTGTGATTATGTTAAAGCTCTCAACCCTTAGCGGAAGGTGGCCGCTGTTCGGGTTAAATGGCGAGACGGCGGTTTGTGGAGGCTGCGCCGCTGAATTCCCTGACAGGGACGCTGAGATGAGCTGCTAGGATATAAAAAAAACCCCAAAATATATAGAAAATACATCAGCTCTGAGATGGGGGCAGGGGCTAATTAGGAGGGTGGAAGAGGGATTGTATGGGAAGGGGTCACAAGAGGCACATGGAGGTGCATTAGGCAACTGTCAGTCTCTATAGCAACAGCCCATTATAGAACGGGTGAGTGGTGAGAGATGTTGCCTGTATTTTCTGTGTGTGTGTGTGTGTGTGTGTGTGTGTGTGTGTGTGTGTGTGTGTGTGTTTGTGAAGGAGGGAGTTGTGTGTTGTTCTCTACTAATGCTGACAGATGGGACTTTCTATAAACACACCCATTTAGGAACTGGAGTGCGTAAACAGACAAATGTACATTCAGCATCAGCGACTGTTTGTCCCTTTACTTCGTTTTACTGTCATTTTTATCAGCATGACCGACTTTAGAGTTTATATTTACACCCATTACTGTTGGCTTGTTTTGTTTATTTATTTATTTTCCTCTTTTTCTGAATGTTTTCAGTGATCATAAGTGCATTTCTACGTGTTTAAATGGTGCAGGTGAAATGAGAAACTTGCTTGACTGAATTTGAAAGTGTTTCTGCTTTGAAATGAGTAAGAAGCTCAGACCGGCTTTGTGTGAGAATTTGAGGAAGGAAACGAAAGGTGCGATGCAGGAAGAGCTGCAAACTCGGTCCAGACGTGTTAACAGTTTGCCGCTTGTGCTTGAACTCGTCGACGGATTGTTTTAAAGCTGCTTTATTCAGCCGTGAACACGCTGCTTGTCTTTAGTTTGTCCTCAAAGCCGGCAGGATCCAGTTTATTCCTCTGAAAGCCTCTTGAAAAGCAGCTTTTACAAAATTCTTGTATTCAGACCTAAACACATTTTGAAGTACATCTTTCACCTCTCCTTAGCTGTTATTGGATTAAGAAATGCCCCATTGTGCGGGGCGTTTAAGCCTGTGTGCAGCATCCATCCCTCCCCCCTCCACAAACATGGCTGCCTAATAAAGTGGCTCTGCAGACAATAGACAGAAGAGATGTGGGAACCTGTGCTGCCTGGCACCAGCTCTTCACAGCAGCACATTGCCCCTCTCTTCATTCTGCCTTTCTTTCACCTGGAATTCCAACACAACATCTTCCTATATTTACTTCTTTTTTTCTCATCAATTCATTCACTTTTCCAAGTTTATTAATAAAGCACTTCTCAGACAAGTAAGACAAAGTGCTTCCCGGGCAAAAACACAGTAGTTAAAAACAAGCAAATGCACACAATAAGCCCACATAGAGCCCACCCATCTAAACAGACTGTCTGCAACACAATATGTCTATAAAAATACCAAAAATAGACACGTTTCACTCATAAAGCTCTGCTGTATCCCACTTTCTCTTCCAGTTTATTTACTTTTAAAAATCCTGTCATTAAAACTTGGATAGGAAAGCATTATGAAGAATTTACTACTTTAATGTTCTCTCATTTTTCAGGTTAGTAAGCTGCATGAAGTTTCATATTCAGCGTCTTTACCTGACTGTTCTGTAGCAGTGAGGAGTGAATGGAAAACAGTAACAACGGTGAATAAAGTGGAGAATAAATCCTTTCAGAATCGACAAGATCTTAAATTTCTGATAATTATGCACTCGAACTGATCTGAAGCTTTTCTTTACATGTCTGGATTTCTCTGGATGCATGTTTATAAATATGAACTCTACTGGCCTTTACTAAGAATATTTTGTCCGAATAATTCACATGGTAATATTTTTATCAAGTCAACGTCAAATCAATGTGAACTTTCACATCAGTAATGATTTTTTCTAACTGAGGTAGACTTTTTAAGACATTCACATTCGACAGATATATAATCGGCCAATCAGAGAAGGCGTGTTGGCAGATCGATCCCTTGTTACGAGCCATGTAGGCGTCACTTTCGCTGCTGTTTGGTTCAAACTTTGTGTCATCGTGGCCAAGTGTCTTTATTAGTTCTTCTCTGCTTCTTAAAGCAAGCATCAAGCTGCTGAACAGATCCTCTAACGGTCCCGCGGACGTCCCAAAGCCACCGCGCTCCAGCTTCAGATCCGGGATTAAACAATGAAACTCCACAAGTTCTCGTCTCTTTTCCCGAACAGCGCTTCTTATTGTCTTTTCTTTTGCAGCATCAACATGTTGTCATGGCTCCATTTGGAGTGAGTTTGTTTTGTTATTTTTATTAAATATTTTATAATTTCACATCTCCTTTGGTGTGCACAGAGAAATCAGTTTCCGGACACAGTCTTGTGAGGTTTATTGGCGTCGGTCCCGGCATGTAGAGGCCTAAATTGTAAAAAGGAAACCTCATGATGAGGAGGAACGCTGTTGTTGCTCGACTGCCACAAAGTTTGAGTAAAATTCTGTATCGTTCAGTTTGTGTGGATTTTATTGCTTTCTATTCGCATCCGTTATAACTGTAATATTTTCAACATCAACGCTCATCAGAGGTTATTTCTTGGTAATGTTTTACTGTATCCCCCTCACCCCTTTAGAGGCGCTCCCCCACCCATCATGGATTAAATGAAAGGCTATTGGATTTTTTTTAACCCTTTCATGCATGAATTATTAAAACACAAGGCAACTTTTTTTTTTAAATGCAGTATTTTACCTCTGCAGACACATGCAATGATACTTTTTTTTGCTGATTAGCGATATTTATAATTTATCATGATTTATTATTTATTCTATAAAATATTTATAAAATATATAATCATAATTATATTATGTAAATCTTGTATGAAATATGTGTATGTGCCATTTTCTTTTATTTATTGCAAAGGAAAACTTTTGTAATTACATTATGTTCTATTATATCATATTTATTTCTTCTCCAGTGAGTGGAAACGTATCGGATGACTCACTAACATCCACTGATGTGGATTATTTACAAAAATACCATCCTCATTCATAAATATGCAAGGAAAAAGCTTGTAAATAGATGTCCAGTACAGGGCCATGAAAGGGTTAAATGTGCTGGCCAGAGGAGAGATGTGTCTCATTATTTATATTTTTCTCTTCTTGTACATCAAGACCGCCGTTTTTGCTTTCCTCATTTCTGACTGAAGGTGTTCATGCGCCGCTTCACCCGCTGGAGAACATTAACTCTGTCTCTCAGCTCCCGTGTGATTGTTAAATACAGATTACTGCGAAGATGGTTGTACATCAGCCCAGCTGAGCAGGGTTTTAGCTGCGATCTTCTCTAGAATTAAAACAGTTCAGGCTTATTGTGAACATATTTGAGGCTTTGGTTATCAATGCATTGTTGTTATGGTGGAGTATCTGTAGAAGAAATTGGATCTAATCATCTTTTATCTATCCATCATTATTTACTTGGCTTACCAGGCGGGCAGGAGATGGAAAGTGACGTAAGAAGCTCAGGAAACTCTTATGATGTTTTTATGAGTCTGTAGATTGAATTTATTTGAAAATTTAGGTTGGAAAAGGAGGAGGAATGACTTTATTTATCAAACTAAAGGTTAGTCCCAGAGCAGGGTTTACACTGCTGTAAATCACACCTTGATGATCCCACAAACTCCCAGAAACTGTGGAAGCACATCGCAGCTCGATGGAAGGAAGGGGATGTATGAGAAAACCGAGCTTCTGTTAGAAACATCAGGTTGGTGTTGAGATGAAAGGACAAGAAAAAGAGAGGATGAAGCCAGATTGGATGGGACACGAGGAAATAGCAAGGAAACGGGAATAAGACGGGGGACGGGGGGGGGCATAAGATGAATGATCGAAATGGAACCAGACCCAGAAGCTGAAAAACGTCAGGCAGACGCTCGGAAAGAAGGGGAAATGGAGAGAGAGAGCTGGAGGGCTGTGGAGCAACCTTCTGATAGAAAGGCAAGCCTGGAGGGGGTAATCAGGGAGGACATGGGGGGAGGGCGACGTGCATTCAGCTTCCAGCAGTCTGATTGGCAGAGACAGTGTCAGGCGGGCTGAGCTGAATCTAATCAGAGATGTGCGTCACCAACTGCAGCTCCAAGCTAGCAGCCAGCCAGATACTGCTGGAGCAGGACACACTCTGCTCTCTCTGTGTGGGACTGAAAGCTCAGCGCTGGAGCTGACTGTAAATAACAACGTCTCTGTTTATGATACATTCTTATAGTTTCTACAAACACGACTCCAGGGAGAAAAGTCTGTCTGCTAGGACACTCGCTGCAAAATAAGTAGCGTCCTCTTCCTAGGCTGGGAATATTTTAGCCTTTTCTGTCGATGCAGAAGCACGTCTCCTACGTAAAGCTGCTGCGTTGGCGTGTTGGCAGCCTGAGACGACCGCTGTTTCTTTGTAGTCATACCGTTCGTTAACATGGGAGTTTTAATTCCTGTTTAATTCCCAATAAATGTTAATTCCGCTTTAAAATGATAAAAAAAACAACCATGTAAACACTTAATTCCTAATGAAAATTTCTATTGGGAATTAAACTTAATGCCCATGTAAGTGTCTGGTTTATTCGCATTTTAACTGCGATCTATTTAATTCCTCTGTCATGTAAACCTTCGTTCCACTCTAAGTTAATTCTGGTCGTTCTGAGCATGCTCGTTACCGTGTCCTGTCCCGATGACGCGCGTTGTTTTGCCTCCCGTGTTCGGTGGTCTATCTTTCTTCTCCTTCTCAGTTGCTGCAGAAAATGAAGCAGTATGCTGGTGTTGAGCTGCTACTTCACATTTATAATAAAAAACAGCGGTGAAACTGGTTCTTATTATGTAGTTTTTACAAGTTATAACTAAAAAGCGGAGAAGCAGGGAGCCAACTTTGTTTATTTCCAGTATACGTCATACGTCACGTGCACCCTCTGTCCAATCAGAACCTTTCCCAACCTGCCGCTCTAAAGAGGATTTAAGTGAGGACGTGTTTTATGTAAACATTTATTCGGGATTGTTATCTTCATGTAAAGTTATAGGAGAATACGTTAGTTCCAAATTGTTTAATTGCGAATTATTAATTCCGAATTAAAAAACACCATGTAACCGTAGCTATAGTCAAGCTCTTGGCAGGCGCAGCAAATACTCTGGTGGTAGCGTTGCCTGCTGTGTGGTTCATTGCTAGCACCGCAGCATAGAGCGGCTGTAATGATACTCCACACTCTGGCACATTTAAGATATTTAACTTTCAGCCCTGCTGCTCCCCTCCTCTCTCTTCCCTTTACATGTTAAACGGCGTCCTTCATGTCCCCATCCCGCTGCCGTGAGTGAAAGCAGTCACATCTGTTGGGCTAAAGAGCCAAAACTGTGTAGAAGTCATGGAAAGCAACATCATTGGCTCTGCATCGTACATTTACACACACACACACCATCAGACTGTAGCTGAAAGGTCATTATCTGTTAGCCGGTAATGTGAAAGCAGCTGCAGGGAACTCTGCATGCAAGTACTGCCGTTACAAGCCCTACAAACTCCATTTGGACACGTCACAAAGTCTGCATCACCAAAAAGTAGCAAAGCAAATGCAGCGTTAACACACCATAGAGTTCATTCACAGCATTAAACTGCCAATCAGAACAATCTATACTCCACATGGCCCAGATGACTGTCAACAGAGGCTACACACTGGAAAGACAGGAGAGGCAGGTCGGTGTGTAACCCCCCCCTCTCAGGAAAAGGTGTTTGTGTGTTTGTTAGAAGACACAGCAAGCAGAGGGTGTATTGAGAGAGACAGAAAATGTCTCCTCCTGTTTTTGTGTGTTGGTGTTCAGTCAAGAGGAAACAGAAAAGACCTTTTTTCCAGTCTGGTGTGACTGGACCAGTAGCATATGCTCAGCTACGGCTGCATGACTTCATAATGCACCAAGCCCTACTGGGAGGACTGACTGCAGGTAACCTGGCCAACACACTTAGACGACCGTGCATAAAAACGTAACACGCAAAATGTTTTTATTAAATAGACATGTTATGGTTTCATAAGTTTTCTTCATTAAACATAATTTATTGCTATTTTCCAGCAAAGTCTTAAGAAAAAACATTGATAAATATCCGTTTGGTGTTGTTAGACGTTTTATCACGCTTCAAGGAAGGACTGGAAATAGGCATGGCAAGTTTATTTGGACAGCACCTTTCATGTACCAGACAATTCAAAGAACTTTACATCAGGGATCTTCAATCCTGGTCCTGGAGGACCGGAGTCCTGCAGGTTTTCCAAGTGTCCCCGCTGCAACACACGTATTCAAATCAATGTGCATTTAGCAGACATGTGCAGCGCTTGTCTGGTGTGTTCCAGCAGGAACACTTGGAAAACCTGCAGGACAACAGGTTTGGGGATCCCTGCTTTACATGACACATTTAAAGTATGACAGAAAAAAAAGCATAAAAGACGACAGAAATATCAAAATCACAAAAAAATCATAAATTATATGAATATAATTAAAAGCAAAATTAAATCAAAGTTGCTGTGCATATTCCATGCATTGGTGTATGAAATACTTCCTCCAAACTAAGAAAAAAAACCAACTTTTTTTTGGTCAGAGGAAAAAATGAGCCAAGATGTCACTGTGGAGGACGTCTTGTTAGCGTGTAGAACGTTGCAGTGAAGGAGGAAATACATGCAAAACGTTTCACCGCCTGCAGGACAAGCATCCAGCTGGGTCAGCTCAGGCTAATGTTTACCTAACGTAGCACTGAATGCTAATTGTTTAGTGTCGTTTGCGACTGGGTGTGGACTTGGAGCAGAACCAGTTGAGCAGAATTCAACGAATTTTACATCATATAGAGAAAAAAAATAAAACGTAAAAGTCTCTACCTGCCTTGCTTGTTTGGGGGTTTTGTTGTTGTTTTTCTTATAATCCCCATTTCAAAATGTTCTATTTTGTTTTTGTTTTTTAACTCAAACATTTTTGTAACAACGTCCACAGACAGACGACTGAAGTCCAGATAGTGGTCCTGTCTCCTTTTACATCTGCTGTCGCTGAGAGAAAAAGCTCAGCTGATATGCAGTATTTATTTATTGTTTACTAAACAGTGGGATATTTAGCATCAAAAGATGGGAATAAATGAGCAGTAAAGACCGATGTGGACGGCTCATATTTAATGTTAAGGCGGGGTGTCCAGCTCCGCTCCTCAAAGACCACAACCCTGCAGCTTTTCCATGTCTCCCTGCTCCAACACACCTGACTCAAACTAATCAGTCACTGTGCAGAAGGTCTGGGCGATTAATCGTATTTTAATCTCAACTATGATCTGGGTTTCCAACGATGATAAAAATAAAAGGGTGTGATTATTTTTCTCTCTGCAGTTTCCTCTCCTGCTGTCTTCAGCTGCTAATCGAGCGTCTCTGGCGTTGCAGCGCTGTGCTGTAAACTCCTCCCACAGCCGCTTTGCTTTCATTCAGACACTGTTGCCAACTTGGAGACTTTCTCGCTAAATCTGGAGACTTTTTTTGTTAAAAGCGACAAATCTAGCAGCTTTTACTGGAGTTATTAGAGACTTTTCTGGTGTTTTGGCGACTGACTTGAAGGCACATATTGTTCTGCAGTTACTGTAAGGAAGGAGCAGCGGGAGCCTCTCCCGTCCTAAAGCACTCCCAGGCGGCCAGTCTCAGTCGGCTCCGGCTGCAGGTCGATGTAGAATAACTGCAGTAGGTTGTGGAAGTTCACCTAAACATAGTTTATACCATTGTCAGTGACAACTGGCTGCATTATTTTCCTATACATAGTTCGGCCAGTTAAACACGGTAATATCCCTCTGTTACCAGGCGTTACCATAGCAACGTGTTAATCAGCTGGTTCAGATTAGCCGTCTTTTAACAGGTGAATGAGAGAAACGCGCTGCAGCCTGACAGCGGTTGTTTGGTATAAAACGTACATCCAGGCCAACGTAAAATAGTTCCTATATAAGCGGTAAAAGCGGATTAAACAACTCGGAACCGTCCATTAGACGGTTATAATGCACGACACGTAGTCTAGAACACCACGACGCGCAGCGTTGTTTAAATATACTGGATAATCATGTTAAATAATCGAGATCTCAGATTCAGTCAAAATAATCGTTATTATAATTTTTGTCATAATCGAGCAGCCCTACTGTGCAGAAGTTCATTGGTTGTTGGATCCATTTAACGGCAGCCAGGTGTGTTGGAGCAGGGATACATGCAGGACAGCGACACGTGTAGCGTGGACACCAGCCAGTCATGTGTAACCTCCAGACTTCCTCCAGACATTAACACACTGCTGCCTGCATGTGTTTCTCTGTGTGTGGATGTGTGTGTGTTGGTGTGTGTGTGTCCAGTGCCAGAGCCTCCTCCCACTAAGCCCAGTCCTGGTTCATCTCACCACCTCCACCCCACGCTGCCCCTTTCCTCCTCCTCCTCCTCCTCCTCCTCCTCTTCCTCCTCCTCTTCTTCTGGCGATGGCGGTCGCCAGCTCCCGACTCCCCCTCAGCAGCAGTTGTCCTCTGCCAGTGCTCGCTACCCGCCCAGAGAGGTGCCGCCACGCTTCCGCCAGCAGGAGCACAAGCAGCTACTGAAGAGAGGCCAGCCACTGCCTGCAGGAGCACTCGCTGCTCTTGCTCCCTCCTCATCCTCCTCCTCTCTCTCCTCCTCCTCACCCTCCTCACCTTACTCCTCTTCCTCTGCGAGTACCAGCAGCTCTACCCTAAACTCTGCCACGTCCACTGCGAGCAAACGCCACTCAGGTTTGTGTCGGTGTGGTGGGCTTGTGCGTGCGGAGCCTGTGGAGCATGTTCATGTTGTGGTTGTCACGTCGGTGTCGGCTGTGCTCAACTTCATGCTTGCATTTGAATAAGTCCCAGAAACTTTAGATATTCTACATCTTTTCTCCTCATTTTGGGCTGAATTCGTTTCGTCTCACGCTGTTGAGCTTTTACATGTTTACCACAGTGTTGACACCATGTGGGAGAAGTGATGATGACAGCATAACGGCACATCTGCAGCGACAAAACACTGCTATAATAACGGCATGATTTACAAGAATAAATAATGCTTCTCCTTGAGTCACACTCGGACTTCTTTAGCCGGGAGGAAGCAGTAATGTTGTATCCTCTGATGGCTTCCAGTGGGGGGGTTCGTTTGTGTTTGGTTGGGAGTAATAAGTTAGCAGTGAGTTGTTTATGTTGGTATTAACAGCTTTATCGCTGCCATTTTTCTTTTTATAAGCATATGATGCATTATTGTTGTTTTTGTTTAGTTTTTTGTCTGTGAAACAGTCATCTTCATCTGCCAAACGTATGAGACTGAAAGTATCTGCACCCCATCCTCCTACATAACACTAACCTTTAACACTCTGAGAAAAGGAAACTTCTGTTTGACACCAGTCTTTTCATGGTTGAGTCTGTGAGAATCTTTGTTGAGGTTTTCCTTTCTTGCTCTCGTTTTTTTTTTTCTTCACTTTCTTCTTGTCGTTGGATCGTCTCTGCTTTGCTGATCTATGGATGTCTGACTCAGCATTTGCCTTGTGAGCACCGGACTCTTGGTAAACAGAACAGATCTGATGCTGGTGTGCTGTTAGCTAGCCAGAAAAGCAACCGGTGATTGTTTGTTGTATTGCTGTCCTTCTTTTCCTCATACCTTCTCCACCAGTCACGGCATCAAACAAAAACTTAAAGCCTGCGTGACCAGTAAGTGGATGCTACTTGTGTCTATTTAATTCATTTCCTATCATCTTGTTGGGAGATGTTTCGTCCGGTTTGCCTTGTGTTGTTTTAAGTCATCGGCTCAAGAACTGAAAACATCTCAATTCTGTGAATAAAAAGTAAAACTGTATGTTAGTAATGTGATATTCCTCCTTTGTGCTTCACTATAAAGTGCAGGCTTTCCTCAGCCATGCGCCGGGGGGTGGGGGGGCAGATTTGGCTGCAGGCTTAATTCTTTGCAGAGAAACAATGTCAAAGCCTTTAGTTTTAGAAGGCAAATCTTCCTCCTTTGGGTTTCAGTGTATTAACCTATAATGTCTCAGTCCAGCAGTTGTTGCCCTGGCTGGCCTTTACCTCATTTGGCTTTTCCCAGGCGTCTCTCGGTACAACACAGCCTGTGGCGAATTAGCCATTGGCAGGGTTTGCGCCTCCTTTGCACTCCTGGTTTTGTCCACAGGGGTACCAGTCAACAGCTCCTTCCTAATCGCCTCAAGCCGGCGCCAATGCTTTTGCATGAATTTAGAAGATGTGTCTCTTTCCACCTAAATGTCTCGCTTTATTTACTCTATTTGGTGAATTTTGTTCATCTTTCAGCTTAAAATAGCAGCTTCGCCGTCAGGTGAAAAGCTGCAAATAGAAACACCCAGTTTCTCTCTCCTCTCTGGAAATGTTCTGTGGACCATGTTTGACCTCTGCTTTGGTGACTGAAGCTCCAGGGGATGTTACTGATGTGACTCTTCATCGTTGCGCACATGCAAACAAAAACGTGTGTGTTTGTAATGGCTGACTGGTCTGACCCAGATGTGTCCCTTCAGATCGGAGTTTCCCTCCCAGTCCTGCTGGCTCAGAGTTTAAAGGGGAATGCGCACAGTAGTGTCATACATGTGCTGAAGCGGTTAAATATATATTTTTGTGGGTTATTTGTAGAAGTTTTACACATAAAATGGCTTTTGTTTTATTTTGAAGGTTAAACTTGAAACATTCCAGCAAGACATCAGGCAGAAAGACTGAACCTCCTTGAAATTCAAGGGCATTTACACACTACGCTGTCACATAACCTTTGCCCTTTTAACAGCATTAGTTTGTCCCATCAGACAGAGACCCCCTGTCCCCTTTTCATCCTTCTGTCACACCCCCCTAATTCCCATCCCTGCAGCTGACTCGGGACCATTAAGTGGTCTGAAGCAGCCAGCAGCCGCCCAGACAGACTCCCCACCAGCAGGTGCTGAAATGGGGTCTTTTAAGACTGTGGGAAGTGCAGCACAACAGCTGTCTGCTGGTCCTCCAGACAGCACAAGTAGCCAGAAGGGACTCTGTTGGGTGGTGTTAAAACACTTGGCCCTTTCATTTGGTCCCACTTTGATATGAAAGTAAAGTGTCTGGGATTATTATGTCTCCATGTTTATGCTTGAGAAAAAAAAGGGAAAAAGGTTTGAGACGTATAAAGATTCAGTCTCTTTAAAGCATTTAAGGCTCTGCAAGTACCGTCTCGTGAAAATGCAGCTCTGATTCTTCACATGTAGTACTGTTAAGATGTAAAAAGCACTACCTCTTACATTAACCGTCTATTTGTATGTTTTAAAACCATCAAATAATGAAAAGACTGCTCGGCCCTAATGAAGCCGGGGAGGTATAGATTGCCCCCTGTGTTCAAGCTGTGACACACTCGTACCCACACAAGTGAGAGAAACCCCCCAGTGGCTTCATTAATGCAGACTCTGTCAGAGATCCAGAGGCGTCACCATGGTCTCCCTCTCCTATTTTCTCTCATCTCTCAGCAGAGGTAAACAGACATGAATGATGAGCTTTCCAACCCCCCTGAGACCATTCCTTCAGTCTCTTTTTCTCCCTGCTTCCGGAAAAACAAGTACACGCCGTCCTTGATGTGAGTGGCATACAGAGAAATGAAGGGGGTCTGTTTGGGGGGACAAAAGACTAATAAACATCCACCCCCCCCTCTTGCTTTGTTTCCGGTTTTATGTCTAAATGCAGTTTGTGGGACGTAGCCGAGTTCAGGTTGTGGCTCGCTGTCAAAATAAGGAAACCAGTTTGTTGCCACACTGTTCTCAGCTCGTTCTTTCTCTCTTTTTCCCTTCCCAACGCTGCTCACCGCTACTCCTCCCCCCAGCCGACTCTCCTCCACCTCCCTCCACGCCTCCCTCACCCTCTCACGATCTGTCACCCAGCGTTTCATTTCATTCATAGGGGAGGGGTGGCATTTACTTCCTGGCAAAATGCCATTTGTGTGATGGCAGCGAGTCCTCATTATAAGAAGTTTGTCTTGTTCTGGAAGGCGTCACACCGTCACCGCCGCTGCTGTTGCTTTGTTACAAGCTCTGATGCGCTCATCACGAGAAGTTTTCTTTATTTATAGTTAACTAAAGTCTGGGTTTCCGACAGTTCTGTGTAGGAAGCTCGCACTGACTCACATAAAAGGAAGTCCTGCTCCTCACTGAAAGCATGGGGAGCCAGAGAAGGGCCCTTTGTTTTTATTTTGACCCTTTTCTTTCACAAGGCATAATCAGACACTGCCCTCCTAATTGCAACCTGAATGAACGCAGAAGCACATTACTACCACATGATTGCAAATAGTAGATGGAAATAATTGCCCCCTTGCCTTTGTTTTCCGTGCTCAACTTGCTTTCATGCCTTCAAATCGGAGATTTGTCAGGAATTATTTGAGATCTTTGCAGAAGACGAAACTGTTTTATGGTCTGTATGTGATACAGTTTCCTTTTTAGCTATCAACATACCACACATCAAGAAAAAAACCTCTTTAATTCTCCCTCTAACTGGTGTCTGCATTGTACTCTGTAGTTGTTGGACTGCAGGATGTCAGACATGCAGAGAGGATGTCTGCTTGATTTTGTGTAAAAGCTTTCTGAAAGTGAAGCTGGTTTCACCTCTTAGGTATTTTTCCTGTCTTCTCCCACTGTGGCTATCTGCAACACCAGGGATAAAAGAGGCCGCTCGCCATGGTACCTGTTTTCTTTTTGCATCCTTCAGAAACAAAATGTGCAAATGTTTGAGGAAGATCTGTACGGTGGGTGCAGGGTATGTTGAACCAAATACAGTTTTCCTGCGGTGGCAACGGCTGAGCTTCTTGGATGGAGTCCAGCTCTGATAAAATGGCTATTTACTCAGAAAGCTATCATAGAGGGAGTAAAAAAAAAAAATTAAAAAAAAAAAAGGTAGCTTTGAGAAAGAGTGGTGTTTTTTTCTCAGCATTTCAAAAAACAAAACACCTACATCTTACTGAGAGTTTTCAGTGGAAAATGAAAAGACCAGCTGTTCAGCTTTTGTTTCATTTTTTTTTCTTTGCAATTTAATTGGGTGGCAAGAAGCACGCACCAGTGAGTTGATATGAAGTGGTGCCAAATCAGTCTTTTGTGAAACGCATTTTAATCATCCCGCTTTCTCCATTGCAGGCAATAATATTTGATATGGAAAGAGCTTTATTTAAATAGATTTTTGTAACTCAGATAAACTTCAAAACAAGGTATTCTTTAGTAGCAACATCATGCCTTCATGTCAAAACACAAAAGCAGAATTGATGAATTGCATTTGATTTCCTGTTTGCATAAACAAAATCAGCATATCTGATCATTTGGTATGTAATGATAAACAAGTTTATTGACTTTGTTAGAGAGTTACTGCGCCTGTATTTCAGGGTGCGTACACATCAGGATAGTCTGCTGGACTCAGTCCGATTGGGGACTTGGCTCAGTTGTGGGGGGGTGTATCCATGCGGACCGAGATCAAACCAGCCAAACCATTAGAATAACATATCCTCATTCCCACCAAAGGTGGCGCTGCACTAGTATTTAGCAAAAGAGAGGACAAGATGCGCATGAAGAAAAAAACTGTTTCCTCCACCTGCGAGTTAAACATGGAGGCGAAACTATTTTTGATTTGGGTTTTTATTGTGTCTTATGCAAGTATACTGCAGAAATACTCTGCAACTATGGACGCAGTATGAACACCAGACGAGGCAGAGGACCCTTAACAGCATCGGTATGGATTTACCCACAATGCAACGCTATGCCACATGCAGGAAGTGTAATCTGCTTCCTGTACTTAGTCCCCTTTAAACAGACCAAGATCTGCATTTGTAGGCAGACTGAGTCCACTTCTTTGGTCTGAATCAGAATTGGTACACATTTTCCCAAATGAAGCGAACTTTCCAATGAAACTGCCAGTGGAGATTAAACTGTCACCAAATGTAGACACTTTTAAATCTAGGTTATAAACGTTTCTTTTCTCATGCGCCTATGCATGACATCTGCATGATAATCTTGTTTTTGATTATTTTAATATAATTCATGATTTTATTTGTTCTTGTCTTCCATACTTTTCACACCATCTGTAATGATTTTAATGTTTCATGTGAAGCATTTTGAATTATCTTATACAAAAAAGGTGCTATCCAATAAAAACGTGCCTACTTTTCTAGGATTCGATTAAAAAAGGCTGATGTGAATTTTCTCTTAGTTTGAGCAATTTTTCTCATGGCTGTATGAAAGCTTTATTATGTACGTAACTATGCAGGATGTTGCCATTTTTCTAATTGTTCAAGAAACTGAGATTGGACCACTTCCTTGACTGGAATGTTACGTAAACATTAGAGGACATAAAGCTCATGCAAAGCTTTATCAAAGGCGCTTATTTGACTTGTCTTCAATTTTATCAGCTTCTAACTTAAATAGAAAAGCAAAGTTGCAGCAGATGTAAGAGATTTTTTTTTTATTATGTTTCCACTTTTTTAAATCTCTCTTTGGTTTTCGTCTGATTGCAAACTGACTCCAGACTGTTTCTGTAGTGTGTACCATCAGTCTGATGGCTCTATGCGATAATGCCGCCTGGGAACTGGAGATAAGTGTGTGGAGGATAAATGTTTTATTCAAAGCCACTCTGTTGCAACATCCAGAAATATCTTAAAGCACCATATCTGCCAGTATTGTGTATGTGTCATACACACCTCAAACAAATGGAGTTTTTTTCTTCTCTGAGTGGATTGTTTTGACCTCCAGGCTTCCCATCTCATGGTCAGTAATTTGTAGCTTCATTGAAATCACTGCAGTAATCTGATTGAGGCTAACAGAGACTAATAGAAGGTAATACAACTAAATGACTTAACCAAGCAAATATTTTACAAATGGTGGTACCTTTACAAATGAAGGTTGGTAGACAAACCTACTGCTGCTGCTGCTTGTTAAGATTGCCAGAGATTGTTGTGCTTTCAGACATGGATATTAAAAGCCAATTATGAATCGGCTTTTCTTTCATGGTGATATCATTGTTGTGTACCTACAGTACTGCGTCCAAGTAGATTTCTAACAGGTTTTTGCTGTATTGGAAATCTACTTGGATAAATATCTCTGTGTCCTTGTAAATTATGCTCAATACGCTACAGAATCACTGGCAGAGGTTCTCTTTTTATACACTTTCTGTCTTTGTGTTGGTGATTTTGTAACCATAGTTCTTATTGGTTTTAGAGCCAGCTGCCTGAGGCTGGCCCAGTGGTTAGGGTGTTTGCATGCTGGATCAATAACCTCCCTGCTCTCTCCCCAATTGCATTAATAAGATCATTGATTTGCTGCCTCCCAATGATTGATTACCCCTTTACAGCATCAACTCTGTCTATTATTAGTTGGAAGACTTTTGTGCCCAGTGAATTTGGTTGCATGGTAAACACCCTCTTCTGGTTCTGTGTTATTAGGGTTTGTGGATAATTCTTAGCTGATAACTGGTGGGACAAAGTTGCATTTATTTCTTAGTTGTATTATTTAATTTGCATATTAAGTACAGGACAACATTTTGGGTACAATCATTCATTTATTTTAGAGCAAAGATGTTTCCAAACTGTTTCCTGGACACAATTGAGTTGTTTGAGGGGAAGAAAATATATACACATACAAAAAAAAAAAGCCATAATGGATTGTCTCCCAATTCTTTATATATGCAGGTAGTGAGGAGCTAGCAGAGTCACAATTATCAGTTTTAGTGCAGTTGGAGGAGGAGCAGTTCCAGTGAAGCATAGGGAGTGATGGATGAGAAACCGTCCTTGTTTCATTCCAATAAATGAGTGGCGTTCCACTTGGGCATCCCTTCACAGCCACAGCCAGCAAAGCCACGATGTAGACGGATGGGCTTCTCACCGCAGGGTGCTGGGGGAGTGCAGAGGGGAGAGAGGGAGAAATTAAGAGGTGAGGAAAGAGGTGGGAGATGAAAGGGAGAGGAGATATGGGCAGTGGTATAATGATAGATATTGCCTTACAAGGAAAGATGTAAGCAAAAAGAAAAAAAGTCTGGAAACATTTTGAAAGGAGGCATTAAAGAGTTAGGAAAGAGGGAAAAGTAGGGATGATTAGAGAGAGAAGGGGATGGATGAAGAAAAGAATAAAACTCAATCTAGCTTGTGCCTATAACAGGGAAAGTATACATGGATATGCCATGTCTGATATGACATGGAGCACGCTTGGCTGTGCATTCTGATTGTGTTGGATTGTGGAACTCGCAGGGTTGACCATCACATCTCCGTCAAGTCTGATAGGTACCATTAACCAACCATGACAATAAAATTGATTGAGGAAACTAACTGCAGCCTGACTGTGAACCTAGCAATGTATCATCATGTTCCCAACACATATCTATTTTCCCCCCTTTCTCCTCCATATCGCGCAACTCTTTTCTATTATTTTCTATTATTTATCAACTTGTATTACTTTCTTTTTCCAATAATTCATTCCTTTTCTCAAGTTGTCCTCTCATTAACTTACTCATCCTAAAGTTTTTTTCTCCTTATTTTCTCAACAGACATATCCTTCCAAAGTGGCCCTGGTGCCCACTATGAGACCTCTCATTGGAGATCTGCACCACTTGACAGCCCCTCCTGTGCCAACAGCTGGGACAAAGTGATCATTGATAGAAGTGACACAGAAGCTTGGCCATCCATCAGCCGTTGTATTGACCCCAGCCACCCTACAAAATCAGAATGCCCCTTGGGCTCAGCTAGCTCTAATCTAGACGCCAGTGTCATCACTACTAATAGTCGGAGTGGTTTTCCGAGTATGGCCACAGGTGCCGCAGGCCAGCAGGCCCACTACAACTCTCTCAAAACAAATAATAATATGATGACTGGACCCGTGTCAAGCAACGCATTATCAGGCAGTAGAGGCTGGGGATCAGAAGGGAAAAAGGAAGGAATGAATGGTGGCAGAGTTGGAGCTCCCAACAGTTGGGGATCACCCAATTTTAACTTGAACCTTAACCCCAATGCCAACCCTTCAGCTTGGCCTGTTCTGGGGCATGAAGGTGGCGGAGGTGGCGTTATTGGCCCCAATGGGGTTGCCAACTCCTCGTCCCTCCCACCGGGTATAAATGGCAATGGAAACGTTGGAAATGGGAATGCAGATAATGGTGGGGGAGGTTGGGTCAGCATGATAAATGCGAATGAAAACGATCAACAGCACTCCTCAGCCAACACAAACTTATCCTTCAATATGGAGCCTGCTAACATTAACACTGACGGACCAAACTACACTAAACAGCAACAAGCTCAGGAGCCTATGAGCCCTATCCATGGCCTAACTGGCTGGGGAGGCCAGTCACCCACTGAATCATCCCAGCTTAATGGTGACACCACAGGCAGCGCTGTATGGGGAAGTGGAGAAACCAAGGCAGCCGAGTCCCCCAAAGGCTCAGGTTGGGACTCGACTCCTTCAGGAGGCCTTTCTGCCTGGGGCCGCCAAGGCAGTGGCTGTGGGAGCAGTGGAAGCTGTGGCTGGGGTGACTGGGATAAATCCTCTGCTGGTGGAGATGTATCTAAAGGCTGGGACTCAGTAGATGCCGGTAGTTCTGGTTCAGGCCAGGAGCAGCACATTAGCTCATGGGGCAAACACTCTGGTACAGCTCCAGCCAGTGAGGACAGTGGGGACAGCAGTGAAGGTCGATCCTCTCACAGAGACAGATCCTCCAGCATGGATTTCACCCCTCTGCTGCCCCGGCAGGACCTAGACCCCAGAGTGCTGAGTAACACAGGTTGGGGACAGACCCCCATTCGACAGCACACCGTATGGGAGATGGAAGAAGCCAACTCTGATGATGGAAATAGCAATAGCAGCTCAGACACGATAGGAGACTCGAGCTCTAGTGGTGGACCCTCGTCTACCAATGGAGGTGCTATTATGTCTAACATTGGACCCAGTCAGAGACCTGGTTCTGGAGGAAAAAGTGACAGTGAAGGATCATCATCATCCTCTGGCTGGGGAGCTCCTCCACCTCAGCCAATTCAGACTGGATCAGGATGGGGGGATCCCCAACCTGCACTTAACAAAGCCCCAAATGGCACAGCCAGTAGCTGGGGAGACCCTTTACCTACCAATGGTTCTAAAAGTGGGGGCACCCCGTCCTGGGGTTCGGATGATAAGTCACCAAACTGGGACGATGGTCAGAAGAAAAACCAGACTACAAGCTGGGGCGAGGGCCAGAAAAGCTCCCATGGTTGGGGCAATAGTAATGGGAGCTCCAATGGCTCCACCGCGGGGGAGTGGGGTCCTGATGCCAAGACCAACGGGTCTTCTAGTAGCATGTGGGAAGGAGAAGGAGGTAATGGAGGAACTGGCGGATGGAAAGAAAGCCCTAGAGGAGGAGTAAGAGGAGGAGGGGGATGGAGTAAGCCCTCTCCTGCTGTGAATAACAGCAACTGGGGGGAGACGTCACGTACCAATGGCCCAGTTCAGGGAGGCTGGGGCTCTTCCAAGCCCCAGGAAAGTAGCAGCAGCGGCAGCAGTACTGAAAGTGGAGGATGTGTCCGTATCGGTTCTTGGGGTGGTCCTGGATCTGTGAAGCAGAACAGTTCTAACTGGGGAAATGTAAGCAAACAGGACCAAGGCATGGAACCCACCGGGTGGGAGGAGCCCTCTCCTCCCTCCATTCGCAGGAAGATGGAGATTGACGATGGAACATCAACCTGGGGGGATCCCAACACCTACAACAAGACTGTCAACATGTGGGATCGTAACAATCCCAGCAACAACCCAGGCAACAGCGGCCCACCTTCCAGCAAGAACGGTGGAATGATTGTGCCCAACAATAACAACAATCACCATCACCCTCATCACATGCACCATCATTCCCACCACAGCCAGCCCCCAACTCACCTGCAGCACCAAGGAAACAACAATGGGTCACCCAACAATGCTGCCTCACATCCGGGTGCAGGCCCCCAGGGTAGACCCCCTCTCGCCAACCCAGGTATATATGTCTAAAACATATTAAAGCGCTCAACTGTTTATCACACGGAATTTAATTGGTATTTATGAAGTGTTGAAGGGATTGTGTTTTATTTAAAATAACAACTAAAAGAATAGCTTAAATTCAGAGAAATATTAATAATACATTTTATTGATCGTGTTTTTATATACAAACAGGAGGTGAAAATTGTCTTCAAGGGAAAGACTGTTGTCTCAGTCAGCATTGTCACAGGAATTAGCTGCCTTACCTGCTCTTGGATACATAATTAAAATTGCAATCATGAGCTGAAGTCAGTGTTGCTGCCAGTCCATGAGCTCACAAAGGCCATGTTTGTAGACATAGCAGAGCTTTAATCCTACTTTTCTTCACATTTTAATCCTAAATAAAACTACTGCCCCCTGCTGGTTATTAAATGTGCTACAGCCACTGTGGAGCCTAATGACCATCGTAAGATACACTCAGGCCGAGCAGAAATACTTAATCAGCCAAATCTGCTGAAATAATTGCATGTCTGGCCTTTCTCCAGTGGCTGCTTTCATTTTTCTTATTCTACCCATACATATATTCATAAAGACGCCACCCGTCAGACCAGACTGGGGTTGGTCAAGAAAACCGCTGCTGTCTGGAAGAGGCTGATTTACGCTTACAGATTCTCACTGTTACTTGTGATCCGAAATGATTGCATAAAGAAAAAAGATGTGAATAATTTCTGTAATTATAGTCAAAATGTTTGTTTGAGAATATCTTGAATGTATTCCTTGTCAGGTTGGGGAGAGCTTCCCAGCGTTCAGCCCATGTCAGAGCCTGCCTGGGGAGAGCCAGCAGCTCCAACATCCACCGTGGACAATGGTACCTCTGCTTGGGGAAAACCTCCAGGTGGTGTCGGGGGATGGGGGGACAGTGGCCATGAGCCCCCTGGACCTTATATCAGGGCCAGCGGAGCCACAGGTTCTGCACCTTGCAAGCCAGGTAACACTTAAGAATGAATTATATCTATAAATGTGTTAGTTTGCACATCAATGATTAAAATTAAATCTCAAACTGTGAAACAGTGGAGATGAAATAACTTTAGTTTGTCCCTTATTTAACTTGTAGTGTTATCTTACACTGATTAACATGCAGAGGATGTGATTCTTCGACAGTCTACAGCTTAATCTCTGCAGTTCAAGCATGGGTTGTGTCTTTTATACGCCGTGAGCCTTGTGTAAAATACTGATTGATAGTAGATTGCCGAGTGTTTGCACAACAGACTCCAATAAGGGAATAAAAACAGGGAGTTTCTTCAGACTTGTACCTTTTGTGCTAGTTGTGAAGGTGTTTGCTTGAGCAGAGTATCGCTAGGATTAAAGCAATTCCACGCATCAGTAGGTGTTGGTTATTTGTGCTGTAGGGTTGAGCAGTTTGAAATAGAGGGGGGGTTTAAGGAGGAAGTGCAGGATGTCAAACAGCAACAGTGACATCTAGTGGCCAGGTTAAAAACTCCAACACCGTCTGATACGCTTGAGTAAAGATATGTCTCTGATGTCTGTACTTTTAAGGCCCCAAACCTATGCAAGATGGCTGGGGAAGTGGAGGAGAGGAGATGAGTATGTCAACCGGCCAGTGGGACACAGAGGAGGGCGATGTGTGGAACAGCCCCACCTCCCAGGAGAGCAGCTCTTCTTGTAACTCCTGGAGTAACGGAGCCAAGAAGTGTCCAAGCAAGGTCAGAAACACACAGAACCTCCCTCTGAAACGTTTAAGGAGGTACAGAGTTGAAAATAACCGCGTAGTTGGTAGAAATAAATGGACGTTTTTGCTTGTTTTGTTGCCAGGGGAAGATTGGCAGTAAACCAGATGAGGCCTGGATCATGAACCGTCTCATCAAACAGCTCACAGATATGGGCTTTCCGGTATGGACGCAGCGTTTTCAGAGAGGAATTTTCATGCTAACACATCCAACAATTTTTTTTTTCTTACTGTTTTTCTGTCTTATCTTGGTTTTCAGAGAGACCCTGCAGAGGAGGCACTGAAGAGCAACAATATGAACCTTGACCAGGCCATGAGTAGGTTCCCCAGCTTAGTTATGGACCTTTTGGTCTGTTTGAGATGCTTTTAACTGGAAATGTTCACTTTGTCTTATTTTATTTCACATAAATAAATCCAGCTAGTAATCCAGCCATTTCTGGAAAGAAAAGTTACTGCAGTCCTTTACTTTGCTTGAAGTAAAACTGTCTCCACTTGTCTTCGTGTCTGCTTCCAGCTGCCCTGTTAGAGAAGAAGACGGACCTGGACAAGCGAGGCATGGGCATGTCTGATTACAGCAATGGCATGAACAAGCCGCTGCTGTGTCGGCCTTCTGCACTCTCCAAAGACCCCTCTGACTGTGCCGCCTTTCTGGACAAGGTGAGGAACCAATGAGACCTTTTAGAAAAACATGATATGAAACTTAAATGCATGGAAGTTCTCGTGCTTTTTAGCTTTCATATGTTTTATTTGTTCTCCATCTCTCTGATCCAGGATGGTGTCCTGTCAGATGACGCCCCCCCATCACCATTTTTGCCTTCCCCCAGCCTGAAGCTCCCCCTGGCCAACAGTAGCCTTTCTGGGCAGGGTCTGGGACAGGGCAACCCGGGGCTGGCCATGCAAAACTTGAACAACAGACAGGTAATAGTCAGGATCTCTGGTCTTGGTGTGAAAACAGAAAAGCAGATGAAATAAAATGTGGAACCAACATCTTTTCTTTAGCATCTAAGAATAAATTCTATCAACACTAGAATGCGACCGCTGCTTAAACACAACATATTGTCAGGCTTTAAAAAAGGGCATTTATTATCAGTCTGTTTTTGTCCGTACAGAATTGAACAACAACAGCAGATAAAGTGACACACACACACACACACAGATCTCTCTGCCCACACACACACCCTAAGCTGTTTCTTAGTAAAGTGTGAATGACCTTGCCTGAAGCGCCCAGTGAAATCAGATATTTATGCTCTATCAAATATCACCCCAACAGCAGCAGCCATGACCCAGAAAATACAATGTGTCCTTGAAGGACTGTAGGCAGGCAATTTTCTTTTCTTTTCTTTTTTTTTTTAGGAAAAAAAGAGGGGGAAAAAAAGTCTATTTGAAAATGTGGATAAATCTGCTTTTTGCACATTATTTTTGTCCCATGCAACAAAAAAAGAACATGCTTTTATTTACAGTTCAGTAAATGCTTCGGTGCAGAAGCTGTCTAGGTGTCTGTACTTACTGTTAGTAAAACTGAAAAGGTTGTTTGTGAGTGAGGAATTTTATCAATGCTGTTTGCATGATTCAAAAGCTCTTTTTTTATCCACTTATTTATGTCCTGAATGAACCTTTATGTCGAAACAAAACTGCACAACTATTTGCAGCTCTATCTTTTTCTTCTTTCTAGTTTGGTGCCTCAGCTTTTAGGTGATAAAGGCTCTGATAATAATCAGAAATATAAACGGGGACTCATGGTGCTGTTGTGCTTTGTGTTTAGATACCCGGTGGAATGTTTGGCAGTAGTGGAGCAGCACAAACCCGGGCCATGCAGCAGCAGCAGCCTCCACAGCCACCAGTGCCACCTCTCAGCTCCTCCCAGCCTAGTCTACGTGCTCAAGTGCCTCAGTTTCTCTCCCCTCAGGTAGCCGCTCACATAAAAATGTGCAGTTTTTAAACACAAAGAACCTGGTAGACCTGAGTTAAGAGACGTTTAGTCACATGACAGTAAAACACTTGAGGCTGTCCTCAGCTGTTTTCTTTTTCCTATGTTCAGTTGTTCATTCTCACATCTCCCCTTTTCTTTTCCTGTCTTCCTTCCTTCCAGGTCCAAGCACAGCTCTTGCAGTTTGCAGCAAAAAACATTGGTCTTAACCCTGCACTTTTAACCTCACCAATAAACCCTCAACAAATGACCCTGTTGTACCAACTTCAGCAGCTGCAAATGGTGAGATGTCGCCTCTCTCCTCAGCCTTTCAGATTAAAGGAAGCCAAATTAAACAGAGTTCATTATAACAAAATGTCTTAGTGGTTTAAAAAAGATAAACGTTTTAATAGTTCTTTTCTGTAGGACTGCCTGATTTTGCCTTTTTAGATGGTATACAATATCTAATACCTAATATATTAGCAGATAACCTATACAGATATTTTCCTGCCACACCAAACTGCAGAGATGATCTAGTTTCCACTGTTGTGGAATTAAAATACAGCTTTATTCTGCATGCTCTTTGTCATGTTAGCTTGTTTGCAGAGGGGGGGAAAAAAAGCTAAAAATTGTTTAATATTTACTCCTTTTGCAAAATAAAAGTATTTTATCTTGCATTATGTCAGACTGAATCATGACAGCTGTTTTTATTAAACAAAACAAGTAACATGTGCATCGTATCCTGCTTAAAAGAGCTCTGCATTATGTCCTCCCAGCACGTTATTTTATCGCTTTATTCTACTTGTATTGTACTGTTTATTGATATAAAAGCAGCAATGACTACGTGGGAATATTTTCTTTTCTTTAAACTGTAATAGTGTCTCACTCTGCATCGTGGGATTTTTCTCTTCCTTTAATCAGGCGTACCAGCGTTTACAAATCCAGCAGCAGATGATGCAGGCGCAACGCAACGTTTCCGGCCCCATTAGGCAACAAGAGCAGCAAGTGAGTCACTGTTAAAGTTGTGTTTTATGTGTGTGACTTCATGTGCGTGTGTCATCTCTCTGCACAGTGACAACCTCATTCTGAGTTGTTTCTAAAATACAGGAAAACAAAGATGCCTTGTCACCACAGGAGCTATCCAAAGTCTTTTGTTTCTGCTTTTTGCTTCTCATTGAATGCAGCAACTCATCCTCCGTTCTTCTCTTTTTCTTCTTGGTTTTTAGTGTTTCGTGTCATGAGGCCGGTTTTTCTGACCTTTCTGACTCTTTGTTTTTCTCCTTGATTTTTTTTTTATTTTTATGATGTCTTTTTCCTCTTGTGTCTTTTCTCGCTGCCAGAACGCAGAGCTGTAACCTCCTTTCTTCCCTCTCCCAGGTTGCACGTACAATCACCAACATGCAGCAGCAGATCCAGCAGCACCAGCGTCAGCTGTACCAGGCGCTGCTGATGAAGCAGCAGCAGCTTCCCTCTCATTCCTCCTCGTCCTCCTCTTCCTCTGCGGGTCTGCACGCCCCTGGTGGCCCCGCCGTGGGCCCTGGTTCAGGAAAATCAGCCTTGGACCCTTTCACAGGCCCGCACCAAGCTCCGGGCCTCGCTGACACACTGCACACCAAAGAGCCGCCGTCTTCGCCCAACGCCTACAGCACCTACCCTCTCTGTGAGTCATGGCTGGGAACGAGAATGTTGATGTAAAAGCTGTGATTGCCGTGTGGAATCTGAACGAGAGATGTTTGTGTGCAGCTGGACTGAATCCAAACATGAATGTAAACTGCATGGATGCTGGGGGTCTGTCCCTGAAGGAGCCCCCTCAGCCCCAATCCCGCCTGTTCCAGTGGACGCACTCCAACTCCATGGACAACCTCTCCGGCAACTCGTCGAACCTGGAGAATAACCTCAGTAAGCACAGTACGTACAGTACAGCGCACACACACACACACACACAGCCGCTCCCTTGTTCCAGCTGTATCCAGACGTATCTTCATCGACCAGATCCGACTAGTTCCTGCAGCTCCTCTGCTTTTCTAACTGCACTAATGTCTTCAGCACAAACAGCTTCCTTCTAAGCTTCAGAAGCAAAACAACTTTGTTGTTTTACGGCTTTCAAGTGTCGTGGAATTTATCTGATGGGAGCGAGAGGTGTGGAGAGCGCTCCCCCTGCTCCGGTGTTACAGCGATCTTTAGGCAGACACAACATAACCAGCTTACGCCAGTTTGAAGATAACAGTGGAAGCTGAAACAGGCCTTGAACAGAACATTTGGTTTCATGCATGAACCTGCTAAAGCAAGCTTTCTGAACTACTCTAAACTGTGCAGAATATATATTTTCTACTACATAAAAGATCTTTAATAAAGAAGTAACACATTAAAACTATGCTCTGTGTATAATTTCCACCACACAAACTTTTTTTTTCTACTTGTGTGTTTTACACGTTTTGATTTTCAGATTAGAATTCCCATAAAAAAGGTTAAAGTGTCACTCGGTAAGAGGCTGCAACAACCCTTTCCAGGCCATAAACATTAAACGTAATGCTATATATATGTCATTTTTCTGCATATTCAGACTGATTTTATAAATATTTTTCAGTCTCATGGTGTGTGTTCCTGCCGTATGTAACCCATCGAGTGTTTATCTTCAGTCATTTACGTATTTTCCCTCCACATATTGCCTTTGTGGACAGATAAAGAACTCTGTTTCTTCTTCCAGGTGCCATATCTGCTGCCTCCACCATGGTTCCCCCTGGGAAGCCTCCCCAGCTGGAGGACTCGTACAACCCTTACAATCTAATCTCCAGCTCCGAGTCCACCACCAGTCCCTTGGTCCCTCCTGACAGCTGGGGTCAAGGCAAGAGCCCCAATGAAAAAATCTCAAACGGGACCAACATTAACTGGCCCCCAGGTGAGGAGGACATGTACATTTAAAAGAGAAAAGTCTTGTCTGAAGGTTTTGTCGTGCTGCAGCTCTCCCAGCAGAAGGTCTCATAATAACTGGGATTAGAATTAAACAGCTTTTTATTCTAAAGAAGCCGGTCATTTGTTAGACTGATGATGGATCACATGAAGAAAAGCCAGGAGGTGGCAGCTTGTCTCGACAACGCACCTCAACCTGCGGTCCATTTTCATGTCGTAGAGTTCTGCCCAGGCGTGCCATGGAAGGGCCTTCAGAACATCGACCCTGAGAACGACCCAAACATGACCCCTGGCAGCGTCCCCAGCGGCCCCACCATCAACACCAACATCCACGATGTGAACCGATACTTGCTGCGAGACCGGAACGGAGGTGTGTGACGAAGCACAGACATGAAGTCCTCTCCTACACACACACACACACACCATCATCATGTTCATGTGCTGATTCGTGTGTTTTAGCTGTTTTTGTTGCATCGTTTCTGCTGACAACCCTGTAGCCACTTCTCCAGTTTCTCCACTTCAGCGTTGCTCAGGCCAGTCATTCACCATTCTAGCTCTTTCAGTCTGTCGTCCTGTGATGGAGACAGCTCAGGGACACGTCTAGCAGACTCTACTCCCCCCTTAGAGCGAGAGAGAGAGAGAGAGAGAGACCTTTCTGACAGGAGAAGGTGTTCCCTCTGCGCCTTTAGTCGACACCTTTACCGTAACAGCCACCTCTGTGTGACTGTTGACCTTTCGTACCTCCTTTTATCAAACCCACAGCAAAGAGCGAGCCTCTCCCAGCGACTCGCAGCCTCAGTGTACACACACACACACACACACACACACTGTGCTGTGTTTGCTGTAGGAAAGTCATTGTGAGGGGATTTATTTTCATTCATTTAATCTTCTATTTTGCCGGGTTTTTGCAAAACTTTGCAAGAAAAAGGACAAAAAGACCGTAGACGTTTTCTGATTGAGTTCAAATAAGTCATGAGTCAGCATTTTTCCATGATGCTGCTCCTGTCCTCTCCACCCCAACCAGTCGAGGCAGATGGCCGGGTTCTACTGGAGGTTTTCTTCCTGTTAAAGGGGAGTTTTTTCCTTCCCACTGTCGCCGCGTGCAGCTCAGGATGGGGGATTGGATCGATGTCACGACTCGATGCAATCAGTTGGTTTCTTTTATAGGATATGTATGAACTGGCTTGAAATGATGTGTCTGTAAAGTGTCCTGTGACAACATTGTTGTGAAGTGGAGCTATACAAATAAAGCTGTATTGAATTGAATGAGAGGGTTGTGTGATGTTTCGATATATTTTTTTTCTTCTTTTTTTGTTGCTTTTTATTTTGCTTTTATTTACATATTTTTTATTTTATTTTGCAGTCGATGCAACAGAATTCTGTCCAAGTCTTTCATTTTATTTTTCTACTCCACTTCCTCTCCATGTGAAGGTAAACTATCCGACATGAAATCCACCTGGTCCCCGGGATCCATCGCTCAGAGCCAAGGCTCCTTGTCCCATGAGCTGTGGAAAGTCCCTCAGGGGCCACGCAGCACCACGGCACCATCCCGGCCCCCACCAGGCCTCACAAATACCAAGGCGTCCTCCACATGGGGAGGCAACTCGCTGGGCCTGGGCCAAGGCTGGAGCGGCTCCTACTCCTCTGGTGAGTGTGTCTACGCTCCGTTTGACCTTACAGGACGACTAAATCTTCCCAAAACAACTTTTTAGATCTTTACTTTTATTCCCTGAAGTCTAAAATGAGCAGGAAAACAAAAAAAAATCGATGGATAAAAAATTAATTTAAAAAGTCAAACTGTTTTTTTCTGCTGAAACTGTAAAAACAGCATCTTTGGTTTGCAGTAAGAATAAATCAGAAATCTCAACAGATTTGCAACAAAGCGAAAACAGATGTTCACAGATGTCAGCTTCTCACGCCTGTCGAACACACAAGAGACTCGAGATGCGCAGATGTGTTCACAGTTGCAGCTGTGCACTCGCTTTGTACATGCAGGCAGAACACACCCTGTTAAACTGACATCCTGAGGTTTGCAGGCTCGGTGAAAAGCCACATTTAAACGTAAAAAGTGTCACCGTGGCCTTGTTTTGACACGAAGCATCTACAGGCGTGATGCAGCGAGGAAAACGTAGAGGTCGATGAGAACTGCTGAACTCTTGTCACCCTGAGCTGCAACTAAAATGAACTTTTAAAAATATCTTTTCATTCTAACACTTAAATAAGAAGCGGTTGACTTGAATGTGTCTTTGTGTTGCAGAGGGAACCACGTGGAGCACCGACAGCTCCAACAGGACCAGCAGCTGGCTTGTGCTGAGGAATCTCACCCCTCAAGTACGTCCAGGGTTTCCCACCGCCTGATCGCTGATCTGAAAGCCTTAAAGTTCAAATGGAAAGCGAGCTTCGTGATTAGTTTCATAGAGATTCACTCCAGTTGTTTTTATTATTCCTCTCAGCACGTTGAGTGCAAATTTGACCCCCTAAACACCCATGAAAAGTGGTGAAATTTGGCGCGTAGAGTAATGTAATCTCGACAGTTCATGGTCCTTGTAGACTCCAATGCAAAAACGCTCTACAGCGTTTTTTAGGCCTGGAAAAAATCCAAAAATGAATTGGGTCCCAAACTTCTACTTTGATGTAGGACAACGAAATTTGGCACACACGTGTAAGACCCCAAGACAAGGAAAAAAGTCAATCAAATACCTGTTGCCATGGCAATGGGGTGTCCGCTAGGGGTGGGAAAATCACATAGAAAAATCAAAAATCAGAATTTTTTTGCTCACAATTTTAAAATCAATTTTTAAAAGAAGAAAAAATATTTAAAAAAATTTCTTTTTTTAAACAAAAATATTCATTTATAATTTTTTGTCATTTTTATTGTTTTTACTGATCTTTTTACTTATCTTCTTGGGCGTTATAGCAGCAGAATGATGGTCTGGCTACTGCGTTGTTTTTTTTTCCTCATTGAAATCAAGAAAAATGACGAGCAAAAAAATAAGTTTTATACATTTAGTTTGTTTTTAATCTACAAAAGTCAGCAATATCAAAGAAATGTGAGAATTGCAATTTAAATCGAATCGGCACCCAAAAAATCGGAATCGAATCGATTCAGGATAAAAGCATATC
The DNA here is from genome assembly GCF_933228915.1 of Telmatherina bonti. Classification (NCBI taxonomy): domain Eukaryota; kingdom Metazoa; phylum Chordata; class Actinopteri; order Atheriniformes; family Telmatherinidae; genus Telmatherina; species Telmatherina bonti. Next base: position 37,581,336 of record NC_136621.1, on the reverse strand, counting down.
ATCACAGCCCCAGTGTCCGCCATCCTGGATTTTTTTTACCCATTTTTCTACTTTATGCTATTTGAACAAACTGGTCTGAAGGGATTCATGCAAGTGACTTCGAATTTGGCGGGAAGCTTTGTGACAAGTTGGGGGACCAAATGTTGAAATCTCCCAAGTAGTACAAACTGTAACCATGGCAACCCACGGAAACATGAAACACAGTTTACTCAAATCTCCATAGAAATACATGAGATAGCACCAAAATGACCAGCATTCATATTTTTTAGGTCCTAAGCACATTACAGCGCGCCGAGTTAGGCTGCATAGGCGAATGAGACGCATGTTCTGACCCGACGGATGCCACTTGCAGCTTAAATTTCCTTTTTTCTCCCCTCTTTCAGATTGACGGCTCGACTCTGCGGACCCTGTGCATGCAGCACGGCCCCCTGATCACATTCCATCTCAACCTGACCCAGGGGAACGCTGTGGTGCGCTACAGCTCCAAGGACGAGGCTGCCAAGGCCCAGAAGTCCCTGCACATGTAAGCCTCAGCAAACTCTCGTTTAAAGCAGGAAGTAGAGAGAAAAAACAAAGAATGTTGGCTTCATTTTGTGTTCTGGGCACCTATTTTTAAGCTCAGCTGCCATAACTGAGAAAGAAAATGAGGAAGAGTTCAGGAAAACCACATGTCCCCACTCTCTTCTTGCTAGGAACACATCAGCTTTTTAAATGTGGGCAGTCACATGAAAAGCGAGGTGGGAAGTCACGCTGCAGTCAGCTGCACTTCGACTTTACTGATGCTTCCAAGGAACTGTGGGAAAAACCCAGTGTGGAGCCGGGCTGCAGGAACACTTGCTCTCATTTCTGTATCATACGAGCTATTAATCTTGTTTGGCTTCATCTGTTGGTTGTCGTGGAAACGGCAGCAGGAAATGTGATTGTGACCTGAAAGTATAAACTCCTGAAACAAACAGAGGTTGCCGGATGTTTATGTGGGCCAACATTCGCATCATGTCGAGCTCCTAAAGCATACATGTCAAACTCAGGCCCAAATTATATTTGGCCCGCGAGATGATTTCAAATTTGTGTTACGTCTGGCCCGCCGATCCGTTATACAGCGCACTTACCACTAATACTACAAATTCACAATGCTGTCTTGGTGCTAGACTCCGGACCGGAAAACACCCCACCTCTTGTGGTGACACTCATCAGTAAACCTGCCACTAAGCACATGCTCTAGCGCCGTGCTGCCTTTTGCACACGTTGCTGAAAAACTCGATCTACTTAGCGCTGAATTTATCCGACAATTTGCCGACTTCGAAGCCAAAAAATGTAAATTTGAACGTTTAGCAACCCGATTGACGTGAAAAGTGCACCAACCAACCTCCAAATGGAGCTTATTTAGCTACAGTGTAATGACACGTTCAAGTCAAAGTATGACTGTTGGTACTGCACAATTTCCATCTTACCTCCCCGACAAGCTGCTCCAACTCCGTGCCCAAGTTGCGCCGATCCTCTCTATGTTCGGCTGCACATATCTGTGTGAACAACTGTTTTATTTACTTAAGATGAACAAAACACAGGAGTTGTCTCGCGTATGAACACCTTGATCCAGTCCTGAGGATTTCCTCAGATCAGAGCCTGACTCCACAGATTGATGCACTTGCATGTAAAAAGCGACGCCAAGTATCTGCATTGGACCCATGTTTAGTTTATTCAGGATCCCCATTAGCTGTAGCAAGCTACAGCTATTCCTCCTGGGGTCCGGCACAATTATAACATCAGCACATCAGCACTTCAGTCCTGGAATACAAGCGATCTCTTTACATCCATTTTTAGATACTAAATGCACGCATGTCATGTCCATTCATGTTACATCGTATCATATAAACTTTGATCAGATTATGGTTGCTACAGCCAACTGGACTAGATGATATCCTATTATATGTTTCAGGTGAATTTGTGGGAAAAATGATCAATAAATGTGTCTGTTCTTGTACCATCTTGTCTTACACATATCCTTGTTGGCTCATTTATAATTTGCATAAGTCCACATGCATTTGTGACAGTTTGCATCTTATTCTTCAATGGACAATTTTGAGCAAACCAGTTTATGTTAAAATCTCCCATCAAACAGACATCCCATGTGCATCATCAGAGTAAATGGAAGCAAACTAAATTGGACAAAAATGATTTTATTTACTGAAGGCTTGGTCTGTTCAAAGTTGAAAGAGATAATTGTTGTTTTTTTTGGGGGTTTTTTTGGTGTTGGCCTTGATGGCCTGTGATGAAAAGATTTAGGTTACAATTAAAATTAATATAAAGTTCCAGATATAGAGGCCTGATATTTAGTTAAGTTTTTAAGCCTGTTTTGGGTTCATTGTTTCTCTTTTGAATTTTGGCCCTCTGTGAATTTGAGTTCGACACCCAACGTTTGTTTCTTTCCGCTGAATTTCTTCTTTTCTCCCGTAAAGGTGTGTGCTCGGAAACACAACGATCCTGGCCGAGTTTGCCGGGGAGGAGGAGGTCAACCGCTTCTTTGCACAAGGCCAGTCGTTGGGGGCGAACACCACGAGCTGGCACGCCAATACGGGAACCAATCAAAATCGGATGGGGGAGGCGAATCAGTCCCACTCGATGGGCCAGTGGAGCAGCGGCGCCGGTGGGAGCAAGGCCGGCGGGGGCGATCTGCTGTGGAGCGGGGTGCCCCAGTACTCCCGCCTGTGGGGACCACCTAGCAGAGAGGACACCCGCGTCATCGGGAGCCCCACCCCCGTTAACACCCTGCTGCCTGGAGACCTGCTGAGTGGGGAGTCCATGTAGGGAGACGCCCTGGTGTCCAAACTCACCACCACCATGTCATGTAGGCCGTCGGTGGAGGGTGAGATGGGGGGGGGGGGGGAGTAACTACAAACAAAACAGTCAAAATAAGCAAGAGCAAAACCCAAGCAAATCATGTGGCGATAATCAGTTTAAACTGTTTTAATCTGTGAATTGGGAACCAGAAGGCTGGGGGTCCCCGACCCAGACTGCAGACCCCAGACCCTCTGCTTCCACACTCGTCTTTTTATTTCCTTCGCTTCCTTTTCTTTTGCTATTTTTGAAGCGCATCATCTAAAAGCAGCTGAAATTAGACTTGAAAACAAAGAAGCCTTTTGGGTGATTTTTTTTCTTTTTTTTCTTTGCCGTTGTTTTTCCGCAAATATCCAACATTCTGTATGAAGTGTTTGTAGAAGAAGCAATCAAAGCTGCCATGTGAGACTTTCCTTTAAAGAGAGAAAAAAAAAAACAAAATCAAGAAGATTCATCCCAAAATAACACTTAAAACAACCATTCCCACCACGTCCATGGCCAATGATGTTGTTTAAAGACCTTTACTAGTTACGTTCATGTTTGTTTCTCAGCACTAATATTAGCCTTAAGTGCTCTCTGGCCCAGGTCTTCTCCCAAGACGCCTTTTGTTGTTGTTTTTTAGTTTGTTTTGTAACTGAAGAAATGGCTGAAATCTTGCACAGTTCACCTCTGAGCCAACGCGTGGTGCAGGACCCCAGCGGGTGGCCGACCGCGTCGCCGGGCAGTAAGGAGGCCTGACCACATGACTGGCACTACCAATCATCAGCTCGGTTAGTTGGAGTTTCCTCAAAGGGATTGATGATGATGTTTAATGTTTTGTTTTTAATCCCAGCGACGTTGTTGACGTCTATCAAAAGAAATAAGCTGAGAGAAGATTAATCGTCGACCTCGCTGCGTGTGTTTCTGTATGAGAGTGTGTGAACCTGAACATCCGGTGGAATCTAATCATCACAACCTGCTGGTCCAGACCTATCTGGTCGCCCTCATCCTGGACCCCCCCTTCCTCATCGCTGACTGGTGCTTTGTCCAGTTTTTCTATTGTCCGGTTTGTTCTGAAGCTCCGTGATCAGCTCGCAGGAAAACTAACTACTCACTTTTACTTTAATGTGACGTTGTGCAATATACACCACCAACCCCCTTCTTCTCCGTCCGTTCTCCACCGGAGCTGATTTGTCCCGATTTGTTTTCATTTGTCTTTGTGATTGTTGCTGATTTAAGCAAGACTTTGGAACTTGGACCACCGTTCTCAAAAACTTGGATTCCCTCCAGACCTCCAGTCTCCCTGAAACTGTTGGGGAAAACGCTGCAAAGAGGAAGCAGCAAGCTGCAGAACTGCCTGTACCCCAGAGCGACGCTGGGTACACCAGCATGCACACTTCCTCTCTGCACGCCACAGCCACACCCAACAGAGACCGAAACCGCAGCGTGATTGGATGGTTCTGGGTTACTGGCACAATACCAAATAATCCTGATGCAGTAGACCTACGAGTGTTCCTTGCGTTTGGTACTGTACAAGCAGAAGAGACTGAGACTTTTCTAAATTCAAAGGGTTTGATCATAGCACTTATGAAGAGCAAATCACTTCAACTGCAATCCAATAAATCAGAAAGACAAAAAGGAGCAGCGGGAACACTGCAGACCACAAACAATCCTGCTCTGGATGTGCTCTATCGATTCTCCCGTTGCTCCTCTGGTAGCAGGATGAAGGGAAAAACTCAAATGTACCATTTAGACTTTGGGGCAAAAAAAAAAAAAAACAACAAAACAAACAAAAAAGTTTTTTGGGTTTTTTTTTTTTTCCTTTTTTTCTTCAGACTGTATCAAAGTGAATATCACTGTTACTCCAAAATGGTTAGCCTTGTTCTGTTGGGAGGCGCCAGACTTGCAACGTTGGCTGTCTCCTGCGCAGGGGGGCGAGTGGAGTGGAGTGGGGTGGGGTGTGGGAGCGTCCACTCAGTGCCTCTTTGCTGTGGTCGCCTCGGTGTCAGGCGGCTGCCCCGCAGTGCTGAACTTCATCCTGGGCTCCGCTTGACCCGCCCTCCGCCTGGCGAGAAAGACTTGGCCAATCACAGCTCCACTCGACCCCGCTGCCGACCTGCCACACCCCCTCACACACACACACACACACACACACACATTTCTCAGTTCTCTGACACAAAGATCACTTTAGCTGGAAGATGTAATAGTCATATTTCTGGCATTTTTGCCAGTATAACTTTTTATTCTTCACCGTTTCCTTTATTGTGTTTTTAATGTGGAGATGCCGGCTGCTGAACAAGCCCGTCACTGTTCATATGCAGAAACACTTTGTTCAGAGGTGCCTCTGTGTGTTCATCCTGTGTGATCAATACTACAGACCGTTATTGATTGTCTATTGTTTTTAAAATTAGTGATGTTTTCTTTTCTGACAGTATTCTGTAGTACTTCCAGGTAGTATCATGAGATGTGTAAAGAAATGTGTCTCAGACGAGGATGTGGGTGTCTGCCGCTCCAAGCTGCTCCGCCTGCCCACAGGCCGTCCCCTCCCCCTCGCCGTCTGCCTAGCTGCTACGCTATATAACCTCCTCCAGACCCAGTAGCCCCCCCCCGACCAGGCACCAACAGGCCCTTGTAACCGTTTCTATGCAAAAAAAAAAAAGAAAAACGACCAGAGGCTGGGGCTCTTTACAGCAAACCTGACTTGCCCCCTTCCCCCTTCAAAAACTGCGGCAGTCTTGTTAAAGTGGGACTAAACAACAAGATCTGACTTGATCAAAGTTTGGTCTTTTTTTTTTTCTTTTCTCTCTGCGCTGAAGACACTTCTGTCCAGCTTGATCTCAGGGTAGGAGAGCTGACGATAGCAAGTACGAGACGCAGCTCTCCGTATCGCTCTCGCCACTGCGAGAGCAGAAATTTACAAAAAAAAAAAAGAGGCCATCAACGCGATGATAGCCGAGAGCTCGCGCCTCCAAATTGACCCTCATTGGAAGGGAAGAGGCCTGTGTTGAAGCCTTTTCCCTGAAGGTAGCCTGTTGTTGCTGTTTGTGGGACATCAGTGCATGTAAATGATGCCAATGTATCGTGCCAATATAGATTAGCTGTGTCATACTGTACCCTTACAGAGCGCACTTCTGATACCTGCTGGGAGGAGCTTTAATAACCTTAGCAGAGGGTGCGGGGGGGGTCTGGAGGGATCAAAAAGAAAAAAAATGTTTAAAAAAAAAAAAGAAAAAGAGAGCGGCAGCATCACACCATTCAGTTTTTTTTATGCTTTTGTGGGGAACGCCTCATGCTAAGGAGGAAATCCTCCCTCAGCTGGTGGTTCCGGTTTGCTAAAGTGCACAGTGGATAATGGGTAATCCCGGGTACGTATTTTTTTAAAACCAAAAATAAAATCGCATTTTAACATCATTTCTATGAAGTTTGACATAAAAATCCTAAAAATGCTACAAAATCTTTAAAAAAAATAAAATAAAATAAAAAAAAAAAAAAGATCTATAGTATGTTGAAAGCTCTGCACTTCTAGCTGAAACGTCTCCGGCCGTCTGCCTCTGAGAAAAAAAAAAAAAAAAGGTCGGCGGGGGCATCGGCCGGGGCTCCGTTTTGTGTTTGTTTATCTTGTTTTGTGTTTCGTGTCGCGCTCAAAGCGGACCCACCGAACTGTACATTTCCACAGACCCAGACGGCTCGGGCCCTCTGTATCAGCCTCACTCTCTCGTTCTGCGGCAGCAGGAGGGGAGAGGCACATTTCAAGAGGTATGACGTCTTAAAATAAATAAAAACTTTAAAAAAAAAAAAAAAGAATGGGAAAAGGCTACCTTTCAGGACTTGGAGTCCTGCAGCACACAAGCAAAAATCACTATTGCCTGTTTCTGTAACTGCCTTGATCCAAGCTCAGACAGACCCAATAGCCGAGGACCTCCCAGCATCCTGAACTAACTGGAGAACCCTGACAGCACAGGGTGTTTCCCATGCTGCACCAGCATCGAGAGGAGGCTCTCCTCTCTACAGCTCTGTTCTACATACCAGTATATACACATACTGCAAGTACAACGTGTGGTATCACCTCATTAGACCTGTTGGATCGTAACCTCTGAAACCTTTTTTGTTTGTTTTCCTTTTCAAAGGTCCTGGTTTAATACAGCTAAGAAATGAGCAATATGTATTTTCCCCGCAAATAAGTGATAGAAAGGAAAGAATTTGGGTCGGGTGTGAACTGATACTTGATTGATTGAAAGCTTCGTCTTTCCTTTACGGAGTTGGATATGCACGACGACATGCTACAGTACCCTGAAGTGCTCGTACTGTAAATGTTTGATTTTAGCTTAAAAAAGAAGAGAGAAATCAAAAAAGCCTAAAAGCCCAGCCTGAAGCACCTGGTCTGATGCAGATTTTACCTGGTTTTTAATCACAGACATATCAAAACAAAAACAACAAAAATATATTGAACAAAAATACTTGAATCAAGCAGCGCCAATAACATAATGTGAAGTCAGTAATTATTTGTATTTGTTTTGTCCATCTGACAAGTAAACTTCTGGGCTTTTAGAGGATATCAGATATGTATTTCATTAGGTTACAAAAACAAAACCTTTATATTTAAACAGAAAAGAAGTCATCTTAAACGTGTGCTTGAAAGTCAGATGTTTGTATGAATGTGTGCTCAAGAAACTGTGTACAAGGCACAAGGCCTGCTGTTATGTTCCACTCAGCGTGTTTTATTTTATGTCTGTTTTTAATCTTGATTTTATTTGTTGTTGTTCTGTCAAGATCTATTCTGATAGATGTTATCTTCTAACGTTGCACTGAGTGTCTTCTACCCCTTACTCAGCTAATCGTAGGTAAAAACGAGACTAAGTACGGAGGGGCGACGGTGACAATTCATGTGTACATGTTTACTCAAGGACTTTTTTTTCCTCCCCCCCCCCCCCCCCCCCCATTCTGTCTGTAAAAAAAAAAAAAAATGTATTTACCTTATAGTGGCTTTTTTGTGGAATAATCCATTACAAGGATTATCAGTGAGTATTGCACCATTTTGTTTCAATTACAGAAATAAAATAAAAAATGTAGCAAAAAAATCTTAAAAATGTTTAAAAGTAATAAAAAAAAAAAAATTAAAATGATAGAAAAAGGGATTTAAAAAAACAAACAAAGAACTGTGGCCATAGATAGCAGTAGAAGGAGTAGAAATCCTGATGTGAAGTTGACGGCGACGCGGAAAGACGTGCGGGAGGCGAGTTTGTTACGACTCATTTCAGAGGTGCCTATCTTTTCTGTGTTTGTTTTGCAAAAGCCACCTGTCGTTTACAAGCATTTCATTTGTCTCAACTTCACCGAAATAGGACTTTATAACAGGAATGTTAAAGGACAAATTTCAGCTTCCATTAACTTATGGACATGAAAATCTTTGCAAAATGAAGATTTATGCTACTTTCAGAACTCTGGGATTGATCAGTGTTGTCATATTTAAAAATGTTTATTTCTCTTTGTGTGACTGTGTGTTAAGTTGTGATTTGATGCTCTGTTTTCCTGTAATACTGCAGCACCGTTTGCTCACTATCTTGCACATTCATTAAAGATGTGGATAATGTCTCAGGAAGTCCAGGGTTCCAGATACCAACTCCATCATCTCTCGGTTTAATGTTTGTGTTTGGGGGAGAAAATTAAAGGAAAAAAAAAAAAAAAGGATTACTATTCAACTCCAGGAAAGCACTGACGTTTAGGAGTACCGCTCTGTCTTTAATACAGTAAAACTGTTAATAGCAAGTCACATATTTACCAAATAAGACTGAGAATCAAATTTGAGAATCGTGGAGCGCTTTACGTGGCAAATCGCAGTCGAAATTGCTTTACTTTGAAACAACGATCAATAGATTTGATTGTCAAAAAAAAGAGAGAGAATTTTGACCTCTTTAAGTTCCCATCCTGCCGTTCAAGAGTCTTGTGCAAGATTTGTTTTTTGTTTGAATCATCTCATTTTGTCTGTTTTTGAACACGTCTGTTCCTGTGGCAGGTATTCGGTATTGGCGAGATTTCTTCTGGCGTAACTGGTGGTGGTTTGTGGTGGAAATGAGGATTAACGCTGGTTTTAAAAGGATCCTGATCTATGCACAAGTGGGAGGGACGAGTCCAGACCCCGCTGCTGTACCTGCAGGGGTTTGCTGACTCTATACTCTGGGGTTCAGGGTTGGTTTTGGTTTCGGGTTTTGTTGTCTTTTCACCCCCCCCTCCCCGACATCATCTAATGTTTTAGCAAAACTTTACATTGCGTCGTCATGCTGTGTAATCCTTAACCAATGAGCGCTTATCCTTCTGCTAAAGCACTGTGGGTTGTACTGGAAAAAAAAAGCCCATGACTTTTAGGGCTGTGTTTTATAAGGGGAGGTGGGAGGGTGGGTGGGTCAGCGAGGGTGAGTACATTGCCTTTGCCTTTTTTTTTTTTTTTTTCTTTACTATACAACAAAAATGATTTTTTTTTTTAAAAAAAGCATTAAGGAAAATGTCTGTAACTGAAATGCAAAGTTGTGGCTTTTAATGTTGTTGTTTTTTTCTCCTCATAGAATGTGATTGTTAAAAAACATGCATCAAAAAGTGTCCATGCATTATGGAGCTTTTTTCCAGACTATATTAATAAATTACAAATTTTCTTGGCTGTTACTGGTCGTCTTTATTTGCCTTGTCTTTAAAAGGTTATCTATGGAAATGTATTTTCCATAGATGTATTCTAAAAATGTACAGCTGTTTTTGTTTTTTGTTTTTTTTCTATTAAAACACAAGCCCACATGTCGACAGTCCATTGGACAGCCACCACAGACAGAATACCATTTACAGTCACTCCTAGGGACAATCAAAAATGCAATATATACACATCTAGTTCACATATTTAAACACTTATGTATGTATATATGTGAACATATGTATGAACATATATATATATACACACTTATACATTCACATACATATGTGCATACACGTATATATATATAGACAAACATACATACATGTGTGTATTTTATACATTGTATGAATGTATGTATGTATGTCAGTAAATGTATGTATGTATGTATATGTATGTACATATATATATATATATATATATATATCAAAAATGCAATATATACACATCTAGTTCACACATTTAAACACACACACAGGAATATAATAAATAGAGTTTGGGAATTGAAGAGAAAAAATCCAATATCAGGATTTTTTTGCTTCACAATTTTAAAACTGATTTTTTTTTTTTTAAATCTATTTTCTTTTTCAAGTAAATATTGTAAAATTATAAAAAAAATTTATTGTTTTTATTGCTCTTGTCTTCATTATAGCAGCAGAACGATGGTCTGGCTACTGTCTTGTTTTTCCTAGTTAAAATGTAGAAAAATGGTGAGCAAAATATGTTTTTTACCTTTTTTCTTAAGTCTACAAAAATCAGTAATAAGAAAAATGGTTTTTAATCACCCTTCTTATATAAATAATTAACAGAATTCTGAGATAAACGCTGTTCAAATAGCAAGCGAATTTAATTCATTTTTTGTAAATGTTGGCCCAAGTTTTGCCAAATCAATCTCACCACACAATGAAGGAGACAGTTTGGATACCGAAAGCAAAGTTGTGCAATCACTTTATCTTAGAAGAGTAAGTGAGACTGACATTATTTCTATTGCATCAAAGTTACAAACTAAATGCTCGCGTGACAGTAATGGCTAGGATATGTTCTCTGTTAAAGAGAGTATACATTGCATTAGTAGACCATTAGAATATTTATTTAACTTGTCCTTCAACACTGGTGTCTTTCCTGAAAAAATTAAGGTTGCTAAGATTATTCCACTTTTTAAATCTGGTGACAAGCATAGTCTCACAAATTACAGGCCTATATCTTTTAAGTTTTTTGTTGAAAAATTTCACGTCTTTCTTGAAAAAATTCTTTGATAAATGAAAATCAATTTGGTTTTTGTAGCAATTGATCAACAGCTTTGACATTAATTAAAATGACAGGGACATAACTACAGAGTTGGAAAAGAAATCATATAGTGGGAGTTTTTATTGATCTTAATAAGGCCTTTGATACTTTGGTCCATCGTATATTGATTAGAAAATTACAAGCACATGAAATTAAAGGTATAGTGTTAAACTGGGTTACCAGTTATTTAGAAAATAGACAACAATATGTGGAGTGCAGATCACAAATTGAGTTGAGAACAATTCTTTGTGGAGTTCCTCAAGGCTCTGTAAAGGGGCCGAAATTGTTTAATGTATATATTAATGACCTTTGTGAGGTATCAAAAGTTTTATGTTTTGTTCTTTCTCTGATTTCTGTCTTGGAAAAATTTAAATCACAAATGACAACAATTGAACAGGGAATGGTTCAATTTCAGAAATGGTTTAATGAA
>NC_136621.1:37520129-37565129 GCF_933228915.1 Telmatherina bonti | reverse complement strand
GTATGTATGCAAACAAATATGTTTGTATACATGCACTTATTTATGTATGTGTGTATGTATGTATGTATGTATTTGAACATGTATGTATGTATGTATGTAGGTATGTTTACATATATTTTTGTGTATGTATCCACAAATGTATGGATATATGTATGTATGTTAGTATGTATACATGCAAACAATTGTGTATGTATGCAAACAAATGTGTATGTATGCACACATGTATGTATGTATGTATTTGTACATGTATATATGTATGAATATATGTATGTTACTATGTATGTATGTATGTATAAATCAATATATGTATGTATGTATGTATGTATGTATGTATGTATGCAAACAAATATGTATGTATGCATGCACTTATTTATGTATGTATTTATGTATGTATGTATTTGAACATGCATGTATGTATGTATTTTAACATGTATGTATGTATGTATGTAGGTATGTTTACATATATTTTTGTGTATGTATCCACAAATGTATGGATATATGTATGTATGTTAGTATGTATACATGCAAACAATTGTGTATGTATGCAAACAAATGTGTATGTATGCACACATGTATGTATGTATGTATTTGTACATGTATATATGTATGAATATATGTATGTATGTATGTATGTATGTATAAATCAATATATGTATGTATGTATGTATGAATATATGTATGTTAGTATGTATGGATGCAAACAATTGTGTATATATGCAAACAAATGTGTATGTATGCACAAATGTATGTATGTATGCATGTATGTATGTATGTATGTATGTATTTTTTTAATGTATGTATGTATGTATGTATTTGTACGTGTATATATGTATGAATATATGTATGTTAGTATGTATGTATGCAAAAAATATGTATGTACGCATGCACATATTTATGTATGTATGTATGTATGTATTTGAACATGTATGTATGTATGTATGTATGTATGTATGTATGTATGTATGTATGAATCTATGTATGTTAGTATGTATGTATGCAAACAAATATGTATGTATGCACACATGTATGTATGTATGTATTTGTACATGTATATATGTATGAATATATGTATGTTACTATGTATGTATGTATGTATGTATAAATCAATATATGTATGTATGTATGTATGTATGTATGTATGTATGTATGTATGTATGTATGTATGCAAACAAATATGTATGTATGCATGCACTTATTTATGTATGTATTTATGTATGTATGTATTTGAACATGTATGTATGTATGTATTTGAACATGTATGTATGTATGTATGTAGGTATGTTTACATATATTTTTGTGTATGTATCTACAAATGTATGGATATATGTACGTATGTTAGTATCTATACATGCAAACAATTGTGTATGTATGCAAACAAATGTGTATGTATGCACACATGTATGTATGTATGTTAGTGTGTATGTATGCAAAAAATATGTATGTACGCATGCACATATTTATATATGTATGTATGTATGTATGTATGTATTTGAACATGTATGTATGTATGTATGAATCTATGTATGTTAGTATGTATGTATGTATGCAAACAAATATGTTTGTATACATGCACTTATTTATGTATGTGTGTATGTATGTATGTATGTATTTGAACATGTATGTATGTATGTATGTAGGTATGTTTACATATATTTTTGTGTATGTATCCACAAATGTATGGATATATGTATGTATGTTAGTATGTATACATGCAAACAATTGTGTATGTATGCAAACAAATGTGTATGTATGCACACATGTATGTATGTATGTATTTGTACATGTATATATGTATGAATATATGTATGTTACTATGTATGTATGTATGTATAAATCAATATATGTATGTATGTATGTATGTATGTATGTATGTATGTATGTATGTATGCAAACAAATATGTATGTATGCATGCACTTATTTATGTATGTATTTATGTATGTATGTATTTGAACATGTATGTATGTATGTATTTTAACATGTATGTATGTATGTATGTAGGTATGTTTACATATATTTTTGTGTATGTATCTACAAATGTATGGATATATGTACGTATGTTAGTATCTATACATGCAAACAATTGTGTATGTATGCAAACAAATGTGTATGTATGCACACATGTATGTATGTATGTATTTGTACATGTATATATGTATGAATATATGTATGTTACTATGCATGTATGTATGTATAAATCAATATATGTATGTATGTATGTACGTATGTATGTATATATGTATGTATGTATGTATGTATGTATGTATGTATGTGAGTTTGTATGTATGTAAACAAATATGTATGTATGCATGCACTTATTTATGTATGTATGTATGTATGCACAAATGTATGTATGTATGTATGTATTTATGTATGTATGTATGTATGTATGTATGTATGTATGTATGTATGTATGTATGTATGTATGTACGAATGTATGTATGAATATATGTATGTTAGTATGTATGGATGCAAAGAATTGTGTATGTATTTTTTAATGTATGTATGTATGTATGTGTTTGTACGTTTATATATGTATGAATATATGTATGTTAGTATGTATGTATGCAAAAAATATGTATGTACGCATGCACATATTTATATATGTATGTATGTATGTATTTGAACATGTATGTATGTATGTATGTATGTATGTATGAATCTATGTATGTTAGTATGTATGTATGTATGCAAACAAATATGTCTGTATACATGCACTTATTTATGTATGTGTGTATGTATGTATGTATGTATTTGAACATGTATGTATGTATGTATGTAGGTATGTTTACATATATTTTTGTGTATGTATCCACAAATGTATGGATATATGTATGTATGTTAGTATGTATACATGCAAACAATTGTGTATGTATGCAAACAAATGTGTATGTATGCACACATGTATGTATGTATGTATTTGTACATGTATATATGTATGAATATATGTATGTATGTATGTATGTATGTATAAATCAATATATGTATGTATGTATGTATGAATATATGTATGTTAGTATGTATGGATGCAAACAATTGTGTATATATGCAAACAAATGTGTATGTATGCACAAATGTATGTATGTATGCATGTATGTATGTATGTATGTATGTATTTTTTTAATGTATGTATGTATGTATGTATTTGTACGTGTATATATGTATGAATATATGTATGTTAGTATGTATGTATGCAAAAAATATGTATGTACGCATGCACATATTTATGTATGTATGTATGTATGTATTTGAACATGTATGTATGTATGTATGTATGTATGTATGTATGTATGTATGAATCTGTGTATGTTAGTATGTATGTATGCAAACAAATATGTATGTATGCACACATGTATGTATGTATGTATTTGTACATGTATATATGTATGAATATATGTATGTTACTATGTATGTATGTATGTATGTATAAATCAATATATGTATGTATGTATGTATGTATGTATGTATGTATGCAAACAAATATGTATGTATGCATGCACTTATTTATGTATGTATTTATGTATGTATGTATTTGAACATGTATGTATGTATGTATTTGAACATGTATGTATGTATGTATGTAGGTATGTTTACATATATTTTTGTGTATGTATCTACAAATGTATGGATATATGTACGTATGTTAGTATCTATACATGCAAACAATTGTGTATGTATGCAAACAAATGTGTATGTATGCACACATGTATGTATGTATGTTAGTGTGTATGTATGCAAAAAATATGTATGTACGCATGCACATATTTATATATGTATGTATGTATGTATGTATGTATTTGAACATGTATGTATGTATGTATGAATCTATGTATGTTAGTATGTATGTATGTATGCAAACAAATATGTTTGTATACATGCACTTATTTATGTATGTGTGTATGTATGTATGTATGTATTTGAACATGTATGTATGTATGTATGTAGGTATGTTTACATATATTTTTGTGTATGTATCCACAAATGTATGGATATATGTATGTATGTTAGTATGTATACATGCAAACAATTGTGTATGTATGCAAACAAATGTGTATGTATGCACACATGTATGTATGTATGTATTTGTACATGTATATATGTATGAATATATGTATGTTACTATGTATGTATGTATGTATAAATCAATATATGTATGTATGTATGTATGTATGTATGTATGTATGTATGTATGTATGCAAACAAATATGTATGTATGCATGCACTTATTTATGTATGTATTTATGTATGTATGTATTTGAACATGTATGTATGTATGTATTTTAACATGTATGTATGTATGTATGTAGGTATGTTTACATATATTTTTGTGTATGTATCTACAAATGTATGGATATATGTACGTATGTTAGTATCTATACATGCAAACAATTGTGTATGTATGCAAACAAATGTGTATGTATGCACACATGTATGTATGTATGTATTTGTACATGTATATATGTATGAATATATGTATGTTACTATGCATGTATGTATGTATAAATCAATATATGTATGTATGTATGTACGTATGTATGTATATATGTATGTATGTATGTATGTATGTGAGTTTGTATGTATGTAAACAAATATGTATGTATGCATGCACTTATTTATGTATGTATGTATGTATGCACAAATGTATGTATGTATGTATGTATTTATGTATGTATGTATGTATGTATGTATGTATGTATGTATGTACGAATGTATGTATGAATATATGTATGTTAGTATGTATGGATGCAAAGAATTGTGTATGTATTTTTTAATGTATGTATGTATGTATGTGTTTGTACGTTTATATATGTATGAATATATGTATGTTAGTATGTATGTATGCAAAAAATATGTATGTACGCATGCACATATTTATATATGTTTGTATGTATGTATTTGAACATGTATGTATGTATGTATGTATGTATGAATCTATGTATGTTAGTATGTATGTATGTATGCAAACAAATATGTCTGTATACATGCACTTATTTATGTATGTGTGTATGTATGTATGTATGTATTTGAACATGTATGTATGTATGTATTTGAACATGTATGTATGTATGTATGTATGTAGGTATGTTTACATATATTTTTGTGTATGTATCCACAAATGTATGGATATATGTATGTATGTTAGTATGTATACATGCAAACAATTGTGTATGTATGCAAACAAATGTGTATGTATGCACACATGTATGTATGTATGTATTTGTACATGTATATATGTATGAATATATGTATGTATGTATGTATGTATAAATCAATATATGTATGTATGTATGTATGTATGTATGTATGTATGTATGTATGTATGCAAACAAATATGTATGTATGCATGCACTTATTTATATATGTATGTATGTATGTATGTATTTGAACATGTATGTATGTATGTATGTATGTATGAATCTATGTATGTTAGTATGTATGGATGCAAACAATTGTGTATATATGCAAACAAATGTGTATGTATGCACAAATGTATGTATGTATGCATGTATGTATGTATGTATGTATGTATTTTTTTAATGTATGTATGTATGTATGTATGTATGTATGTATGTATTTGTACGTGTATATATGTATGAATATATGTATGTTAGTATGTATGTATGCAAAAATATGTATGTACGCATGCACATATTTATATATGTATGTATGTATGTATGTATTTGAACATGTATGTATGTATGTATGTATGAATCTATGTATGTTAGTATGTATGTATGTATGCAAACAAATATGTTTGTATACATGCACTTATTTATGTATGTGTGTATGTATGTATGTATGTATTTGAACATGTATGTATGTATGTATTTGAACATGTATGTATGTATGTATGAATCTATGTATGTTAGTATGTATGGATGCAAACAATTGTGTATATATGCAAACAAATGTGTATGTATGCACAAATGTATGTATGTATGCATGTATGTATGTATGTATGTATGTATTTTTTTAATGTATGTATGTATGTATGTATGTATGTATGTATTTGTACGTGTATATATGTATGAATATATGTATGTTAGTATGTATGTATGCAAAAATATGTATGTACGCATGCACATATTTATATATGTATGTATGTATGTATGTATTTGAACATGTATGTATGTATGTATGTATGTATGTATGTATGAATCTATGTATGTTAGTATGTATGTATGTATGCAAACAAATATGTTTGTATACATGCACTTATTTATGTATGTGTGTATGTATGTATGTATGTATTTGAACATGTATGTATGTATGTATTTGAACATGTATGTATGTATGTATGTAGGTATGTTTACATATATTTTTGTGTATGTATCCACAAATGTATGGATATATGTATGTATGTTAGTATGTATACATGCAAACAATTGTGTATGTATGCAAACAAATGTGTATGTATGCACACATGTATGTATGTATGTATTTGTACATGTATATATGTATGAATATATGTATGTATGTATGTATGTATAAATCAATATATGTATGTATGTATGTATGTATGTATGTATGCAAACAAATATGTATGTATGCATGCACTTATTTATGTATGTATGTATGTATGTATGTATGTATGTATGTATGAATATATGTATGTTAGTATGTATGGATGCAAACAATTGTGTATATATGCAAACAAATGTGTATGTATGCACAAATGTATGTACGTATGTATGTATGTATGTATTTTTTTAATGTATGTATGTATGTATGTATGTATTTGTACGTGTATATATGTATGAATATATGTATGTTAGTATGTATGTATGCAAGAAATATGTATGTACGCATGCACATATTTATGTATGTATGTATGTATGTATTTGAACATGTATGTATGTATGTATGTATGTATGTATGTATGTATGAATCTATGTATGTTAGTATGTATGTATGCAAACAAATATGTATGTATGCACACATGTATGTATGTATGTATTTGTACATGTATATATGTATGAATATATGTATGTTACTATGTATGTATGTATGTATAAATCAATATATGTATGTATGTATGTATGTATGTATGTATGTATGTATGTATGCAAACAAATATGTATGTATGCATGCACTTATTTGTGTATGTATGTATTTGAACATGTATGTATTTATGTATTTGAACATGTATGTATGTATGTATGTAGGTATGTTTACATATGATTTTGTGTATCTACAAATGTATGGATATATGTACGTATGTTAGTATCTATACATGCAAACAATTGTGTATGTATGCAAACAAATGTGTATGTATGCACACATGTATGTATGTATGTATGTATTTGTACATGTATATATGTATGAATATATGTATGTTACTATGCATGTATGTATGTATAAATCAGTATATGTATGTATGTATGTATGTATGTATGTATGTATGTATGTATGCAAAAAAATATGTATGTATGCATGCACTTATTTATGTATGTATGTATGTATGTATGTATGTATGTATGTATGTATTAATATATGTATGTTAGTATGTATGGATGCAAACAATTGTGTATGTATGCAAACAAATGTGTATGTATGCACAAATGTATGTATGTATGTATGTATGTATGTATGTATGTATGTATGTATGTATTTTTAATGTATGTATGTATGTATGTATTTGTACTTGTATATATGTATGAATATATGTATGTTAGTATGTATGTATGCATAAAATATGTATGTACGCATGCACATATTTATGTATGTATGTATGTAAGTGTGTATGTATGTATGTATGTATTTGAACATGTATGTATGTATGTATGTATGTATGTATGTATGTATGAATCTATGTATGTTAGTATGTATGTATGCAAACAAATATGTTTGTATACATGCACTTATTTATGTATGTGTGTATGTATGTATGTATGTATTTGAACATGTATGTATGTATGTATGTAGGTATGTTTACATATATTTTTGTGTATGTATCCACAAATGTATGGATATATGTATGTATGTTAGTATGTATACATGCAAACAATTGTGTATGTATGCAAACAAATGTGTATGTATGCACACATGTATGTATGTATGTATTTGTACATGTATATATGTATGAATATATGTATGTTACTATGTATGTATGTATGTATCAATCAATATATGTATGTATGTATGTGAGTATGTATGTATGCAAACAAATATGTATGTATGCATGCACTTATTTATGTATGTATGTATGTATGTATGTATGTATGTATGTATGTATGAATCTATGTATGTGAGTATGTATGTATGCAAACAAATATGTATGTATGCATGCACTTATTTATGTATGTATGTATGTATGTATGTATGTATGTATGAATCTATGTATGTTAGTATGTATGTATGCAAACAAATATGTTTGTATACATGCACTTATTTATGTATGTGTGTATGTATGTATGTATGTATTTGAACATGTATGTATGTATGTATGTAGGTATGTTTACATATATTTTTGTGTATGTATCCACAAATGTATGGATATATGTATGTATGTTAGTATGTATGGATGCAAACAATTGTGTATGTATGCAAACAAATGTGTATGTATGCACACATGTATGTATGTATGTATGTATGTATGTATGTATGTATGTATGTATGTATGTATGCACAGATGCATCCATGTGTAAGTATGCATACATATATGTATATATATGTATGCATACTATATTAATGTATATATATATACATACGTATATATATGTATAAATACATACATACATACATGTATGTATGTATTTAAATATACACATATGTATGTATGTATATATGTATGTATGTATTTATGTATGTAAGTATGTATGTATGTATGTATGTATTTGAACATGTATGTATGTATGTATAAATTAGTATATGTATGTTTGTATGTACGTAAGTGTGTATGTACGCAAACAAATATGTCTGTATGCATGCACTTCTGCATGTATGTATGTATGTATGTTTTTGAACATGTATGTATGTTTGTATGTATGTAGGTATGTTTACAAATATTTATGTGTATGTATCCACAAATGTATGGATATATGTATGTATATTAGTAAGTATACATGCAAACAATTGTGTATGTATGCAAACAAATGTATATGTTTGCACATATGTATGTATGTATATGTATGTATGTATGTATGTATGTATGTATGTATGTATGTGTACAGATGCATCTATGTGTAAGTATGCATACATACATATGTATGTATGTATTTAAATATACACATGTGTATGCATGTATGTTTGTATGTATGTATGTATGTTTGTACGTATGTATGTATTTGTACATGTATGTATGTATGTATGTATGTATTTATGTATGTATGCATGTATGTATGCATGCATTAATGGATATATGTATGTTTCTGTGCATATATGTATGTACTTTTTGTGTGTATGTATGCACAAATGTATGTATGTATCTATGTATGTATGTATGTATGTACGTATGTATGTATGTATTTGTACATGTATATATGTATGAATATATGTACGTTAGTATGTATGTATGCACATATTTATGTATGTATTTATGTATGTATATATGAATGCTAACAAATGTGTATGTATGCATGCACTCATTTATGTATGTATATGTATGTAAGTATGTAGGTATGTTTACGTATAATTTTGTGTATGTATCCACAAATGTATGGATATAAGTATGTATGTTATTATGAATACATGCAAACAATTGTGTATGTATGCAAACAAATGTGTATGTATGCCCATATTTATGTATGTATGTATGTATTTGTACATGTATATATGTATGAATATAAGTATGTATGTATGCACATATTTATTTATGTGTTTATGTATGTATATATGTACGTATGCATGCACTTATGTATGTATATGTATGTATGTATGTATGTATGTATGTATGTATGCATGCACTTATTTATGTATGTATATGTATGTATCTATGGATGTATGTATGTTTTGTGTATGTATCCACAAATTTATGGATATATGTATGTATACGTGCAAACAATTGTGTATGTATGCAAACAAATGTATATGTATGCACATATGCATGTATGTATTTGAACATGTATGTATGTATTTGTACATGTAGGTATGTATGTATTTGTACATGTATATATGTATGTATGTATGTTTGTATGTATGTATTTGTACATGTATGTATGCATGTATGTATGTACAGATACACCCTTGTGTAAGCATGCATACATATGTATTTAAATATACACGTATGAATGTATGAATATATGTATGTTAGTATGTATGTATGCAAACAAATATGTATGTATGCATGCACTTATGTATATATGTATGTATGTGTATGTATCCACAAATGTATTTTTTGTTTGATTGTATGTTTATGTATGCACGTATGTATGAAATATATGTATGCATATTGATTTATGCACATTTGTATGTATGCCTAGATATGTATATACATATGTATGTATGTAGGTATTTGTGTGGAAATAGTTATGCATGTATGGATGTGTATACATATTTATGTATGTATACACATATGTATGCACATGTATGCACATATGTATGCGTATATATGCATATATACATACATAGAAACATACATCTGTGCATACATACATACACGTTGGTATCTATATATATATATACATAAATTCATACATATGTATGCATACATATACATACACACATGTATGTTTATGCATGCACATATATATGTACATGTATGCATACGTATGTATGTACATATTCACACATGTATGTATATGTTTGCACATATGTATGTATGCATGTGTATGAATGTATGTATGCGAATATGTATGTATACATGTACTTCTATGTATCTATAATTACTTGCATATATATGTATATGTGAATATATGCATGTGTGTGCATTTTTGTATCTACATATGTATATATACATATACACACACATACATATATGTTCATACATACATAAATCATTTTCATACATGTAAATTACAAATATATAGACAAATACATGTGTACACACATGCGCTCTTACATACATGCATGGATAAATACATATACATACAAGCATTTATACATAGATATACATATGTACACTTAACATACATACAAAGCTTTATTTCTAAATTTATTGCTAAAAAAAAGAAAAATGTTCATCAGATCTCTGCTTTGCATATTTATTTATTAAAAATTTTGCCATACAACACGTCTATCACATAAGATAAAAAATAAAAAACAAACAAAAGTCACATTTTTTTCGTCTTTTTTTTTTTTTTTCCCCAGAGCTGTTATGTAAGATAAGGTCACCATGAAAGTAGTCAAAAGTTTCTTTCATAAAAAATATCTGTAAATAGCACAATATACACTCCTCCTGACAACCAAGACAAAAGCGGTCACAATGCTAATGAAAAGTAACAATGGATCCACAAATCTGAGGCAGATGGGGTTCTGGTTCGTGAGTTTGAAGAAAAAGAAGGTCTAAGGTGTGATCGCGGAGACCTTCCTGGGGAAGAGAGATCCGCTCGGGCTTTCATAGTAGTTTTCAGGGCAGGACTTCTTTACCGAGCAGTTTCGGTACTCAGAGGCGTTTCCATCCTCCACAAGAGGGGCCACCAGTTTTCGACTCTGAGCCTGCGCCACCACCATCTCCTCGTAGATTGGGACCTGGGGGTTTGACTTGCTTCCGCCGCGCTTCTTGCACTGACAACCATCGAGAAAAGATGAAAACAAATCAGTGAAGGAAACAAAAAGAGTTTCCACACACACTCGATTTCCTGTGTTAAAATCAAAGCCAGTCATTTTCTCTCCTGACATCATCTGACGATAAACTATCAGAACAGAACAAGAGAGACAACGGCACGCAGAAGCATCATTCAGTTCTCCAACAAGTCAACCAAAACACAGTAAAACGGTTACTTCACTGCCTTCTCTGAGATGTATAAGAAAACAAAGTTCATACTGGGAACTTACAGCAAAAAAGTTGTGAAACCAGTGTGGCTTTTGTGGTGAGCTGCAGAGGAACTTTCTGGCACGCAGCAGGTGCAGTTTGTAGAAATACATCATTTATATTTCCCTCTTGTTGCATCATTTTGTCAAATCAGCAGATTAAAGACTCACCATACAAATGGAGACTCCAATGAGGAGGAGGAAGAGGAGGATGGCCACGGCCGCCGACAGCGTGTACAGGACAATTACATGTTGGTCTTTACTGGAGCAGCCACACAGACCGCCTGCACACACACACACACACACACAAACGTTGACATGAAAACCCTGCAAAAACACACTAACAGGAGCAAAGTGATGGGCCTCAGACAAATAGCAGAAACCACAAACTTCCTTCCTCCTGATGAGCTGCACTTTGAATATATTGTTACTTGGAGGTGCAGAAGGGGGGCAGTTGTGGTGGTAAGACAAAAAACTTTAATTCACAGACAAGAAGACGGACACCCTCAGGGTGTGGTAGATGTTTATCGTGCTGTTTGCAAACCGACCGATTACATGTCTTAACATTTCCAGTCAGATTTTTGAGAATCTGTGAACATTTCGCCATCAAAAGATCAGATTAATCATGTTGTCATTAAACATTTCCAAAGAAAGTGATGTTAGATGTCTTTCCTCATAGATAGAAGTTAGACAATACGGCCAAAGTGAAGCCAAACACACTTGTTCCTGTTTGGTGTTATCTGTCCACACACTCACATGAGCCCAGAAAAAGGGAAACAGTTTAGCAGTTGTGTAAATTATTTTACAAAACAGCATTTCCTCCACCAGACATGAAGATTATAATGAGTTTGCCATCAAGAATTGATAAAAGCTGGTGAAGAAGCAGAAGGAGCGGTGCTGGACGGAGGCACCAGCTTGCTGCAGTTTTGTTAGAAAAGCAGGGAAAAAATCACTTGTTTTGATTTCATTCATGCAGAAGCTGCAAAATGTAAACGGTGCCAAACAAGGAGATTCACGTCAGCTCCCACCTTGCACGGAAAGAAAAATCACAGGTCTGCCATGACTGATGTTGCGGGATGGCGTGCCGCTCGGGAGCAGCTGGCAGCTGTACAGGCCGCTGTCTTCTGGCTGCAGCTGCAGCAGCGTCAGGTTGTAGGCGACGCCGCCCGGTCGCGGCCCAGAGGTCAGCTGGAGCCGGTCAACGGGGAGCCGAGACACGGAGGGAGGATTGCTGCTGCCGTGCTGCAGCTTTGACCGGTACACCACCTCCACGGGCGCCCGGCTCCTCTGCCTTGTGAGAATCACCTCCTCCACGGCCGAGGTCTCCTCTCGTGGGGGGTGACAGGGAAGCACAGCTGAGCCCCCAGCACACATCTCTACCAGCTCTGTGTCCACGGAGCTCGGGGCTGTCCGGGGAGGGGAGGGAATAAAACGGATGTGATTCCAAGTCTTTCACAGAGTTTCATCTTTTCTTCATCAGTTCGTAAAAGTCTTTCAGAATGACTGAAGGAAGCTCCTCAGCTGTGCGAAGCAAGCAGACACCTTACACTCCATGTTTTACTGCCAACCCTCCAGAAAGCAGCCCTGACAGACTAAAAACCTGCTGGAGACCTGAACCCAGCAGAGCATCTCTGGAGAAAGTGAAAAGTTTTCTGCACTTCGCATCCGACGAAACTTCCAAAAGAAAGAACTACTTTAAAACCTGCAGAACGATGATTAACAGACGCTGCTGAAATGGTTGTTTAGGAGAATTCAACTGAGCTTTCGGCCCTGAAACAGGGGTCTCCAACTCCAAATCCTGCAGGTTTTACTGTTTCCCTGCTACAACACACTCGATTCAAATGAGAAGGTCCTTCAACATCTTTCTGCCTGTTAATGAGTTGGGTCAGGTATGTTGCAGCAGGGAAACACTAGAACCTGCAGGATGGTGGAGACCGCTACCCTGAAACCTTTATTAGACCATGTTCACGTTGTTTAATGATCTGATGGAGGTTTAGAGCTGCAGCCGCTTCATTCCAACTGGATATTCATATAAATCTGCAAAGTGGTTGTTTTTTTGTTTGTTTTGTTGTCTTTAGGCAAGCCTGAATTTTTTTTCATTTGTGAAATGTGCCGTCTTCTTTGATCGTCGTTAACAACTAATTTACTGATACACAAATCTGCACAAAGTGTTCCCTTCATACAACCCTAAAGTATAAGAAATGGTATGTGATATCTGAGCAGAAGTGATGATAAATAATCATTTTTGTGATTTATGCATACATCACTCGCGCATTCCCGTAACAACCCAAGAAGGTCGGACAGCTTGAATGTCCACTGACGTCTCCGTAGAGAGACGTCTTCACCAGGAAAATGAGAACCGTGCTGAAGAGTTGTTGCATGTTTGACGGTTCAAAGACGAGACGTCGCGTAAATGTGAGAACAAGTTTTCATCATGAAGAAAGACCAGCGAGCAGCCTGGATTCATGCAGTTGGGGGGGGTCAAAGCGGACGCGTTTGACCTGGCGCCGGCGCTAATTTAGTCTACAGTTGATGGTCAGACGATTCCAAAGACACTGGCGAGTAGGAAATTGCAGCGATGAAAATGAAAAAAAAACACCGGGAAAATGTCAAGTTGCCATGTTTACAATATTTTAAAACTTTTTCACCAGAACTTAAACAAGAAAATACAATGCAAAGTAACTCTTCTTGGTGGTTTCAAACATGCAGATGTGAAGTTTGCTTAAATTACAAAAAGCACAAATCCCAAAGCAGGGTTTTCAGCAAACAGAAGGAAGGGTTGAGACCAGGGGTCTGCTGCTTCTGTTCTGAGAAACAGAGTAATTCCACACAGACGGATTCAACCGTCCGCTTGATTTCTGGTGAAAAACGAACAAAATGAATCGTTGACAGACGTCTCAGTGGCAGAGACGCGTCAGCTGCAGAAAATTTCTCAGCTGGAAATAAGAAAAACTTCACAGAAGTTCTGTGTGAATTTCTGCAGTCTAAACATACTTAAAGAAATGATCAAAACTCTTCCACTGCAGCAGATTTTCCAGCAACTCAGAATTTTATTGTTTGGAAAGTCTTGGACTTAAAAAAAAAAAAACTAACAGATGTAAAACAGTTACAACAGTGTGAGATTTGGATGCTGTGTTACTACATGAACTCTGTTGGTGTCCAGATAAAAAGTTAACTTTTTTTTTGTTTAAAGTTATTTTTAAGAACCAAACAGGTTATTCTGCCTGTAAATGATGATTATTTGGAAGGACAGGTGGTAAAAAATGGCTCTTTAGTAAGCAAGCATTGCAGAACTCTGGTCTAGATATTCTTCTGTGTGCAGATTTATGTAAAAATAAAACTAACATGAATCTAAAGTGAACTAAAATCAATACAAGCTAATAGAAAAGGCTCTGAAAACATCCCAGCCCAGACCTTGAGTCTAAACCAGACGTCTTGTGAGAAAAAGATGCATGTTTGTCTGACAGTAACGTGTTGCTAGATGCATCAGATGCAGCATCTAATGAGGAAATGAATTCATCTGACAAGAGACAATCATTACCGAACAGATAAGCTGAATGTGGTTTAGATGTGTTTGTCTGATCAACACAAACATAGTCTCTGTAGAACAAAGAAGTTGCATTTTGAGATTCCATTCTAAAAAGAAATGATTAATAAAGGCGGGTTTTGTGTGGCGTGGTGGTGCTGGGGGGGGGGGGGGGGGGGGGGTGCACCACCAAGCAGTCAGAAAAACACCTGACCTTTGCATGTTGGCTGCAGACTGAAATGAAAGGAAACAAATTACACTTACCAGCTCTGACAAGGAGGAAGAATTCAGTCTTCCCTTCTTTGTGAACGTCTGCTGGGAACTGCGAATCAACAAACTCACAGTAGTAGCGGTCTGTGTCCGCAGCCGTCAGCTGAGAGATGTTGACGGTGACGGAGTGGCTGCTGGGGTCTCCGCTGACACTGATCCGGCTTCTGTCTGCAGGCTTGTCCGAAGTGAAGCTTAACTTGGTGTACTTGAAGAGCACCTGGCGGGGCTTCAGCCAGCGGCGCTTCAGGTAGATGCCAATGGTTGGTAAGCTGCTGGGCTCAGCGACACAGGGAAGCTCCACAGATTCCCCCTCATGTCGCTCAAAGAACTGAATGTCGCCGCAAACTGGACAGAAACAGTGTTACATAATAAATACACATTATTCTTATTAACACATCTGATGAAAGTTCAAACTAAATAAAATGGACTTTTTCTCAGGCTATTAAAAAAAAAAAAAAGTTTGGGGATTTTTTTTTTTTTTTTTTTTTTTTTTTTTTTTTTTAGTTCCTCAACAGCATCTTTTAAAAACAGAGAAAAATTCAAGTTAAAATTTTTCTTCTGTCCTCACAGAAACTAACAGGAATTTGGAGATAAAGTTGAACCTGATCTTTAATCTATCTGTACAACTTTTCAGCATTTATTAAACAACATGCTGTTATTCACCTAAAAACCCAAAAGAAGAGTGGGAACCATGAAGCTTCTGGTTGAACGACAGTTTTTATCTAAACAGTCCTCTTCATCATACTCTTCACATTCTGACATCATCAGACTGAGATTACACTAAACACAGAAAGGTTACTGACATGTTCTGGTCAACCCACCACTGTTTCGATTAATAGAATTACCATCACATCATTCTACTTAAAACTTCAAAATTAATATTATATCAGCGTAGCAACAACTTTTTACTTTTTTCTGTAACTTTACCCTGAAAGCTGAATATTATATATACACAAAACATTTTAATTTCTCTACGGGAGTCATCTCAAAGAGATCAACAAAGTCTAAGTCTAAAAAACTTGGGATACTCTGAGACAGAGAAGTTATTTTAGTGGATTTATATTTTAAAAGAATAAATGCTGGGTATAAAAAACATCAAATGTCTTATTTAGTCTTTTATTTCTAAAAGCATCTCTCCCAAACTGCAGCTAGAAAAATGACCAAAGTTAAATTAATAATAAACAAGTAAAATGATCAGTTTCACTAAAACCATTTCATTTCTTTATACTTCCAACTATGTTTGCTTTAATATAATTTACTCTTAAATAACTGATTCCTTTAAATTTATTCTTTTCTGTCTTCATTTTTAAACAGGTAGAATCCCAACTCACCAAACCCTGCAGGTGCAACAATCAGAACCCACAAACAAGCCAAGTTCTGGATCCAGGTCATCTTCAGCCCCGGAGTCGGCTCAGTCAGCGATGCAAAGCATGACAGCAGACCAAGACTGAATGACAAAACTTTGGGTGACTGGAAAGGAAAGCAAGAGGAACCCCAGAAGCTCCACCTTAAACCTCAAGCAGAACAAGAGGAAGCGAGTTGTTACCAAAGTCACTGTGTTGGATCACAGCAGCAACAGCGTTACTGGCCTTGCTTCCTCAGTCGTTACTTTTCCCATCGTTACTGAACGTTACATGCTGGAACGTTACTGTGGATTAATTCCCACGTTCTATCTCCACCTTGTCATTTTCAAGGTGGAGATGGAAGCACCTCAGATTCAATCAAGTAAAAAACAACATTAAACTGTTAACTTGTTTTTTTTTTTTTAGTTAGTATGTCTTCCAGATCAGCGGTTCGCAACCTTTTTGCAACACAGTACCACTGCAAATTAGTTTTGGTTAAGAAAAAACATGAAAATATAGCACTTTGTCATTTGTGTTTGGTTAATTAAACTTTAATCATGCAAAACTATGGCCATTGTTTGGCACATCTCTACTACGTTTCAACCAAAACGCCGTTGTTTGTGTTTGATATGATTTGGTTTGTTGCATGTGGGGTTCACGTCGGAATGTGGGATTTTGGGAGGAAAGAAACGGTGTAAATCTAAATGTAAATTCAGTGTATGAATGTACACTTACATTTATTTAAATATATTTAATACTTATACTATATATTTATATTTTTTTATTTAAGGATGTTTTAAAGAAAACATAAAAAGATGTTTTTAAAAAATTTCACGTACTCCCTGGAATTCCTTGAAGTTTTTTATTATAAATGTGAAGTAGCAGCTCAACACCAGCATACTACTTCACTTTCTGCAGCAACTGAGAAGGAGAAGAAAGATGGACGACCGAACACGGGAGGTAAAACAACGCGTGTCATCGGGACGGGACAAGGTAACGAGCATGCTCAGAACGACCAGAATGAAGGTTTACATGACAGAGGAATTAAATAGTTCGGATTTAAAATGTGAATAAACCAGACACTTATATCGGAATAAATTTAATTCCAAATAGAAATTAGCATCAGGAATTAAGTGTTTACATGGTCATTTTTCATCAGTTTAAAGCGGAATTAACTTTTACTTGGATGTAAAACTCCCATGTAAACGTAGCTATTGTAAGTTTACAGGAGCGGATCCGTTTCTCATAGGATCATGTGACCGGATCATGTGACCGGGTCAAGCTGGCGCAGAATGGAGCAAAATGCAGAGTCTTACAATGAATTAGAGGGAGGTGAGGGGAGAGGGCCATGGAAAATTGTGGCTAATATTTCATAGCAAGTAAAAAACTCCAAAATAACGCTACGTTGCTACCGTGTTTACGAAGCAATTCTCAGAAAATCTTATTAATGGGACAAAAATTTACAAAAACTGCAGCTTTTGCACTAAACAGTGTTCAGTTCAAAAACCTGTAGAAAACTACTTTCGTATGTTTAAACTGCACAAATATTGCTTTAATTTCGCAAAAAGCTGAAATGGAAATGCAGCTGGTGGCTAGTGGAAGGTTACAGGCTTAGCACCCCTAGTGGCCAAAAGTTAAATGGTAATTTCCTAGTTACTGCAGACGCACTATACTTAACTGTACAGATAGTCTACAAGACCAGCTGTGTGAGATTGTGAATTGATTTAATTTAGACCAGTTTAAATGTTTACTTTTGTTGTGAACAAAACATTTGGAAAGTACAGGTTGTTTACTTGACCAGGTTTATCTGGTTTTACTGTTTACTTATAATACCTGAAGTGCAGGATAAACCCCTTGCAGTCTGTTGATGTGCAATAAATACAGAGAATTCTGTATTTGTAGCAGCTGAACTGTGAAAACTGCTCAGAAAAATCCAAATTATTTGAAAATTACTTTGTTTTATTTACGGTAGTGCTAATAGTTACTTTTTCTGGTAAGTAGTTACTTTTAGTAGAGTAATTCACTAACTTCTGCTTTTCATAAAAATAGTATCTATAACTAATTACTTATTTTAAGGTAACATTTCCAGCACTGCTCATTAATAACATTAAATACCAAAAAGGAACTGTAGCAACTCCTGTTCCTCCTGATATTACTATCTAAGTAACTTAACTATCATATGTTGGGTCAAATTTGCATCAACTGGTTTCAGCTGTTATAGGAAGATTAAAAACTTCCTGGAAACATTAAAAAAAATTTTAAAAAGAAAAAGGTGTCCAGGAGGAAACGATGCTGACAATAAGAGTGTGAAACAAGATGTATCGGATGTACTTTTTGGCAATAACTTGCATCAGTGAGCATGACAGCTGAAAACAAAGCAGAACTATATATAAAATCCTGCATCCTTCACAGATTCTACATTCCTCCGAGCTGTTTGGAGGTTAAAGTTTTAAAGTAAAAAAAAATGTTAAAACTTTCATTCTGATTTAGTTTTATATTGAAATCATGGGAGGAAATGAAGCCCGGCTATAAAATTAAACATTGTGCAGCATTGGTGATCAGAATTGCTGCAAATTCAACTGGATGTATCATAAAATATGAAAAATTAAACACCAGTTTTTCTAAAGAAGAAAAAAAAAAAAAGAAGCCTGTTGCTGAGCTGAAATGTGCAGCAGGAAACCACACTTCTGGACGTGTCAGGTTATTTTAACACTTCGTTTACTGGATGCTACCGTTTAAAAATAAAACACAAATGGGGGCGCGTTAGGATGTTCCATTATCTTTATTTTTACACACTTCAGCCGCAGCGTGTGGTGAATGACGCTCCGCTGAGTATAAACCAAAGATTTCTACAAATGTCCCATTAGCCAAAACCTTTTTGAACAGAGGTCTTGAGGGGTTTTACCAGTCCAAGTATGTCCCGCCACCTCCGACGGTTTCCATCACAAATACAGGTTTCAAAATGTCGAAATATTTCCTCTAAATGTGCAGCTAATAGAAGTCTTTAGACACATTATGTAATGTTTTAATATACTTTCCATTCTACCTAAACAGCGTAAAGCT
The DNA here is from genome assembly GCF_933228915.1 of Telmatherina bonti. Lineage (NCBI taxonomy): Eukaryota > Metazoa > Chordata > Actinopteri > Atheriniformes > Telmatherinidae > Telmatherina > Telmatherina bonti. The sequence continues at coordinate 37,545,019 of NC_136621.1, read as the reverse complement.
GCATTATTTTTTTTTTCCCTTCTCAATTTCACTTCCTCAGTTCTGTAACTCTTGAAAAGGAGAATGTGGTTCTTTATGGGCTCCACAGGCACCACTATGTGGTCCACTGGTTTGTGAATAGCGACACTCAGAGCTTGATGGAGATATGAACCCCAGAAATGTCACTTAGGTTTTTAATTCTGCAACCAAAGGAAAGACAGAAGACAACAGAATGATACGATTGTCTTTATTTTTTCCCCCAACGCATTATGAAATCCAACATTGACATGTGACATTTTCAGCCATGGAGCATTTTTCTAAAAGTTGCTCTTTACAAAAACACCTTTTACTCATTTTGATCATTTTACATTAGACATGTGAAACACTATAAATAAAAACAAAGCAAGTCAACCAGCCAAATAAAGAGAAATACCAACGCATACCTCGGATATTTCCAGTGGTAAACCAGAATTAAAACTTCTCTCCAGTGGTGTCTAAGTTTGGTTTTGTTTTCATTTCCCACAGAACAAATGAGGTACTTATGGCACAGACTGCTCTGACGGTTTACAATACTGCTTACTATGCAAATAAAAACCTTGCAGTCTGGAGGATCATTAAGGCTTGTTAAGTAATCTTTCAGTTATGTCATCACATCAACCCAGTCGCCTCAGGAGTAGCAAGGAAAACTCAAACTGAGGTTAAAAATCCTTTAAAAGGGTTAAAAAACAATTTTACTAGAGAAAGATAAACAAATGGTGCAGATTTATCTCAACCTTATGTGGTTTTTAATCTCTAGGCTCGACCAAATAAAACTAGGAGAGAAAGACGCGATCTATTTAGTAAATCCAATTTCAAAAGAGTTTAGATGTGTAAAATCAGACCAGTGTTTAAAATAGTGAACATTTAATGAAGAGTATTAAGTTATCTTAGCTTTAAGGCCAACAACGTCGCTCAAAGGTTTGGATAGGGAGCAGCAAAAGGCTGGAAAATAAAGTTATGCTTAGTAGAAACAACAGAACACTGTGTTACTTGGGTTAACTGGCAAAATGTTGGCAACATGAGAATTAAAGAAGCTGAGAAGTGGGACTAAAGTTCAGTTTGTTGCAAAGAACATCAACAGTTTGTGATCCAAGTTGAGCGTTTTAATGTTTCTTCATGTGAAGTTGTGTAGGATATAAATGCTGCATTGTTTACAGCCCATCATATAAATATTTTATAGCACTGAGCTATTTGTTTGGAAGGGAGGGGGTGAAAAAACACCTGGACGTCCGTCATGTGGAGGCTACGTATAAAACCAGACACGATTCTCTACTGGAAACCACTGCATGGAGTCAGGAAGACTTCCAGTAAGCGGTTTACCAAACTACTTTTAAAAGAAACCAAACATGAAGAAGATCAGGAGACGCTGAGGTCTCGTCTGAGTCAAAGCCGATTTAAAATGGACAGAAGCGAAGCGGAAAACGTTGCTGTGGTCAGACACTGAAATCTGACAGGATGCCACACCACCAAACAGATAAACATCCTACTCGTTACAACCAGTGAAGCCAAAGCCCTTATCTGCGACGGTGTGAGGCTGCATCAGTGCCCAACGAACCGAAAAACTTGCACATCGGGAAAGGCAACATCTACGCTGAACGGTATCCAGGAAAATAAAAAGACCCCAGACTGAGCGGATCAAATCCTACAGACAAGAATCTCTACCTAAAGTCCCGGTACAGTCTCCTCACTCCAAGATGCCAAGGCGGTTGTCATGGAAACGGGATGCAAACATCCCAACTTAGACCTTGAAGATGAAAGATGAGCCAACATTTTCAACATGTTTTATGAGATCTATAAGTTTAGTTCACATCTTCTGAGTGCCAACATTTGTTTTATTCATGCATCATGTGAAGAGTTACGTTTTCGTTCACTCACGGAAGATGAACCGGAAACACATTTCTGGTGTGAAAAAGGTTTAGAAACTATACGTTTGATTAACCAGGGACGTTAAATTCACAATCCTGCTTTCTGTGCATGCTCCAAATATGTAAAAAAAAAAAAAGACATTAAAAACACTAGAAAGCACCATGTTAGACACCACTTGAGATTTCAGGTTGAGATAAATTTGCACTTCTAGATTACTTACCACGTTAGGTGATGCAACACCAGACAGGATGTACTTATGTCAACTTTGCACCCGATTCTGCATCTTCCATACATCAAATTAAAGTAGAGATATCGTCATCTTACCATTACATAACATATTAAATGTACTGCCTTGCATCCAGTCGCACAGGACAGACCCACACTGAAAGGAACATCAGGTACTTACTGGGTTTAACTGACCTGTCATGGCAGCTGACTGGGTTTTAAGCCTGAAAAGCTCATATGGATGGGCTACAGACAACAAAAACACATACAAAGCAGTAAGTGATACGGGCAGAGGAAAACTTGTGCCACACTTAAAACTACACTCTGATTTGTCCCACTGCCATCTTTTTTTTTTCAGTTTGCCATTTCTGGAATAATCTCCAACACCGGATTAGAGCAGAAAACATGGATGTGGACTGATAAAGATGAAAACACAAAACCACCCAGAAATACAGACAAGCACCGCAGCAAAGACCAATCCGGTCATTTTCCGTTTGGGAACGGGTTCAGTCCAAGTTTACTTTTTTCCTACCTGATATTTTTCTGTGGCCGACATTCCTGATTACATCTACATACCATGTATGATACTGCAAGCGAACGCCTGCTTTAGCAGGGAGTAGCGTAGACAGAACAGTGACTAGCGTAGAGGCAACTCTGTATTGCTGGGTTTGTTTTGCATCGCTAGCTTTCATGCATGTCTGAGGAACAAAAAGTTTATGACTCGGAAATTACATTTACTTTTTCCACTCTGATGCAAGTGTACAATGACTACTTATGTCGTTTGCAATTACTTCCCTCCTTACGTGTGTCTAGAACCAAGTTAGCCAGCATCCTGGTTTTGGCCTCTAAATATATATATATACATATATATATATACATATATATATATATATGATGCAAGCATGAAGAAATCTTTCTAGTCTGAACTGATGTAAGCAATGAAATGATGGCAAACTTGGTGTTTAAATACCTGATAGCATGTCGTCATTAAAACGAAGCCCTAGGATGTGCAGAAAACGACATTACAAACCTTTAGGACTCACCTCCACGTACGTCAGGACAAACCAGCATTGGATTTCAAAGATGGATTTTATTACAACATATTGATAAAACATTACAAAGGATGCATACAAGTAGGTGTTTGACCATGAAATATTAAAACAAACCTGAAAAAAAAAGGATAAAGCTAGAAACTGATGAGTCATGGCTTTGTAACTACTTTGTTGGAATCATCTTTAATCACTGAGACCCTCACCAACCAAGGTTGGGGACGAATGTCCAACAGCACCTATGCGTGCTGTGAGGGCCTCAATCAGCCTACCAAAAGAAATAAAAATTAAATGTTTACAAGAGAAACTTGCCTTTGTAAGGGGTTGGTATGTTCATGTAACTCCAGCAGCTTCAAAAGAAATAAGAATCATTTTTACACACTTCACCTCTATGAACCTGAGAGAAACCTATGGGAAAAAATATATCCTCACGTGATCAAACAACACCGAGCCGTCACGGATTTATGTGGTGTTTTGCCGTCTTTTCCGATAAACATGTTACAACAAATGTCCATGTGTTCTAACAAATGTTTGTCTTCACCACCGCTGGTCTTACAGCTAGGTTTGAAAAAGCACAAGGTTGAGAGAGAAAGGTGTTAACCTCAAACCTAATGTGGTGGCTGCTTTTCTTCTTCAGTAGCGTCCAGCCGGAGACATGACAGGTGGCCTCATACCCATGGGAGGACCTCCCTGGTAAGGGGGCACCATAGGAGGACCTTGCCCATATGGAGGCATCCCCCCCGGCATGTAGCCTGGCATGCCCTGAGGAGGGGCACCATATTGACCTATAGGGCACAGATGGAGATGCCACAGTTAAAACAGCATCGATGCCATTTGAGGAGTTTGCTTTGCACCTAAAATATTGGAAAAGCCCTCTCAAGTTAAACCATTAATGTCTAAAAAGTTTCTGACTTTACTGTCAAAAATGAAGATTTCTAGATGTTCAAACTTGGTGGCTTTCGTGCAAAGTAATGAAGCAACAAAGTTCCTTTCAAATGTATAAAATAATCTTTAACTGATTTCTTATTATTTTGCAAATTCATCACACGTTTCAGATCATTCCACTAATTTTAAGATTAGACAAACAAATACAGTAAATACAAAATGCAGTTTGGAAATTGTTTTATTTATTAAGGGGGGAAAAAAAGCTTTCCAAATGTGGGAAAGGTGAAAGAAAGCTGTTCGGAAGGCTTTAGGACTCCATCCAACCAGTCAGTGTAGAAAACTGGGAAGAGGGGCAAACCTTTCTAGGAGTGGTCGGCCTTCCAATGTGACTCCAAGAGCACGACAACGATGACTCCAGGAGGTCACAAAAGAACCAAGAACATCTAAAGAACTGCAGGTCTGGCTTGCCTCAGTTAAGGTCAGTGTTCATGATTCAACAAGAATGGAGGGAGACTGGGTAGAAATGCATCATGGGCGAGTTCCAAGGCGAAAGCCACTCCTGACCATGAAGAACACAAAGACGCGTCTCATAAGAAACATCTGGATAATTTCCTAGACCTTTTGAAAGATCTTTTCATTGGACTGAGGGGACAAAAGTTGAACTTTCTGCAAGGTGTGCTTCCTGTTACATCTGGCATACAAATAAAAAGATTATCCCAGCAGTCAAACAGGGTGGTGGTAGTATGATGGTCTGGGGATCTTTAGGAACTGGATGACTTGCTCTGATTGATGGGACGATGAACTCTGCTTTTACTAGAAACCTTTGAAGGACAATGTTCAGCCATCGGTTCGCCACAGACTGACAAACGGCCGATTGATGCCATTAACTAAAGCTTTGCTTTCTGCTCTTTATTCTAACTCATCGCCATTCGTCCTCTAACCCAGAGGTGCCCAACCCTGGTCCTCAAGGACCGGTGTCCTGCAGGTTTTCCAAGTGTTCCTGCTGGAACACACCTGACTCAGACTCAGACAAGCTCTGCTCATGTCTGCTAAATACACATTGATTTGAATCAGATGTGTTGCAGCGGGACACTTGGAAAACCTGCAGGACACCGGTCCTTGAGGACCAGGATTGGGGATCCCTGCTCTAACCCACAGGGGTTCTGCAACAGGACAACAGCCCGAAACACACCAGCAAGTCCACCTCTGATTGGCTCCAAATAAAAACAAAATGAAGGTTTTGGAGTCAAAGTTCAGACTTTAATCCAACTGAAGTGTTGTTGTGGGACATTAAACGGGAAGTTCATGCTGGAAAACCCTCCAATGTGGCTTAGAAAACTATTCTGTGGAAGAGTGGGCCAAGTTTCCTCTACAGTGATGTGAAAGACTCACTGCCTGTTATCCCTGCTGCAGGTGGCACAACCAGTTACTAAGTTCTGGGGGCAAATACTTTTCACATAAGATCATTAAGGCTTGGAGAGATTTTTTTCCCCTAATATAATGGTTTAAGTGATTGGTTGTCTGCTTATGTTTGTCTAATATTGAAATCTGTGTGAGGGGACATATTTAAGTGTGACACAGTTGCAAAAAAGTAAGAAATCATAAAGGGGGCAAATACTTTCTTACAGCACTTTTAAATGATCTAGAGACTGAACAAGATATAAAACATTATACTTTTTGGACAGCTGATTTATGATCTAGTAAAGGTTTTATTCACATGACCTTACCATGCATGGGATGCCTCATGCCAGGCTGCTGTGGTGGCAGGCCTTGCTGTGGGGGTATTATATTTCCCACAGCTGCCACAGCTGGAGCAGCCACATGGGCCTGACCAGGCCTGGGTATGAGACGCTGGTAACGTGGTAACTGGGCTTTCATTTCCTCCTGGTTGCAGAGACAACACACAAAGCAAACATTCAGGCTAATGAAACCCAGCTTTGCCCCTTTCAGTACAAAGAAAGGCTCACAAAAAGGTTGAGAAACTGGGTACCAATGTTGGCTTTGCCCTGTTTCACACTGAGGACATTATAGTTCAGAATCATCCTTCAACATGACTACAGAGGAGAAACTACTCAGTCGTATCATGGATGTGCGATCTAAAAGCTTGACTGAACACGTGACAGATACGGATACTTAACTCAATCAGATCAAGAAGCTTCAAAGTGGAACCAGACTACTGGTCCAACATTGCTCCATCCTATCATCACTAAATGTACCATAAACCAGTCATTACTTACTGTGAAAAGAGCAAAACGGAAAGCTCAAGCAACTTACCAGTGAGATATCCTCATCAGGGTGGATCAACTTACTAGTTGCACTCGTGGTGGTGAGGGTGGCGGGCTTACTGGTCACTGTGGCCGGGGGTTTGGCCACAGTGCTGCTAGAGGGATTAGAAGAAGAAGTGGAAGAGGAAGAGGAGACAGAGGGCTGGGTGTAGGCAGGGAATGTTGCTTTGGGAGGGTCGGACGATGCTCCAGTGCTGTTTGAAGCTGTGGTTCCTGAAGTGGTCTGTTGGGCCTGTGGAAAGTCACAAGACGGGTAAGGGACTGATAAAAATATGTTTTTCACCTTGCAAACATGCAAAATATAAATATTACTAGTAGAAAATACCTTTGTATCAACCAATAGGCAACAGATTTCTTTCTAAAATAGAGCTTCAACACATATTTAAACTACAGCTTTACTAATTATAATTTATTACAAATAAAACACATTTCACCCAATAACAAATAATTCTCACAGCAATGAACTTCTGAATTTACAGCATTTCCTCTCAGCTGTGGCGCAAATTCTGCTTGCAATGAGTCAACTTCTCCTTCACAGCGGTAATAAAACCTTTACACGTGTCCCTTATATGTTCAGGGCTCAGAGCGTGAGACAAAATCCGTTCCGGATTGCTGCAACTTGCAAAGTCAATATCAAAGCACAACAAGTAGTTTTGCACAATTCATGCTGCGGAGGTCAAGAGGGGTGGATGGCGCTGAATGCAACATCCATGTTAAACCCCCATTAATGCTTCTCTCTGTGTTAATTAAAGCACATGCAGCTAAAAAAGCTCACAGGTCTCGCTAAACGTAGCCGTACAGGGCAACAACTGTTAGTAAACAGCCTGGTTTGATATTTATTTCACAAGCAAGTTAATATGCAACATGCAGCTGCCTCCACATCAAAGTACTGTGAGCATACTTGTGGTATGTTAGGAAAGGGAGGATGAGATGAGGCAGACTGAAGGTCTGCAGGTGGAGAAGAAACAGCTGTTGTGCTGCTGTGAACACCAGAGCCCATCTGCAGCATGGTGGAGAGGAGGAGATCAAAGGATTGGTATGTAACCTGCCCATAGGAACTATCCACTGAGTCCCATTTTTATAAAAGGAATTAATGAGGTAAGAAATCAAATGGGGTAAATAAAACCTGTGTATAAAAAGATCCAAGAGCTGCGTTTCTGTTAATTAAGTCTAATTAAAAACACAACGGATAGCAGATAGCATGGCTACGGAGTAAGGAAGAACAAACAGGAAGTGGTAGATGCTCGGGGTTGTGTAAAGCCAACCTGTGCTGCACTGGGGAAGAGGGGTTTGGTGACAGCAGGCTGGGCCACTGGTACTGCTGGTCGGCTGGGTATTGGTCCTGCTGTGGGAGCTGGGGCAATGTGGGGGATGCCAGGCCTTGGAGCCATGTGAGGTGGTATTCCTGAATGACCAATCAGACAGAATCAGAAAATAATCCTCAAACAGTTCTTATGTAGTATGTAAAGAAAATGAAAAAGGATTATGACAGCAGGAAGGACCACCGATGTTTCTTCGTATTTAAATCACTACCAATAAATGGCTACGTTTAAGGCATTTACTTGGTTCATATCCCACTGAGTCAGCCTTAAATAACCCATTTTATACAGTTTTAAAAACGTAAAAGGCTGCCATAACTCCCTTTCCACGGCCAGATATAATCAGTTTATCACCATGCAATCACAAATACTACAAGTAAATGCTGGACAAGACAATAAAAAGCATACTATCAATGCTACTTAATGAATGAAATGCCAAGAATTACATCAAAACAACATTTTTCATGCGAAAGGCCTACAATGCATAATGGGTCTCGTAGGCAACAGCATTTAAAATGTGAAGCTATTGTTGACTAAAAAAAATATATATATCTATATCTCTCTCCATATTATTTATATATATATATATATATATATATATATATATATATATGCACGCACACACACGCACACACACACACGTAGAGCTGCTACATCTTACCTGGAGGAATAGCAGGCATCCCAGGCATCATGGGGGGCATCATCCCTCCCATTGGCATCATGCTGCAGGACACATTCAATTGTAATTAATTGGAAAAACATTTAATTCAACAAAGCCAGAAATTAGCAAAAATGATTTAATTATATTATAACTTATCAAAGATTGAAAATGAAGTGAACTGATTCTTACGCTGGTGGCATTCCATGCATTGCAGGGGGCATGCCGTGCATCATGGGAGGAACACCGGGCATCATGGGAGGCATTCCTGGAACGAGTCAGAGAACATGTTCTGCTTACTAAGTGCTCCGTGTCCAGAGTCAGCTGATGCATACGATAACACATATAACACACAAAAGCCACACGTTTAACAGCAGCTTCTTAAATCAACTTGGTCTGAACACACTGACTGTTGCTGCTTCTGAAACAGACAATCTGCAGCTTCATAAACAACAAACTAGCCTGTTTGTTTTTTTTTACTAAAGTTGTCCGTTTTTTTCTGATGGACAAATTTTGGCACAAAGTTTAAGAAACTAATTTACGCACCAGACCAGTTTACTGGTTTAATCTTAAGCCCAGTTTCCAGGAGACGGTCAGGTCAGGACGCACGCGTTTGCATTTTTACAAGTGAAAACTGACACGAGTACCCCAATACCCGGCCCAACTCGTCCTGCTTTTTCTGTTACCCGTCTGTTGTGGTACCAATCTAAGCAGTCCAACCTGAAAGGGTGGAGCTCCACAGTGTGTAAAGCTCCACCCTTTCAGGTTAGACTGCTTAGATTGGTACCACAACAGACGGGTAACAAAAAAACGCAGGACAGGTTGTTCAGCTTCATGGAAGGCGTTGCCATGACGTCATGTTACTACGAAACTGAGACATCAATCGCAAACCGGCTAATACCGCACCTCTGAGGTTAAGTTACGGTTGGCTGCGGGAACGCAATGATATTTACAGTTTACAGAGCATACCGCACCCTTCCTGTCCCAACCGGAAGCAAGACTTTAACTTACACGTGGCCTAAAACCTGCAACAGGACCAGGTCTAGGTTGCACCAAGAACTTAACTTAGATCTGTGAAATATATCATTTCATCAAGGATGCCTGATATGAAGAAAACTGCATTCCAACACGCCATTAACATTTGTGTTGTTGGATCATTTTAAAGAAGCTGTTCTCAATTTTAGCAAATCCTCTGAGGTCATTCTGACATTTTATTCTGATTCAAGGATGCACACCATTTTACATTGACAAGTGTTAGTTGCTGGTGAGAGACATTGAGAGAGAATTAGTTGGGTTTAGTGTGGGATGGGGGTAATCGAGAAGACGCTGCAGCTTCCTTTGCTTTACGTTTACACTGCACTTCATCCAAATACACCAAACTGTCTGGACAACGTCACGCGGTTCCAATAACTGCTTAATAAAGGTCTCTATTCCCTGAAACGGCTGCTCACCAAGAGAAGGAAAAAAAAGCAAGAGGAAGCAGAAGCAGCTCATTAAACTGAAGGACTAAAACCTGCTGATTCACCCCAACAATGGAGCAATATTACAGTTTTTTAAATAATTTATTTTAGTTTTATATGGAGTAAGGACTACATAGCAGATAAGAAACAATAGTATTTTATATCCTTCCAGGAACCTCCCCCACTCCCACCCTTGAGGTGAAAACAACAGAAAGAAACTGCAAATAATTTAACAAAACTCATATATTCACTCTTACACCTTCTTACTTGTTTCTCCCATTTAGCAGCATGTCTATTAAGTTGTTGACATAAATTGGTTGTTTTTCTATTTATTATATAAACAGCCTTTCAAAACACATTATATAACTTTCCGACATTTAAATGCTACGTTCCAGACTTGTTTGATGGTGCAATGACAGCTATTATTAGCTATTATTAAGTGTAATAATTATTAGCTATTATTAAAGCAATGGCTGTTTGTAACGGGCACCGCGACTGACTGATAGAAACAATAAGGCATCACCGAAGTAAAAGCATGGAAGATGAAGAAAAGAGATAAGACGAGTCAAATAAGACTTTTTCTGGCAGGGGAGAACTGGCAGTAGAGGTAAGAAGCAAGATGGATGCAGAATTAGACGTTACAGTGGGGACGAAACTGAGAAAAAAAAATTAATGTGCTGTCTTTAAATCGATTCTGCATATATATATATATATATATATATATATATATATATATATATATATATATATATATATATATATATAGTCTATCAACTCCATAGGTTAAAGCAGCTTGGTTGTTTTTAAACAACCCTTGTGGCTTGGAAAAGGTATCTGAATGAATAAACTTTATTGTGAAGCTAAATTAAAAAGTGCATCCCTCACAGTGTACAGCAGACAACAGATATAAATAAACCTTAGCCGTTCGGTATCAGCAGCAGTTGTCAAACGGGTGGCCAATATGTCACTGCTACAAAGCTCCAGATGTATTCCACCTTACTAGTAATAATTAATTAATAGTCTCTGTCACTGACAAACTATTTTAATGTCATATTAACCTTCACAAACCAGAAGATGGCGCAACATTATAAGACATGGTTAAACATGATGAACATAACATAGCAAGCAGTCATCATTCTTTCATGTTTGCTTTTTGAGGGACTTTGATAAAACTACAGCAGGGAAACATTTAGAAGGACTGCACATTCAGAATGACTGAAGTCTCAAATGATAAACTGAAAAAAGAAACATTGAAAAAGGTTGCAACTAAAGCAGAAGGAAAATGACTGAACTTTAAACAAAATCACTACTGGGTCAAAGCTGAAAGTGTGTAGAAGCCTTTTAAATGTGTGTTTGACCTGAGTTTTAAAATGGGAAAATTAAGGGGCCCGACGTTCAATCCTTTCAATAGTTCAGTGAACGTCTGCTTTTATATTTCCACGAGGATTCACTGTGCTGAGACCAGGCAAGACCAAACGCTAACTCAATGCTGAGACAACTTATCCCTTAAAATTAATATTTCTTTTAAGGTTACCAAAATATTTTTGCTTCAGCGTCCCCATACTCTGCCATAGTTTAGGAATGAACTTTCCCATTGCTATTCCTGCTTTCTTTTGCTTTGCATGTTTGCATTTATCTGCCTGTCTCTCTCTCTGGGAGACAAGCAGGGGAGGACTGAGCCAACAGTTAACAACAGAAACCATGGGCAGTTTGCAGTGTGTATGAAGAAAAGAAAAATTCTATTATATACACACTAATATATATGTACACACTAATATATATGTACACACTAATATATATATATATATATATATGAGAAAACATGAAAAATACTTAGGGTTAAAAGAAAGGAGGAACACATCTTATCTCAGTGTGCCATCCACTGCCCTCTCCATCCCCATACCTAAGAAGTCCCTATAAATATATACGTTTCAAGTTAGAGCTCATTTCTAGCCTCTGCCCTTTGTACTTGCCTTGATACCCTGCAGGTGGAATCCCGGGTGCACCGGCCACATGAGGCATCCCAGGCTGGGTCATTGGAGTAGCGTAGCCCACTTGGGGCTGGACAGCAGCAACCTGCTGAAACGATGGTCCTGCTTCATCGTCATCGTCATCATCATCAGAGTCATCTTGATTGTTTGACTTCTTCTTTTGACTCTCTTAAAAAAAAAAAAAAAAAAAATTAAAAAACAAATTAAATTGATGCCTGTGAAACAGAATCACTCAATGCTTCCACAAATATTCTGAGAAACTCAAGTTTTACTTTAACTATCATTGTTAAGACTTAAAGGTGGAGTATGTAAGATTTTCAATATTTTCAAAATAAATTAATAAAATAACTACAATCATAATTAGAAAGTTTTTTGAACTTGTAGGTTCCAGTCTGTTCATATTTGATGCGTTATTAAATTACAAGTTTACTTAATGACAAATGACAAAAAGCACATTTTTTACTGGTAGGCAAACATTTAAGAAGGGCCTTTGTCATTAATTAAACTTGTAATTTAATAACATCAAATATGAACAGACTGGAACCTACATGTTTTTAAAAAAAACTTATGATTGTAGTTATTTTTTTAATTAATTTTTTTTTTAATATTGAAAATCTTACTTAATCCACCTTTAAAGGGAGATCTATGAAGTGAAGCATATTTTAACTTCTCTATCCTTTTACATAATCTAAAACCCATCACAAATCTTCGTTTTATCCTGTTATTAACAGTAAATGAACATGGAAGTGAACTAACCTTGTGATTTCTGTTCTAATGTCCGTCTCCTTTCCTGCATATCTTTTTCTGGAATTCCCTCCATGCCATAAATCTCCAGTTCGATGTCTGTTCTTCCAGGAATTGCGTTTGGTACACTATCAATCGTTTCTTTGTGCACCTGAAACACATGAAAAGTGAGCAAGCACATGCTGGTGTAATTCTGACAACTTTCAAATTTGAATTTTGTATTATTTTGATCTCCATTAGCTATTGCAATACAGCTATTCTTCCTGGACTCAATACAACATTCCTCTCATAATACAATGACTACACCAGTTTTCTACACAACCTTAACAGTGATAGCACATAAGTAGCACATCCCACCACACACACATACATACACACTAACATTCACACACTCTGTGGTCACACAGTCTGTTATTATTCCTGTAATAAAAGAGAGATGGCCTTCCTCATTATGGCCTCTTACAGTTGTAGTTTATCCAGTGATGAGAGTGGTTACTGAACAATGACTACTAAATGGCATTTACCATCATCAAGAATATATTCAGGACACAACAATTTAATGTGTTTGGAGATGCCTTTTTAAAAGAATTTTAAACAAATATTTACTGTTTAATTGATGTTACTTGGCAATGTGTTCCAGTTGTATATAGCTCTATAGATAACAGGACTTTTCCATAGTTTGTTTATACTTTCGGTAGTTTGAATCTGCCTTCAGTAGCATGTCTGGTTTCATACTTGTGTTCCTCAAGACTAAAACAAAGCTCTTGGTACAGCGTTCTTGGAAGTTTATTGGAAGTTTGTGGTCTGAATAATAACAGAGAAACATACCTGCATGCAGTGAATAGCCAAGCCAGGACCAGTGTACAACTTCTTGTGGCAAATATGGCATTTAAAATGCTTTGCCTTCTGATGCTGAATGAGGATTTTCTCATCATCAAAGTCTCGATTGCAATACCTTCAAGAAGTGGTTAAGAAATGTATTGTTTCACTTAAAATACATAAAGTTCAACATATTGCAGAATTCCTAACTAAATACAAAGCTACTGTTGCAAAATCAAATCAAAACTTTATTTGTAGACCACTTTCACATACCTCATAGTAACCAAAGTGCTGTACAGGTAAAATAAAACAAATCAACATTAAAACACTAAAATAAAGACAATAACATAGTTAAAAAGACAAAATTAGACAAAAGACCTAGTGCTCCTGTTGTCTGGAGTTAAAAGCCAACATAAGTTCTCAAAAGAGATTGAAAACCACTTAAAGTCCCAGCACATCTCACCAAAAGAGCGAGACTATTTCAGAGTTTGGGGGCTACTGCAGAAAAGGTTCTGTCTCCACGAGTTGAGTCCTCGGGACTACTACAAGCATCTGGTCTTCTGATCTAAGAGCTCAAGGGGTGGGAAATTTTAATCAACAAAAATAATTCATTTAAATTTTTTTATCATTTTAATTGTTTTTATTGATCCTTTTACTTGTCTTCTTGGACATTATAGCAGCAGAATAATGGTCTGGCTACTGTGTTTTTTTGTAATTGAAATCAAGAAAAATGAAATAGTTTTATTCAATTACTTTGTTTTTTAATCTAAAAAAATCAGCAATATTGAAAAATTGTGAGAATCACAATTTAAATCGAATCAGCACCCAAAAAATCGGAATCGGGACAAAAGCATATCGTCACAGCCCTAAAGAGCTATAATGGGACAATGATGCTGCAGTAGCTCAGAAAGTTACAGAGGTGTCAGACCATTTAAACATTTAAAAGCCTAAAGTAAAACTTTAAGAATTATTCTAAATAACAGGCGGGCAGCTGAGTTCTGGACCAGCTGTAGGTGGTGGAGGAGAACTGGAGACTGGTTAATCCCAGTATAAAGTGAGTTGCACTAGCCCAGTCTGGAGAAAATAAAAGCATGCATGAGCCTTTCCAGGACATCATGAGGAATATAAGGCTACACTCTACTGATAAGCCTTAAGTGATAAAAACTAGACTGAACCACCTATCAAATTTCAAATTAAAATAAAAAAAAAAAAAGCCCCAAGATATTTAATATAAAAGGGGTAAAAGAGTCCAAAGAGCCTACAGCACTTCTGCATCCAGCCAGCAGGTAAAACAAAACTTAAAACCGCAGTTTTATCCTTAGTTATGCAGAGGAAATTTAGCTCCATCCATTTTTTGATGTCCCATAAACAGTTCTACAAAGAGACACAACCCCAGCCTGCAGGTAAACATTAAGCAGCTTAAATGTAGCTGTTTGGTCACATGCTAATGCTAGCGGCTAATGCTAATTAGCGTTCCTACAAACCCAAACTTTGTTTACTCCCATTGAAAAACTTAATATCTCACTTTTATATTCACATATATCTGTGAATTTAGATTAAGTTATTATTGTGGTTCAGATTAAGCTTTTTATCTTGAAATGCTGAAAGACCATAAATAAACTGGTTTAGGCCTTCCTTTGTTAGGCTACCATGTAGCTACTTAGCCTTCCGGCAGCAGCATTTAGCGTCCAATCAGAAAAGGATACCAGCACCAAGGCTTCATCTGCTTCTTCTTCTTTCGTCCCATTATGTAAATATACCGCAAACAAGCTCACAAACCGATGTATAGAAGTGTAATTATCTGTTAAACAACCGCATGCTGTAGTCTCGAAACAACGATGAAAATGGCGCTCCCTCGGTAGGAAGTTGCAGTCACGGACGCAGCTTTGCGCAAGCGCGACGAAAGACGTCAGTGATGCGTCATGACGTTGCACGTACAATAATCCGCGAAAATGTCTTCTTTTTTCATATTTATTACACAATCGAACAAAAATACAGAACATAAACTGATAAGTTCGGGGGTCAAGAATTAAATTAAAAGGGGTAAAAAAAGAGCATGGAAAATAAATATAAAATTGGGTATCTTTATTTGTGCCTACGCCCCTACACATACACATCAGACAAAGTATCAGTGAGAAGCTATATCAGTGAAATAAGAATTTATCCAAAATTCCCGTTCTTTTTAAGGCCTTTGGATTATCAAGATCTGTAATGGTAGTGCTGTATTGAAAAAGTTCTTGTAAAAAATGGCAACGCTCGGTTGATGTCAGCCCATTTCCTTTTATGAATGTGAAACTTTCCCAGGGGTATAACAAGTTGTACAAAAAAGTCAAGTCCTTTTCCACTTTATCTTCAAAATAAAGGAAAATGTCCTTCTCTTTCAGATGGATGAAATGTTATGTTTTCCTCTAAATAAAAGTCTGCACATTAATCCAGAACAATTTAGTGAATAGCGATAAAATAAATGATCAATAGTTTCTACATCCAGGCTGCAAGAGGTGCAAGAATAATCCATTTCAATATGAAATCTTCTTAGGGTTTTTTGCTGGGTAAACTTTGTGTGGAAAAAATGTCTTTAAACAGAAGTATACTACGACTGCTACCATAGACTGTACTGCTACTACTATTAGTTGTTTGATGGACCCATTAGGGATTTTTAGATCTGTGTAAAATATACAATGTACAAAAATATACAACTTTGCTTTTTAATTTATAAAATTGGTCTCAAATTCTATTTGTTCTTTTTTTAAAAGAAAATATGCTCAATTCACACATGACGCTAGTTCTAAGGTCCCGACAGATACAGGAAGGTATTAAGGTCTGTGATGATAAAAGCAATAAAAAATACTGAGGACTTTCCTTCCAAAATAAAATTTTCTGAACCCAATTAGAAGGAATTATGTTCTTAAAGACTTTAAAGGACATGGAATCTTTAAAATTTAAACACATTTTATTACATATCCTCTACCCCCAAAAAGCAAAGAAGATGCAACTTAAAATAAAAATCATTTGACATATCCGACTAATAAAATTTTGGGGTCCAAATTCAATGTAAATACAGAAGATGGTGTATTATGTTGGAAAGCATTGACAGTTTTAAACATTTATCCTTATGTATTAACCCGCTCTATGTGTTTGGACCTAGGAAATACAATGTCCTTCATATGTAGTCAGTAGCAGTGGCCACTACATTACTTCGACCATAAAATGAAAACAAAACAATTAAATATTTAGTAAATGTTTTGGTTTTGATTGTAAAGTCTGTATCCTTAGATGCTGGTATTTTAAAACAAAATCCACATTTAAATATTGGAAAAATGATTTTATTTTATGTTCTAAATCACTCTGGTTGGTAAGAAATTAACATTCAATCAAACTATACTCAATGCTTGAATATTTTAACTTGATGTGATAATAATGCCCTTTTAAATGTTTTTTTTTTTTTTTTTTTTTTTTTTAAATTATTATTTCATGCTATAGTGCATTCTTTCAGTTCTCTTCAGGTATATATATCTGTGACTCATGGTAACCCTAAAGAACTGAAATGTCCCACAACATCTCGGCAAATTTTAGGGACACCTTTCATGAATGATAGGCTGTAAATAAATAAATTCATAAATACATAAATAAATAAGTGATAAAGACAGAGGAAGAGAAAGCCTTCAAATTCTACAGCAACTTTTAACATTTTTTTAAACATATGAAAATGATATTAACTCATGTCAGAGTGTGTGTAAGAGAAGGGAGAGTGAAAGGAAAGGAAAGCTTCAATGAAGACGTCTTTATCTGTCCAGCATGGACAGATGAAGATTCATGTGGAAACCCAATGAAACAAGGAATTTTTATGCTGAGTCAGGGAAATGATCTTATGATGGGCTAATTATGGTTATTATGGCTATTTGAAGAATAAAAAGAGGACAGGACAGTGGGAGTGATAAAAAAAAAACTAAAAAAAAACTAAAAGACAAGCTTTGCAACCAATCACAAAAAGAAGAAACAGCCTAAATGATGAATGTAAGACTTCAGGCAGTCATTTAATTTACACTGATTTAGTAAAAATAAACCACATTTATACAGCATATTTCTTTTCAAGATTTTGTCCCAAAATCTGTTGGGATGGAGAGTCAATTTGAGATTTCGTCCACTTGATGGAGACATTGTAGCAGAAACAGATGATCTAGTTTTCCATGTGATGAAGCTACCTGCAGGACCTTCCCAGGATATTGTTACAGCTGCA
Organism: Telmatherina bonti; assembly: GCF_933228915.1. Taxonomy (NCBI): domain Eukaryota; kingdom Metazoa; phylum Chordata; class Actinopteri; order Atheriniformes; family Telmatherinidae; genus Telmatherina; species Telmatherina bonti. Next base: position 37,527,463 of record NC_136621.1, on the reverse strand, counting down.
ATGTTTTATCAGTGGTTTGAGAAAAAGATAGATAAAACTAAAATAAAATCAAATAAAATAACCTTTGAGTGATATAATCTGTTTTACCACCTTGATGCTTGGGACTGCTGAACCTGTGGAGCAAGACAGTGTCAGTTAACAGCTGCCATGCAAAAAAACAGATTAAAAAGCCAAAAGATGATATAAAAATAAGATTAAAGAAAACCTTTAGTAGCTAAAATATAAAAGACCAGCAGTATTTCCACAGATTAACCACAGTCTCTTAAGCTAAACAGAAGTTTATGCAACATAATCTACCACCATTAAATCACCAGTGATTCCCTCCAGAACATTCTGAATTTAACAAACTTTTAGAAACATTTTAACCTTTTCTTTTTTCTCTTTCCCACTATGGTGAATGATTACGTCTGAAATTTGAGATGTATGATGAGGAGACACCAGCAACGTGGCCTTCAGCAGTCACATCATGAATCTTTCATTGCTGCCTTTAAAACCGCCGCTTTCCATATGTCTGCACCAGTCAGACAGACAGGACATGAAGCGACACTAAAAAGGTCCCTGAATGACTTATAGCTGATCCTTGTAGGCTCACACTTTTCATTGATCACTCTGATGTCCATGACTGATGGACTCAGAGATTTCTTGGCTTGGATTTTTGGGATAATCAAACTGCTAGGTTGCATCCATCCATCCATCCATCCATCCATCCATCCATCCATCTAACCATCCATCCATCCATCCATCCATCCAACCGTCCATCCATCCATCCATCCATCCAACCGTCCATCCATCCATCTAACCATCCATCCATCCAACCATCCATCCATCCATCCATCCATCTAACCTTCTATCCATCCATCCATCCAACTGTCCATCCATCCATCTATCCATCCATCCATCCAACCGTCCATCCATCCATCCATCTAACCATCCATCCATCCATCCATCTAACCATCAATCCATCCATCCATCCAACCATCCATCCATCCATCCAACCGTCCATCCATCCATCTAACCATCCATCCATCCATCCATCCATCCATCCATCCATCCTTCAAGAATGAAGAGGTAACAAAGTGATCTCTGGTTTACTCAGTCACACTGTAAGTCAGGGGGGTCCAAAGTCGGTCCTCCAGGGCCGCTGTCCTGTAGCTTTTCCATGGATCTCTGCTCAAACAAGCCTGGCTTCCGTCAAATGGAACAACAGCCAATGAAGTTGACTGATTCATATGAGTCAGGTGTGTTGGAGCAGGGATACATGGAAAACAAGCAGGACTGTGGTCCTCAATGACCGGAGCTGGAGACCCCTGCTGTAAATGGAGGAAAGTCAAGAGTACTGTCTGAAAGGTCAACAGGGTATTTCTTAAGAAAAAGAAAAAAAAAAAAAAAAAAAAGGCTTATCTTAAGGCTCTTGGTCTAATATCAGCGAACTAGAGCACTCTGTTAGGATGAAACCTAACACCCGACTTGGGTACTAAACTATCTCCCAACAGGTGGTCATAATAAAAAAAAACTACAGCTCCAGTACTTTGCTCTGATGGGTTATGCATAGCAGGAGTCAATCAGCACAAAAACACAGAATCTGCTTTTATATTTGTATTTTATTGTTAATGTTTGTTATGAATGTCACGGACAGTCGTAGCTTTCTCCAGAGCTGAAGTCGTCCTGTGAAAGAAGCAAACATCCACATGGAAGGTTTGGTTATGCTAATACAAGTGATTTTCACTGACAGTCCCTGAAATGACTGATTAAAAGACTGAAACATGAATATATGTTTGTGTGTTTGTGTTATTCATCTCTCCTGATGTCTCCTCTTCCAGCGTGTTCAGGCCAAAAGAGTCCCTGTGGTCCCGAAACACGATTTAAAGGTTCTGGAAGAAACCAGATCTGAATGAAGAAGGGGGATGTTGACTTGAGGAATGTATTAGATTTAGGTGTGATACAGTTGTAGAATCAGAATCAGAAAAACTTTTATGGCCATTGTCTTTGAACAATTCACAGACTATGAACTTGTTTCGGTGATAAGGTGCTGAATAATAAAAATAATAATAAAATCACTGAATAATAATATAAATAAAATTAGAAATACAGCTATTTAACAACTATTTTCCAAATAAGGTAAGGGCATGCAAAGAAATGAACATATATACAAACAAACTAGGTGTGAGATGGGGGTCACGCTAATTGTAAATTAATCTACAATTTTTCTGGTTTGTCTGCACCAGTCTCTGCCTCTCACAAGGCTGTAACCATGCTGGGGGTGAAAACAGTAGAAAAGAGAAGGCAAATCTTAAGTTTAGATACTTTTCAGTGGTGTACAACATGTTTTAGAAAATAACTGCAAGGAGAAAACTTATGTTTTCTCTGTCTATCTGCAGATTGGTTCGGTCAACATGGGCATGTTTGGAAAATGATTCATGGACAGATATGTGTTTGGTTTACATGTGAAGCAAAGCGAAGCTCTACATTCCTACAGAAACCTTACAGCATCAGTAGAACATGGTGGTGGTAGTATCATGGTAAGTCTTTTTTCTGTGCTACATCTTATAATAATACTAACAATGTAGTCAGGAGCATTTCTTTTCCGTTTTTTTAACTGTGTAAATGTTATTTATCTTAAAGGACTTCATGTTTAGGGTTTTGCTAACAAACTAGCCCGCAGTTTTAGCTACGTAACATACAAAAGGCTTCATCACGGCTTTGACCGACCTGTGCTGGTGGGCAGAGATTTGTTTTCTGTAATTTGTCAGGGTGCCCTTATTCTATCAGCTCTGGCCCTGTAAACACAGAGCTCTTTAGATAAGAGGTGCCAAGCTGCAGGACACAAACACGGCAGCCAGAACAGACAGAAATACATTAATAACAACCAATACACATTCATGCCTTGTGATTCTTAATGTGAGAAGAGTTTTCTGAAATATATTGACCCTGCACTCTGCTAATGTGTCCTCCATTCTTCTTGTTTAGCAGAACCTTTATATTCTTTGGTTCTCCCATCCTTTTGTTGCAGTGTCTTCCAGTTTTCCTCAAGCTCTCAAGAGTTTCAGTACATGCACATATATGTATTTCAGGTCCTATTTTTTTTTTTTTTTTTTTTTTACCACTGAAGTATTTCTGCTAATAGCATCTAAATGACAGTAGGATTCTTTTAAGCAGGAAAGTAAAGTAAAAATGGCAACATAAAGGCAATAAATCCAACCACAGCCCAGGTTGTTTATGTATAAAACTGTTTAATGAACCCCTTTATGTACATATCAAATCTACAAAATATGCACAATGTTAAAATACTATCAGTGATTTACCCCTCACTTTGTTTGGTGTCATAGCCCTTATCATCCACAATCCCAGGCCAGCATTAACTGTTAATTAAATAGGATACATACAGGATATAGTCAAAATATCACTATGCAGACCGACCAGACAACTGACACAACATACCAATGTCACCACATAAAAAAATGAACAGCAAATGCATGTTAAAATATTAATCTGTATTTAATAACAATATAACGTTTGTGCAAAGCTGTTATCAGTGACGTGAGGTTAAAATACAGTACAGTTTGAGACCTAAAGCTCCGGGCTGGGGTTGATATTTCTTCTATTTTTTTTTTATCTTAATTCATTAACAAATCAAGTTTTAATAGGACCTAATGACAGACAACAGGTGGTTTTCATAATTTATGCAGGTCACTCGTGGATGCTTGTCACTTCTTAAGTAAGTTGGACAGCCTGGGTGTCCATTAAAATCCCCATGGAGCATCATCTTTACCAGGAAAATGAGAAAAAAGTCAGAGTTGTTGTGTGTTTGACTGTTCCATCCAAGAGGAGAAAAGTCACATAAACAGAGAATAAGTTTACAAATGAAGCAGGAGCTTCTGTGTTAACTGGGCTGCTGATCCGGTGAGACAAATAAATACATTTGTTGACGCCCTGAAACACGTCAGGAAAATGGCCAGTATGCCAGAAGGCCAGTGTGTTCCTGTATATGAGCTTAAATGGGCCAATTTCAGACGTTTTGTACCAGACGTTCCACCAGCGGAACATGTTCTTCAGTCCACATCAGAGGAATAAAAACAGAATTTTAGCCTGTTGATGTGAGAAAAAGCCAAGTCTACTTACGGAAGAGAGCTGGGGGTCTCTGCCGTCCCCTGCTGGGGGTGTCTGACAGCTCGATGAAAGCCTTGAAGCTAAGGCGAGCTCATTTAGCTGCGATTAAAGATGTTTTAGAGGCTTCTCGGGCAGGTGAGAGTAACTTTTGGGAAGGTCGTATTTAAGTCCTTTCACTGGTATTTAAAAGATAATCCAGTTTCAGTGGGAACATACGATGCAAATAAACTCTTCTGGCTGCTTTTGGTGGTGAGGAGGATGCTCAAATGACGTATGCATAAATTACACTGTCTGTTGAAATGAGAGGAGACAACCCCAGCCCAGATGTAGTCGAGGTCAGGCATGTGTGCTTCCAACAAGAAAACGCTACTCAGACGTCACCTTCAGGTAATAAACTTATATTTCTTCTTTGTAATGGTCCTTTACTTTGCTACACTGCAGAAGCCTAGCGATGATAAAAACAAAACAAAACCACACATCTCTGACTATTTTTTCACGTCAATGAGACTTTTTTTTTTATTTTTATTTTGAGAAGGTTTACTGTTACATTCAACCCAAAGATGTACTTCTCCGCTCAGTGCTTTTGTTTAGGATTTGGCATCATTTTTGAAAGTTTCAAGGCTGAATGGCAGTTCTACTTCTTGTTTTTTTCATCTGTGCACACAGTGACACATTAGTGGCACTTACTGCACACACACAAAACACACAAGACTGAGGTTCAGATGGTGCTGGACACATTGATCCTGATCCTGAAGGCAACACTGAACACTTTCCATCATAATATAAATTCCTAATTACTTCCGAAGGTGGGTTGGAGGTCGTTTAATCCTCCATTTATCTAAACATTCGCTGTCCTGTTTTATTCACTCAGGCTCAAAAGCTGTTTGTATGGATAAAATACCAACTATGTGTAAGCCTAAACCCTCATATAAACACTTTAATACAGTGGTAAGAAGATTTTCAGGAGCTGTTCTGATCTGAAGGTGGTTTTATAACACTGCAGGGTTTTTAGCTTCACCCTACACAAGAGGCAGAGTGTGCAGATATACTTTCAGCAGGCTGATGTCTTCATGAGAAGGCACCGTTGGATTGAGGAAAAGTAGGCAGAAGAGGTTAAGCGACGCCGTTTTTTGTCAGATTCTTGTCTTCCTGTTTGCTGATGTCACGTTGTCCCACAAACAAACAACTGAGGTGGACACCAAAAGCCTGAAAGTCAGCTTGTAATGCTATTAAACAAGAACAGGAGGAAGGAGGCTGCCAGTCAGGTGGACGACCGAAAAGGTGAGGCTCAGAACGCATCGAGCCAGGCAGTCAGAATGGGGGGCAGCGGGTTGGGGGGTGGGAGTTATGGCGTGTTGTCTGCAGCTCATGGTGCAGGAGGAATTCGCACATCAAGCAGGCTGTAGGCAAAAATGTTCCAGAACACAGCGCAGAGAACAAACAAGGTGTAGACACAGAAAAATATCCAAAACAAGGACTGCTCCTGGAGTCGCTGCTCGTAGTTCTGCAGGACCACCACGCCCAGCGTCAGGCCGACCACCACTCCCCCCAGGTGAGCTACAAAGCTGGGGTTGGGGCATGGGGGGAAAGCGGGCGGGTAGAACCGCAGCCACACCGCTCGGCCAAACTCAACGCTCACTGTGAGCAGAGTGAAAGAGGAAAAACATGATGTAAACCATGAATCTGGATAAACAGGAAAGTTTCAAGGCCTCAATCAGTTGTGGAAATGTCATATTCTAGCTTTCAAATAAGGTCGATTTATTGCTGTCAGTACTGTTATTAATCATGGTTTGCTGCTGGAATAGGGATGGGATTTATAGATAAGCTTCTGCTTCTACCCACTAGGCTTAAACTTTTGTTTTTGTTTTCCTGTTTCTCATTCAAAATGTTCAAATAATTTTTTCAATCAAAATCAATCAATTAAAACTATAAATGCAATATGAATAGTTGTATTCTGACCCCTGGTGGATCCTTTATGCACTACAATAACATTAACGTTTTGTTGTTTTTTTTTTACATTTTAAGGACTACATGAAAGATTTCAGATTAAAAAATTTTATTTTCTACCTATTATGTCTTGGGTCAGCCTTTAAAAGGTTAAAAATGTGACGAAGACATCCAGTTTATTCATGCAGAAAACCTTCTATTATAGCCCCTCACAGAAAAACCTTTTTCCTCATGATCCGGATTTTATTTTTTCAGCATAATGACATAAAAAAAGGAGAGAAAAAGTAACTGCTAATCAAAGATGAGTGTGAACATTTTAACTGAACTTACTGCAGACCAGAGCCATGGCCATCCGGAATAACTTAAACTGACACTTCATTCCCGACCAGTTCTACAAAAACAGAAAGAGAACCAATAAAACCACAAGGAAACTCAGACTGAGCTGTAGTCCTGTCAGAAACACACCCAGACGCCCACACATGCTGTCAGGAAATGACATGAGATTGTGCCCTCTGTCTCAATTCAGATCAATTCTGAAAACCCCAGAGGCACCCTGACCCCAATCCGGTCCTGCTCTGTTGGATAATAAGATTTCAGCAGAGAGATGGAAGGAAAACTCCTCCTTCCAGACCTCAGGATGCTGCGAGAACATCATAAGCAGCAAATAAACATCAGAAGTTCACCTTGAGTGACAATTAAAGTGTGTTTGATGACCAGTGCATGAGGCTGCTGCAGCCACACTCACACACACACACACACACACACACACACGTCAAAGGACAGCAGGATGCATCGACAGGCAGGGCTTTATTCACACACTGCTACATATGCATGCACACACCCTCACACACGTAGCTGATCCTTAAAGGACAAGGAAAACCTGAAGGGGAAGAATGTGTGGCATCTGGAGATATAGAAGCACCTGCGAGGGCCCCAAACGCACCGCTTTGATGATGTACACACACACACACGCGCGCGCGCGCACACACACACACACACACACACACACACACACACACACACACACACACACACACACACACACACACACACACACACACGAACTCACCATGACTACATTAGCCAAGTGTGCTGCCACCAGGGCGTACACCCCCCCAGACGATCCGACCACAGGAGCCGTCATATCAGTGACAGACACCGCCAGTGACCCTGGAGAGACGACAGAGACCGCAGGTTGGTCAAAAAGGGATAAACCAACAAGAACATCCTGTTTTTAACACATTCCTGGAGTCAAATCAGAATAAAGAATCATTTATCGC
>NC_136621.1:37220129-37515129 GCF_933228915.1 Telmatherina bonti | reverse complement strand
TATCCAGATCCTGAATGTCTGGACAAGTCAATCCAGGTAACGGAGAGACATCTGGAGTATTTTAATCTCGCTTTGCCTTACAGCGGTTATTTTAGTTAAACCTTTAATTACTGCACTTTTCCTACTTCTTCAGTCTGCTGTTGGGTCAAACCGTGACAGGAGGGCACAAAAAACTGCAACTACAATGATGTTGGACGTTGTTGGTCAGTTAGTCATGTTCTGAACCGCTTAGTCAGGGCCGCAGGAAGCTGCAGTCTATCCCAGCAATCACTGGGCGGGAGGCATGGTACATCCTGGACAGGCCCCCAGTCCATCGGGGCGCGTTTGGAGGTTGCATAAAATGTAAATAAAAACAGAAATCTGTGGTTTTTGCAGATCCTATACATTGAATTGAGTATACAAGATATTAAATGTTCAAACTGATTAATTTACAGGTTATTTTAGTTGCAGGTTTGTGATTTTCCACATTAGCTATGTTTACATGGAGCCAAATATACCGATTTCTGCTGGGATGAAAATGATCCATTTTTACACCTCATTTGGAATGAAACGTGGAAAACCAAAAGCATCGAGTTTCATGGTAGAATCTCCCTTTTTCCGAACTGATCGTGTTATCACGTCGACACTGAATCAGAAAGTTGTCAGGTTGCGTTCTTACATCGGTGCTCTTACTGGACGTAAACCTGCAACGAGTAACGTTTTGGGCAGCCGCAGGATGTTTGTTTTCATTTCATACTCTGCCTCTACGCTTTTTCCTCTTCGTTGTTTGATGAGCATCAAGCTGCTGCTTGAAAATACTTTTAAAAAACGACAACATCGCAGACGATCAGTTTGTAGACCTTTCTATCTGTCATAAATCCCATGACGTAAACATCTTTCTGTGCACGTCAGACAGGACCGTCCTTCCTAAATATCAGCACATGTCCACACCAGATCCGAATAGATCAGTTCCCATGGAAACGGCTGCTCTGAAATCTTAAATCAGGATGATTTCAACTGGAAAAAGTCTGCATGTAAACGTGGCTAGTGTGCTGGATCTCTCAGCGGCTTCCTGTGGATTCCAGGCTCTGTGCGACTGAGTGAGAAATTAAAGGACATCTCAAACCCTGACATTTAACACGGTCCCTCCTTGATTAATTTGTGGCCTTCTACGATGTGTCAGACATCATAACAGCACGTATAGAAAGTTTAATAACAGTGTGAGCCTCAGCAGGTCATTAACTTTGACCCTGTAATCTCAGCAGCTGAGTTAAAACCTGGACTGTGTGCACACAGACAGATCCACTTTAACTCACATCATCATAAACTCAAGCAAAAAGTAATTAAAAAAATCCACAAGAGACCCCTAAAAAAACAACACAACACACAAATGTAGCAAAGTGACGCCAGCTGTGGTGTTTCCTGCTCCTATCTGCACACACTCTTCTCTCCAACATCTGCTTCAGGACACGGCGTGTGAGTGTGTTTCAGCAGGGAGCCTGTCATTACTTGACTTTAATAACATTATTTTAGGACAATGATTGAGTGTGAAGACCGAAACACACGCATAGACAAGGACGAAGTGTCACTGTCCCTCAGCAGGCCCTCGAAGACGCGCCTCTTCGCTTCTCTTTCAAACTGCAGGGAAAGATTCAAGGACATAGGAGGACGTTTTAATAATCATAACTAAGTGCTCATAAAGAGGAAATTCGCAGCTGGGCTGTGTGTTGAGCCACTGCAGCGACGGTGGATGTGTGATTGGTGAGCGACCCTCCCCCTCAATGGCCAGCAGTGGCTGTTCGCCTGACTATTTGAAGATACAGATGCTTGTTCATTGTCTAGCAGAGAGCGTGTGGCGTTTTCATATGCAGTCCATAGAGTCTTATATGATGTCGGGGTGTGTGTGGTGGGCGTAGGAGGTCACGGACCTTTTCCTTAGTCATCGCTTGGTCTCTGAACTTTACCTCGACCTCGACCGGTCTTTGTCTGCTCGTGTTGGGATATGAAACATTCTCCAGAGGAAAAATGCAGAACGATCAGCGACAACAGCAGAAGATCCTGAGTTTTTCTTGTTTTTGTTTTTTTTAAAAAAAAACAATTTTTCTTGCATTAGTTTTAAATTCTGCAACAGTAATAATTTTTGTACAATAAACATCAAGTTTTGATACAAAAACTCTTTTTAGTGAAGTCATGACTGTGCATAGATTCTGCAAAGACACATTAAAGCACAACTAAAGTACTTCTTTATCCTGATATGATATCTATATTTACAGATAAAAAAGGGAATTCAGGTGGAAGTTATTGAATGAAAACAGCACATTGAGTTTCCAGTAAATAAACAAAAATTATCTTTATGATCATGGGACACATGGCGTTAACAACAAATTGAATAAAAAGTGTGATGGATTGTTATTTTATAGCACTAAAACCATGTGGGACACCGTCCAATCTTGCGTGATTCACAAATGCTACAGACTCCTCGTGGTCCTTTCTGTCATTTCCACTCATGTCGGAGGAACATTTATGTGAAAGGCGGCCAATTTGTGCCAGACTGATGAAGCTATTAATGCTGCAGGGTTAGATCCACCACATAGAAGGTCCAGATATCAGAAAACGTCTGCTTAATGTTCAAAAATGCAAATTCAGAAGAATTTTTAGTCTTTTTACTGCTAATTATATAAAAAACACAAAGTCTGTCCCAAAGCCAGACACAACAGCCAAAACAACTAGAGCATGCATCCTGTCTTCTTCTGCTGGTCGATATCTAATTAAAACAGCAGACTGTGTGCGTGTGTGTGTGCGAGTGTGTGTGTGTGTGTGTGTGTGTGTGCATAAATAAATGGGTGTGATTTATGGTCTGTTTCCTTGTCATTTCACAGCGAGGTTAAAGCTATCGGTCACCGTGGCTGGTGTCCCCGGGGTGTTTGTTAGTGACCCTTGCACACACTCACACACCGACAGGCGCAGAGAAACAGAGAAATGTCATGAATATTAACACCTCAACCGTCTCCAATTATCACAGCATTATCTCTGTGTCTCCCGCTGCAGCGACACACCTGCCGCACGGCGTCCCGTTTGCATCCTCAGGCTGTTGGGGAAGAAAAGCCACGCAGGAGCTGATTACTTTATTAGTTTTACGGACTCTATATGGATCACACACACACACACAGAGGGATGAATGCTGCGCCTGCTCCAGCGCCGGAGGTTTGCAGGGAGGTGAGAGAGGAGCGGTGACATTTAGTTAAAAACTGCTTTCGCTTTTTCCTTTTGTAGCTCTCGGCTCCGTTTCTTTTATTCCATCTTCCTCGTCCTCAGGCTCTCCTCGTACAAATGTCTACCTCGCTGCCTCCTACTCTCCACTTCCTATTTCATTATTACGCAGTGTGTGTGTGTGTGTGTGTTTCTCTGAACTCCATTTGACTCACTTTGCTCTGACCTATTGTAAATGAATCTGGGGGGATGCAGAGGCTTTGATGGAGCATTGACAACCCCCTCCATCCCACCACGTCTGGTGGGAAGACAGAGACACCAAGCCATCTGTCCTGAAATCACCACACACACACACACACACACACACACTTATGCACACATTTCCTGTTGACTTATATCCACAGTAACACTGGATGTCTCCTGATGGGTTAGGTAAATTCATAAAAACACAGAAGCAGATGGAACAACGGCAGAGGCAAAACTCCATCGTGTGTTTGCTTTTTGTCTCGCGAGATGGGGGGATGAAGGGATGAAGGGATGGAGGGATGGAGCAGACGCCCACCTGCCAGCACACCACACACGTAGACTAGTCCGATCCTCAGGGCACCGTGGACCATTTCTAAAGGGACTCCCACCAGCAGCTGCATGGCCATGTTCAGGCTCAGATGTTCAATCCTGTAACACACAAACACACAACCAGCGTCAGCACCACCCTTCAGATTCAAAGTGACATTTAGGAGCAAATGTTCTGCAAAGTAAACAAACAAAACTGTTTATGGTTTATTAGATTCACAGGAAGGAAGATAAAGTCATTTTATCCTGTTAAAACAAGAAGAAAACAAAAACAAAACAAAAAAACCGTGATGATATGGCCAAGTATGCCTGTATGGCTGAGTATTATGGAGATTGGCATATTGATATTTTGGAATCAATACATGGATATCTGTCCAAATTATTGGATTGTGTACTTCTAAAATAATGTAATACATCAATGCTAATACATTTATATTTCTTTCACATTAACAGATTTTTAGGGGAAAAAAAGCTATCTGCAGATAGTTTTCCCAGTGTATTTTATGTCTTCTGTGTCACATGATTAAGAATAAGACTATATATATATATATATATATATATATATATATATATATATATATATATATATATGTATATGTGTGTGTGTGTGTGTGTGTAAACTATATAAAAGATGGTTAGAACTCATTAACGTACTTTTAAAATCCTTACAAATTATTTTTAAATAAATCCATTATTTAACTAAAAATTAAATATGAAATATTTTTAATTACATGAAGAGATGCTGATGATGATGATGATGATGATGACGATAAGATCAGTGACAATAATACTTTTTATTATTTTATTATTGTAATGCAGCTTATTAAGCTCTATTTTCATTCAAATTGAGAAAGGTTATTACATTTATGTGAATTCTTCATGTAATTATATGAAAATATTTCATATCTAATTTTTAATTAAATAATTGAAATATTTTAAAATAATATTGTACATTTAAGTTTTAATTAAAAAAAAAGTTTTATTTTATACAGTGTCTTATACTTTAAATAATTTAATTACATTGAGTTTAATGTTATGCTAATGCCTAAACAGCAGCTATTTGTGCTTTATTTCTCCTTTTGGTTGTTTCATTTGTTTGGTTTTATTTCCACATATTGTGAAACCTCGTGACTCTGTTTGCCATAAATTGCCCTTCTGGTTTGTACTGAACTGAATTGAAGGGAATTAATTAGAGTACATGAAGTATAGATATGTTTATCCAGTCACTGACATGTGAACAGAAACATAAATAAAAGAAAAACTGCTGTAAGCAAGAGATGCTGGAACATTAAATCCCATCCACACTCTCCCAGTCTGCCCTTCATGGCCAGAAAGTCCTCCCAGCCAAAGTCCAGTCAGCAGCTCTGACACATCTGTGTATCACAGCAGAAACATGGAAAGCAGCAAGTTAATCCCTTCTGGCTTCATCAGCCTCTCCGAGTCGCTTTAACCGCTCTCTGTTTGCAGTGTCTGAATTATTCTGTCATCTCAGTTTCAGCAAATATAAAAGGGGACGTCAGAAACCAGCAGAGACTCTTTCAGATGTTCCCCCACCACCAATCCACCCTTCTGTTGTCTGACACACTCAGCCAGTGTTTTCCTGACAGCGTGTTCGGAACAAACATCCCAGAAATAAACAGAAACAGCTCCGCCGGCAGAGACGGAATAAAACAAAAACAAATTTAGTTTGAGAGAATCCAACCTCCCCCACCACAATGCTGGCACAGAGGATCGTTACAGCGATCAGACGGACAATGGGACATATTGATTAGCCGGGAGATGCCTGTCCAGCGGCACAAGGACGGCCCCGCTCTGGACAACACTGACTATCTATTTCTATACTGCTAATGGTGCAGCGAGGAATGGGGTTGCACTGTCAGGCAGATCTGCAGATGCCCATGAGAGGTCCTATTGTGTTCAGATGAGGATGGTCTTTCAGGAACTCAACAAAAGCACCGTTTATTCCTAACTTTACAGTTACTTCAGCTTACTGGCAGACAAATGTGTGCAGCTGCTCCTGCAGACATTTGACAAATGGCAATAATTAGTAGTGTCTTACATTATAAGCTGAGTTCTGATCATTTTCACTGAAGAAATCAGAACTGGACAAAAGCAGGATCCAACTAAAGCTCTAAAGTTAGGAGGATGGAAAGTCTGCATGGTGCTCTGCTGAAGGGGGGTAAAATAACTGTTTTAGTGGAGAGAATGGGAAAGATCAGTGCAGCTGAGCTGTTGATGGGATTACATGCTCTGTGGATCAGTGTGAGATGCAGAGTGTGTGTGTGAGCGAGTCGGCTGAATTAAAATATGGAAACAGTGGAATTCAAGTCACTTCTGATGTGAGCAATATGCAGCAAAGTACTCTGAGTCCTGGTGGATAAGTGGACCAGGGACTGCACAGGACATGACTTTTGGACTCCGGTCTGCATCAGGGTTCACTTTAAGTGATCATATAATTATTGCAAATAAAGAAACAAAACACAGCCACAAACCTGCATGCTGTGCAGCGTTTAGTTCGTGAGGAAGCTACAGATGATGACAACTAGCTACAGTCGCTTCACGGTGAATGTGTGGAACGCGACGGTAGAAATTTCATTGTGTCAACTTTAAACTAAACAGCAGTCATTGTTTCTTTTTGTCAACAAAACAAAAATAAGACATTTATTTATAACCACCAGCTTGGTGCAGACTTAGAGGTGAAGCAGGCAACCTGGAATCAACAAGAAAACAGCTGCTAGACTGAAGAATGCAGAGAACCGACCATGTCAAAATAAAATAACATAAAATAAATCAAATGAAATAAATTGAAATCAAATTAAATTTAAAAAATTAAATTAAATTAAATTAAATTAAATTAAATTAAATTAAATTAAATTAAAATAGAAGTGTGCAACAGGAAACATTTTTTAGTGAATGGAGTAGATTTCACATCATCGTTAAGTTTAATCCAGTTTACAACAAAGCACTTTTACAGAGAAGATCCAGTTCAATCCAGACATCAGGAGGAGGAGAAGAGGAAAAAGAAAAAGAAGACGGAGTAGAAGAAGGAGAAGAAGAACTAGAAAAGCACTCGAAGAGTGCAAACCTCCACCAAGGCCTTTAAAAAGTTCCTGGATCCAAACGGTGATCTGGATCAGCACCAAAATTAAATCAGTACTTTCTTTTCACATTTTGAACAACTCCTGAAAATTACATGGAACTCCGTCCATAACTTTTTAAGTTATCTTGAACACAGACAGACAAACAGATAAATGCTGGGTAAAACACAACCTCCTTGGCCGATGTAATGAGGAGAAGAAGAAAGAAGAAGAAAAAGAAAAAGGAGTAGAAAGAAAGAAGAAGAAGAATGACTTTTTTAGTCCTGGTTGGGAAAGTTAAGCTTTGCCTAATCCTAGATTTACCAGAGAGCAGTGGGCCGACATGTTTCTCCTCCCGGGATCTTCTGGTTCCTGATGTGCCAATTCATTTGAATTAAATCTAAGTAAATTACATTTAATTAATAATAAATCCTTTATATTATCTGCATTGTAGCACAAAAATAAATCTAAATAACTTTTTTTGAGTAACATAAAAACAAAATAAAACAAATTCCCTGATGCATTCCGTTCGGCTTTCATAAAGCTTTCCACGACTTTCCGTCTTTTCAACCTCCGGGTTCGCCTCAGTCGCCATTTTATCATTTCTCTGCTCTTTTGCATGACTGTATTTCCTATCGGGCTAATTAAACCTGGACTGAACTGATACTAACACACTCACTTCTCACAGGAGAGCCATACGATGTACAGCAGACTTTATTCATTAAATTATAAATTATATTAAAGGCTTTAAATGATCCCGGCAGCAGAATTATCATTTATACACATTACAGCAATAATCCGAAACTAATCTCTTCCTGGAGAGCATGATACAGCAGGTATCCCCAAAGATTATTAACTAAACCTTAGCCCATAATTTAGTCTTTACTGAATCCATTTTATTTTATCATTTGTTTTTTATTAGTATCACAAAAACATTTCTATATATCACAAATACATTTATATGTATTTTTGTTCATGGAATTAGTTTGAGCAAAGCTTAAATAAATTTAATTTCCTGTAAACTAAAGAAGTCTGGGATCAGTAGAAACACCAGCCAGCTGTTCAAACACACCCACCCATTCATTAAGATGAAGAAGAGTCCTGAGCTTTGGCAACAACGTTACTTAGTGCCTGCAATGTGCACAGTTGTCATTATTTTCATGCAGTTGTGCTACAAACACACACACAACCAATACGTTCATGTAATATAAAATGTGTCGCAGCCCTATGCAGGGTCCAAAAGTCTGTGTGTTGCAACTTCAGCGTGGCACGACACACTTAAATCAATCCAACAGACAGATTTAATCTTACCCAGTGTGCATGAAGATGTAGCTGAAGTACCTCCAGGCCTGCGCT
Organism: Telmatherina bonti; assembly: GCF_933228915.1. NCBI lineage: Eukaryota > Metazoa > Chordata > Actinopteri > Atheriniformes > Telmatherinidae > Telmatherina > Telmatherina bonti. Next base: position 37,506,934 of record NC_136621.1, on the reverse strand, counting down.
CGTAGTTGGGGGTGATAAGGTAAGGGGCTCTTTAAAAAGGAAGGGCTGGACACCTGCAGGACCAGTCGATCCAGTTGGAGTCCATAATACATGAACACCGCTACCTGACAGAGCACAAAGCAAACATCCAGTGACTTAAAGAAGCAATGGTTTCGTGTTCACATAAACAAATGGGCTGAAATACAGATTTATTACTTTTGTAATGAGATCAAAGTTAACCATAACCTTTAAATTAAACTTTTGTTGAAGGTAAAGTTACTTAAACTTATGAATATATTCAATTATTCTAGGAGCAGGTATTATTTGTTACATGCAGGTAAAGATGAATTCAATGGGATCCAGTCTAACAAACATTTGCAGAAAGAACTATAACAGAATCTGATCTAATGCTCAGCAATAAAACAGTAAATATTCATTTAGTTTAACTTATTTATATAATACCAGGAGAATCATGTTTATTTTTACTGTATAAACTTTGTTTTCTTTCTGTTGCTGACTCATCTCTTTTCTGATAATATACAAGGTCAGTTAAACACATAAAAATCAATAATTATTGCAACAGTTTACACTGCATTTGTTTTTATACAGATTATTTATATATAACATTTTAAATTGGAGTTTTATATTTATGACTTACATAGCTTTTATTTTTATTTATTTAATTAGTAATTTTTGTGACACTATAGCTGCTATAAGAGATTAATTTTGTTGTATTCCTGTAACAATGACAATAAAACTTCTATTCTTTGAATTATCTTTACCAAAGAAGTTGTGTTTTTGCCCACATTTATCTGTCTGTCTGTTTGCTTGTCACGCAAAAACTACTGGGTCTATTTTTATTGATTGATTCATTTTTTAAAGGGGTCTTGGGACATAGACTGGATATAAAAACATGGACGGAGTCTCCATGATGTCACATGTTGGCTTCTGAAGAGCTGAAGTGAAGCTCGGTGGGCAGTTTTCGCCGTCTCCATCTTGGCAACGTCACACTTGTCGTCACTCCAAGAAAATACAAAAAGGGACAAAGAGGTGGAGCTGAGAGGGGGGGTTGTGAGTGTGAGGGTTGATGATTGACCCTTATCAAACTCCAAGCTGCCTGTAGCTAAGAGCTAAATGAGCTAACCAGTTGGTAGACGTAGGCGGGCTAAAGTTAAAGCGTGCTAGCCGGTTAAAAACTGATGTTGCGCTACATTGTGCCTTCTTGCTGCACCTGTCAATCAAAAGGACACACCCCCAATTATGCCAAATTTCTAAATTAAAAAACATTTAAATGGATTAGTTATTTACAGTGTTTACATCTGCATTTTAATGCATTTTTTATTCCTGTTTGACTTTACTCCTGTGTTTTTCTTTGACTTGTTCTCTAACGCCACTAAGATTAAAAAATTGCAAATTATTTGGAGAAAAAGGCCATAAAACACAAACTTCTCTCATTCTTACAGGAAATTTACCTCAGCTATGGTGATAGCCAGGATGAACCAGGGAGGGGGGCAGTATGTGTAACTGTCAAAGTACCACTTGCGGTCGACCTCCCGGGGCAGCGTCTCATAGGCGACATGGCGGACAAACCGCTGGGACAGTCCCAAGTCCACCTCATCCCTGAGACTGCAGCCTTTTAGTTGCCTGCTGCCCTGCAGGATGGCCCTCCGGAAGCTGTTGGAGCGTTTGTTGCTCATCTGGAAAATGAGAGGCAAGAAGTAAAGAGGGATCAAGATGCGGTTGGGTGTGTTGGGAGCTCTAGTGTGTACTCCCACTGGCCCTGTCTTCATTTTACTTTCCAGCATATTGATATTGACAGCTCAGAATTTCAGCATACACTCTGAAAATAGACCACACACACTCAGATGTCCAGCACACAAACACCCTCCTCGCTGTGGGAATGAAATGCCTGCATCATCACCCAGCAACCAGCATACTTGTCTACACGTCTCTCCCTCTATAATCAAATCAATCCCCTTTCATGTCTACTGTACAACGATTCTGCTTTGGCAACAACTTTACAGGTTCGCATTCAGAACCAAACAGTGAGGAATTTACCTACCTACCGACAAAATATTAAAAATAAAAAGACAAAAGGATTCTGCATGTTATTTTTCAGAGTGTGGCATTTAGCCCCAAGAACAATGCTTTACAATAAATGTTAAGCAAATTCCACAAGGTGGATGGATACATTTCTCCAGCATCAACCAGCAGCTGTAATTTGGACATTGTTGGACAGATGAAGAGTCAAACTACACAAAACTTGTTGGTAAATGGATCAAACTGGTCAAACATAAGCTTTTGGACAACAAAGCTATCATAATTATATAGACAGTGTTTCTAAAAGTGGGTCAGGATATAAAAAATTCTGGTTTTACTGTTCGAAAATTTGACTTATAGCTGGTAAGTTATCTGAAAAAGTCATTTAGAGTCAGTATTCTGATGCTACGTTATATGAAAAACAGAGGCGGCAATATAGATCTAATCCATTATTATTATTATTATTATTATTATTATTATTATTATTATGAGAACATAATATAGAAAAAAACCTTTTATTTGCCTTTGAGTTTTTTTTCAAATGAAAACTAGAAATGGCAAATGTATTGTATCGACACCAGATGCAGGGATCAATGGTGTGACATAAAATTGGCACATCATTAAACAGAAGACAAGGAAATGTTGGGAAATAATGTGGAAATATTATGTTTCTTTTAGTTTAACTCTGGTTTTGAACAAGTGAACGAGGACAATTACAACAATAATGATGGACTTAAACCCTACGCATGATCACACACCTTTACAAACTCCACACAGGATAAATGGGATCTATAGTCTGTAGATAGGGGGAATTCTGATACCATCCTTATTGGCTGGTGAAGACAAAAGTCATTGTTTAGCCTTAGTTATGATTCTCCACTGTCAACATCATCACTTTGAGAAGATGTACATAAGACAGAAAAAAAACCCAACAACGGCAGAAACTAAATGTAGGGACTTTTTATGGTGAATCTGCTGCATATTTTTCACAAATCCACACGCTACAGTTTATTATGAATTTGCATGAAAGCTGTTCATTGTGAGAGGCAAAATGAGAATTACAAGTAGATGTTGTAGTTGTTTGTGTGGCAGTCCAGTTATTTTTTATGATCGGGACATGAGGTTATGCTTGTCCATATTAAATCAAACTTTGCTTCGGCTTAATCTTCCCCATGGTGGTGATACTGCAACCGCAGAAAGCTCAGATGCTTCACTTTGCAGATATTATCTAAAGTTTGTTAATATATTTTAAGATATGCCTGAGTATTTGTGTTAAGAGTATAACACAAAATGGAGAGAACTGAAAAACCTACTAATTGAAATCATCTGGAAATCATGGGAGTGTAATAAAGCTTTGCATATCTTGTACAAAAAAAACCCCTACAAAGCCCAAGGAGACATCAAATTAAACTTTATATAGTACTTTTCATGCAGGATTGCAGCACAAAGTGCTTTGCGTTTTAATAAAAAAAAAACAAAAATGTGTTTGCATCTTAAAAATAGAAGTACCGGTATTTACGCATCAAAGTTTATCCCAAAAAAAAAAAAAAGGAAAAAAAGTACAAAAAGTAGCCTACTCTGTTGCACAGACGCTGACTAAATGGACAAAGAGCACCAACCATTAAACCTAACGTATCCTGGCACCAGTGGAAGAAATCCATCCACACCAAGAGACTACAGAGATTTTTACCACTGGAACCACCCAGACTGACCATGTATACACCATAACCATAAGGCCGCAGTGCAGGGTCCCAACCACCCAGACAAGGACAGTAACTATGGCAACATCTCCCTAGTCAGAGCAAAGGCAGCTCATGATGTGGAAGACCCCCATGACAAAAACAATGGATTTAAAAAAAAAAACAGAAAAGAGAAAAATGAAACAAACATGTATAAAAAAATATGTATAAAAAGTTGATAATAAAAGCAGAATTCTAGAAGCTCCTGAACATAAACGCAGCAGTTAGACAATACACAATCGAATAAGTAAGTAAATAAACAGAAAAATGTACTTGCTAAGTTGAAAAATTGATTAGTTTCAAAGAAATAAAAATGAGTTATAAGCTAAACCAAAAAGATATGTCCTGGGCCTCTTTTTAAAAACACCAACAGTATCTGTTGCCCTGAGGCCCTCAGGCAGGGCCCATAATGATGAAAAGAAGCCCTTTCATTGGTTTTGGTCCAGATATTGGGAACAATCAAGAGGTACCCTGGTGCCAGAGGACCTCAGGGTTCATAATTTAAAAGCAGGTCAGATAAATAAGAAGACCTAAGACGCTTAAACCCCCCATGACTAATATTTGTTATAATATTTATTCATTCATTCATTATCCTAACCACTTAGTCCGATCAAGAGTCGCGGGAAGCTGGAGCCTATCCCAGCAGTCTTTGGGCGAAGGGCACGGTACACCCTGGACAGCTCACCAGTCCATCGCAGGGCCCATTGTTTTAATAATCTTTAGGATATTTTTATTTTTATTTATCTATTTTTTTACTTTTTTTTTTTTATCTTCGTCCAGCACTTTGATCAACTGTGGTTGTTGTAAAGTGCTTTATAAATAAAATTTGATTGATTTGATTGATTAAAAGATTTATAAATGACATATTTGATACAGTTTCTGAAATGTTTTGCATCACTGTATGGTAAAAACTTTACTCAAAATCTTGATGAACACAATCTGATGCTTGTTTTCAGCACCCCAAATAAATACAATGAAGCAGAAGACTTATTACACAGTAATAAATGGTAAATATCACCAAAACGTAGTTGATTGTTACGTTTAATTAAAGGCCAAAATAAAGATCTCATAATACTACAAATTTTTTCGTGGGTTGGGCCTTAAGGGTTAAAAGACAAGAGGATGGGAGACATGTAATATCAGAAGCTCAATAAAGCTGAATTATAGCTCTTTAATGGCCGTTTTTGGACGGACACTGGTAAAGCCTTAATAACAGGCCCAGAAAAACTGTGGGAAAATGATTACAGGTTACCATGGTCACTTCTTGACTGCACAACAAGGCCGTGCACACACAGACCTCCCCCTGACAGCCTCGCTCTGTAAAGACAGTCAATTCTTCTAGTAAAGTGACTGCAATTCCTCTTGTCGTTGTACCAAACAAAAGAAAGAATGGCGTTCTGTTTGTTGACCCACTGCCAAGATGAGAAGGAAAAGGCAGAGAGAGAAGAGACGAAGGAGACAAATGGGTGCTCGACCACCAGGGGACAATTTCATCGTTTGATCAATAGAAAAGACAACGACAGAAGAAAGTCAAGCTCGAGAGACAGGCAGAGAGAGAAACAGAAAAAGAAAGAGTCAGAAACTACAGAGGAAAGAAGAGGGGGAAGACAGACGCAAAAGAGCATTTTATTAGCTTAATCAAAGGAATGAGATGCTGCTGGTGCCTTAATCACTGCTCAGCCTTGTTACTAACTGGCAATCTGTCCACGGAGTCGCCTGTGATTGGTTGAGAGTCTGATTATGTGTCAAGGATTACATCACTCTATAATTGGTATGAAAAATGAAACTGGCACTAGATGGACTTCAGTTGTGATTACTGAAATGAAAAGAAGCGATAGAATGATGGGTTATTGGTCCTTTGTAATGATGCAATAACTATATGCGTCACTTTCAGCTTGTGTTGACTCAGATCTGCCACATAGATGATTTATAATGCTCCCAACAGTATTCATCAAATACGTGTAAATTAAAAAAAAAAAACATTGGTAGGACCGTTTTAGTTGCTGCAATAAAATTCAAGACTTTGCAAAGTTGTATTCAGTCTAAGTGAAGTCTGATAATGTATTTAGTGGATCGAAACAGTCCGAGTTGTCCACTCATACGAGGTTCATTCACTAAGTCTGACATGGTCAGGCAGATGTAATTTTCAAATTTAAAATAAATAAAAAATAAATTACAACAAACACATTTCTACATATATGAAATTTAGTCATTAATTCATTTTCTCAGCCATTTAGTTCAATTAAGGGTTGTGGCAAAGCTGGAGCCTATCCCAGCAATCATTGGGGGTAGAAGCAGGCGGCAGCCTCTGGAAGTTAAAGTGAAGTCTGTGCAGAAGTGACAGAAATTGCAATTCCCCCTCCATCCACTAGGGGCTTCAAATCAGAGCAAATCCCTATAGACTCCCATGTTAAAAAGCCCAACTTTACTGCAGAAATAAACATGTTTACAGCCTGACACAAAAAACATTTTAGGTTTAACAGGTCAGGTTTACCTTCATGACAACCGTGGGGGGAGTGAATTTTTTTTCGAACACCTCAGTTGAGAAGTAATTTCATATCAAAATTCGGCATATTTAGGGGCGTGTCCTTTTGATTGACAGGTATGCTATCTCTCGCTTTAAGAAGAAGGAATGTAGAACAACCAGTTTTCAGTCAGTTGCCAGCTTAGCTTTAGCCCGCTTACCTCCGATAGCTGGTTAGCTACCGTGAACTCCAGGTAGGGGGGCTCTGTCCCTCCACAGTATAGTCTATGTGGAGAAGCCGGTACACCCTGGACAGGTCGCCAGTCAACTTTATCAACTTTCTATCAACTTTGATAGATTTAAAAAAAAAAAAAAAAAAAAAGAAGAAAAAATGTTTGAATTAACCAGACTGAAACTTGAAATTCAACACTTTCCCATTAAATCTAATGTAAAGGTGTGTCCAAACTTTCGACTGGTACACACACAAAGGAAAACATGACCAGATCAGCTCCCTTCAACTTCCTGCCAATCACAGACCTCATATGAAACATGTGACTGACTCAGAGATTCCAACATGTTCAGAACGGTAGCGCTTTGGGTACCCAAATGGTGACTAGCGGCCCTGGTTCAGGTCACTTCCTAGACTCTCCATTGTAATACCTCAAGTTCCTATGTCCTGGGTTTGGGTTCTTCCTCGTCATCTTCTTGTTCATGGCACATGACACATGAAACCAGGCAAAAAAAGCAGCCACACCTAAATTACTGTATTGCTAAAATTTAGCACTAGTGCTACATTAGCAATCTTGCATAATTTCTCTTTAGAAAATCCCACTAGCCAATAGCGACAAGCCTCATATGTAGTGAAGGTTCGGACAGGAATCGGACACAAAAAAATGGCATCGGAAAAGAATAATGGCAACATTTTTAGATACCACAGTCAGCTGACATGCTAGAAAACCAGTTCCTGCAGGACTCCTGTTCACTGCTTGGTTTAGAAATGCTACAGAATATGTTTGACTGGCTCCCACTAAGCATCAGAACATCATGGAAAAATTCCTTAAATCAAATAACACAACATTTGAGGCAAAAAGGCTTAAAAACAAGTTGAAGAACAGCTGATTCGCATTGTTATGGTGCAATACTCTGGTGTCAGTTCACCGTCTGTATTTGTTTGCTCGACTCATCGCCATGACAAAGAGGCATAATTACATCAGCCCTGATCTTTTATTACCATGTAATTTTCCTGCCAACAGAATCTGTCAGTCTTGGCTCGCACAGTAGTGCTGATTTATTTACGGCATAATACAGCAAACACAGGCATGATATGGTTCCACACTGAAAACTGTTTCACTCCTCGGATTATATTCACTATCAGTGTTCTCTGAAGAAACACATCCAAAACAATGCAGTTCCATGTGTTGTTTAGTTTACTGTTGATCCTGACCAATAGATGGAAAAAAGTTACTGCAAACAAAAACTACAAACATTTACCAACAAATGCCATCCTAACATGATATGAAAGAGGATATGATAGATTTTCCAGCTGTGTAAGTGATGAGAATTGTGTGTTTTATCCCCTCTAGGAGAAAAACTGAGTGTCATTAAAGTGTCTGTAGATACTTTGGGAAATATGCTGCTACTGTGGGCAAGTTTCTGCCCTGGCCAGGCATAAGAAAGACAACCTCTCACCATGATGTATGAGACGGAGTTAAATAAAAGATGATTTATAGATGTAATGAAAAAAAGCAAAAATACAAAAAACAAATCACTTAGATGAGCAAAAAACGAACAAAAAAGCTTAAAGAGAGTGAAATATAGTGGCGAAGGTAAAGAGTCCGAGGATGGAGATGAGGGAGAGTGAGCAGTGATATAAATGCCAACAGTGACGCAGCAGCGAGAAGGCAATTACTGACAATCACGCTGATGGAAGAGCTGCAGTGCAAAGGAGAGATGCCGCGCCAAATAAACCCCTTGCTGTTTGTCTCTGTCTGTTCTGGCCTCTTCCTTTTCCTCTGTTACCCTCTGTTATCCTTCCCTACTTCTCTCCCTCCTGGCAAAAAGACTCCAGTGCGAACAGTCTAAAGCCCTGAAGTGACCCACATGCACAGAAAAGACATGTCACATAGAGTAATCTCTGTTTACAGAGCTAAATGTAGAAGCTGCATGTTACTGTGTGCTTCTCAGTGTTGATGCTGCTGCACAATCTGAGCCGACATAGTTATGATTTTCTCCTCCAGTGTAAAACTGTGACCCTTGCCTAATATCGTTGGCATAAGATCCTTTTAAAAAAACATCAGAAATGTATCTGATATCTATGCATTCCAGTCGTCTTGTAGTACCTGAGAGTAGGTGCCGTCATTATCGGGTTTAACAGAAACCCCGCCGCATCAACTTAGAAAAAAACAGATGTTTCCATAACGGCCAATTTGTGACCATCTAGAATAATGCCAAACGCTAAACTCACGAAACAAACTGTAAGGCTCTGCACCATGAGAATAACAGATCAATAAACCACACACACATTTCACAAACATTCCTACCTTAATAGCGAGCTTATCAGTAAAAAATCAGAGCTTTTCACTCTAAACGCTTATAATTAAATGCATTCAATGGTGGTAAAGTGCACAGCCATCTTTAAATCTGGAAGCTTAGGGTCTGTTACAAGTTTACCATTAGACTGAACACGGTCACTTCATGATTTCTGGCAAAAATTTCCTCTGAAAACGACCTACGGAGACAACTGGAGCACAAACTAAGAACCACATATGAAAGTGGTCTTGGTTTAAAAAAAAATCTGGTCAGCCGGACAAACGGCGGCTTATGTGCTAAACACCATTTAATGACAACGTCTGCAAATCACAGTAGTAGTTTTTCAAAATTTTACACATATCCCTTCTTTTTGGAAGAACTGCAGCTAGTCATTTTATTATATCAGATTTGTCAGCAAAACATTTTATTAAAACACATTTTAGGGGGAAATAATCAAATCTTAGAGCCATTAAGATGTAAATGTTGATGATTGACATTATTTATAATGTTACGGAACAATTTTTTTTATGTTAACAACTGAAATAATATTGACAGATCACAAAAAGATGGGCTTGGAAAAGTGGAAATAAACTGCCAGGAGACATTATGCATAGGATGGCTGAATGAGAAATCCAACCAGCAACCTCTACATTGAAGCGCCACTGCATAAGTTTACAACCTTAAAACTCGTTTTTTATTACGCTGACATTCTTTATGCGCATTCCCTATAATTGTGCACCGACTTTTACTGGCTGAGGAGAGCTCAGAGAAGAGACAGGATGTAATACGGATCCTGAATAGGGTCAATTTTCAAAAATCTATTAAAGTTCAATAGGGTTGTTTTAAGATACAGCAGATGGACGCACTTTGGTTTCCTATCAAGATGAAGTAGAATATTTGGAAAATGACTAATAATAGAAAATGTATTTCATGTTTCCATTTGAGAAAAGACAGAAACATCTGGCTACTGTAAACCAGAGGACCATCAAACTAGTGATGTCAGAGCTTCATCCCAACATGGAAAATCACATCTCTGTCAGAACATACACAGTACCAGTTAAAGCTTACATTTAATGTGACAAAATGGCCAAAAGATTGACTTATTTAGTTTGTTTCAGAGTTAAAACCAGGGTTTTACACACTTCAGTAGACATACAAAGTCCCATCTCATTTTACTGACCACAAGCGTGCTGGAACAGGCTCACCCTTCTTTTCCTTCTTTAAATTAGTTTTACAGAAGTCCTTTATAGAAAATAACATAAAGATGCTTCATTAATAAGTTCATAATCCCATCAGAACTCATCAGAACTGAAATTTTAGGTGATTTAACCATCCTCAGGTTGGAATTCTGCATCTTTCTGAAGCTTGCTGGGATACGCTATCTAGCAACAGGCTCCAGCTTCCCTGCAACCCTCAACTGGACTAAACAGTTCAGAAAATGAATGAATGAGCTCTGAAGAACACGTCAACAATGTAGATCTGAGAAGTGGCACATCCAACCAGGAACTTTCCTACTGAAGGACGACCCTCTCGACTGCAGGTCCTCATGTCGAAGGGATCGGAAGATTCAAATAATTTGCATTTTAACTTTATAAGATTTAAATCAGTCCCAGCCATGAACAGCCCTTTTTTTCCCTCGGTCCGAATCTTTTGTTGTCGCTTCTGTGAATTCATTAAACTCTGAGGGTGGACACAATAGGGACTTAGTGGAAAAAAAAAAAAGATTATGTACACCATGATGCCCACACCCGTCCCTCTCTGTCCCACTTCCACCAGCACACCATGACCCACTGGCGCTCACGTGACTCGAACTGGAAGACGCCACAAGAAGCCTTTTTGACATTTTTTCCCAGCTTCCTCCAGGCCTCATTCCTCGCCCACTGTATCAGACAATGACCAGCTTTGAACACGAAGAGAGAAGGGAGGGGGGGGCAGAGAGGCATACTCACACAACATTTTCCCTACAGTCTGGACAGAAATGCACCGCCTGCCCACCCACTCGCTCAGCCACCCAGTAGGTATTGTTTACCACCGAGCGACTCCTACTCCAAAGCCACTCCACACCGCCCCAGCTCCAGCTTCCCATGAGAAGCAGCACGGAGACGGAGGATGAAAGAAACCGAGAAGACCAGGAGGCAACAAGCACAGATGGAGGGGCTTGAGGGAGACTCTGGACGATTAGCAGTTTGAAGGTGAAACTGAAAGTGGAGCAAGGTGAGACATGCGGTACCATAAGGGAGCTTGTAGTCTGGCTCTATGGACTGGGTGTAAAAGGAAAATAAGCCTAAAACAAAGAGTCTCACCTCTCTGTTTAAAGTTCAGGGTCAATAACCTCATCTTGTACAAACCATAAAGTTTCAGGTAGAGAAGTTCTTGGCTTTACGGAACGTGCATTTTGCATAAAACCAAGTTAATATTCTTGTTTGTTTACAAGAAAATGAGGAAAAAGCAGCAAAAAAAAAAAAACAGATCTCACCAGGTTAACAAAGTCCTGGTAGCAGATCTTCCCGTCAGCGTTGCCATCAGCGAGAGCCAGAAGGACTTCCAGTTTGTGGGGGTCGAGCTCAGAGCCGTGGGTGGCCAGCAAGTCCCTGAACCTCTCTGTGCTGATGAAGCCGGAATTCTCTGGATCGTACTGTAAATGAACACAGAGGACATAATCTTTATACAATACTGTAAACATAACACGCATTTTTATATCTTTTCTTCATGCAGCAAAAAGAAAAAGAAACAGAAAGTTCAAGAGCTGCCAGGTTCACCCACAAGGCCAAGAGCTCATCAACAAAAGCTCAACTTTCATTTGAGCGTCTTGTAAAAAAGATTCAGTGGCTTTGAAAAGACATTCAAACTTACCTGTGAAACACACACACACACACACACACACACACACACACACACACACACACACACACACACACACACACACACACACACACACACACTCACCTGATAACCTGACACCTGAGTGGGAGAAGGAGCTCCTTTTTCTCCATAAAAGTGATCTACGTCTCATCGTTCTTTTGTGTGTTTAACAGCACCATACTTCAACTCTCAAGTGGAAGTTTACAGCAGAGACGCCACATAAACACAAACATGAACTATGTCCCTGAAAAAAGCGGACTTTTACAAAAGACTTGAGGGTTGCTGAAGTGTGAAGCAGAAAAAACTTTGCTGGTAATTCTGTCTGGATGCAGACAGACCACTGCAACAGGAGGCGAGTGTGGATGTATTAGGGGTGGGAAAATCGAGTCAAAAAAATAAAAAATCTGGACTTTTTGCTTCATAATTTTGAAATTGATTTTTGTTTTGTTAATAAAAAAACAAAAAAAAACAACAACTATTTAAAAAAATTTAAATAATACATCTTTTTTTAAAAAATTTTTTTAAAATTTTTATAGTTTTTATTGATCTTCTTATTTCTCTTCTTGGGTATTTTAGCAGCAGAATGATGATCTGACTACTGTGTTGTTTTTTGCTAATTGAAATCAAGAATTTGACAAGCAAAAAAAACATTTTATACATTTTTTGTTGTTGGTTTTAATCTACAAAAATCAGCGATATTAAAGAATTGTAAGAATCACAATTTAAATCAAACATACACCCAAAAAAATTGGAATTGAATTGGGACAAAAGAATATGGTTACAGCCCTATTATGTATACATAACTCGCTCTCATTCCATCTGTGTATTTGCAGTCATGAGTGTGTGTGTGTGCGTGTGCAGTTATGCAGAAAAATGTGCTAATAAGGCGATATTAGCCGGCTGCCATTTTCCAACATACTTTAGTGTTTCTGTGAGAGTGTTTGCCTCACGGCGGGGTTAGCAGGAGCTGAGTTGAGCAGGGACAGCAGCAGTAAATAGCTCAGCACTGCAAGCATCTCATTGCTCCATTAAGTGTATTAATAGTTTCAAAGAAGCACTGAATGGCGTGGGATGACTTGTCAAATATGCAAAGTTCTCCAAGAGAACTTGTGTTGTAGGAACTGTTTCAAATCGCCAGTGTCAGTATCCTGAGGCAGGAGCAGCTTGGCAGCAACAGAGAACTGAGGAAGCGAGTTCATCAAGAAGATGCAGCATGACAGAAATATGATTTCCAGTTTATACTAAAGTTCTGAAAATGTATATGATCATAACCAGTTGGGAGAATCTCACTTTAACACTGTTACTGCTTTACAGCTGTTCACACATTTGCACTTAAATTTAACGTCTTCTTTCAGCTTAGAGTGACAGATGAGGAAGATGTCTTTCAGTCAGTGCATTGTCCTTCTGCTTTATTAATGCAAAATATGTTAATGTTACACAACTAAACAGACTGCAGGCTTTTAGTTTTAACTTGGGGCTTATTTTACTGTATATTTACTGTATATTTGTAGTTTTTGCATCCACCTGCAGCAGCACCTGCAAAAACCAAAAGCCCTTGAATGTCAAAAACACAAAATGTAGACAGACGCCTGGGAAGCAGGTTGCAGATATTTTCTTCTTTTCGATTCTCTTTCTGTCCCTCTTCTGTCCTCTCCGGTCCGGTCCAGCAGTACAAACTTTGTAATACAATAAATGATGCAAAATAAATAGAAAATAGAATTAAAACCCAGAATATCAAGGCTGATATTGATGCTTCCCTTGGCAAAGTAAATTAGCCCAGCACAACTCAGCATCCAGAAAATCCATTTTGCCTGCTTAGATGCTGGACAAGACATAAATAAATAAATAAAGTTGGAGCCATTTCTCCTTCGGGGCAGGAACAGAGAAAGAGTGCTTCAGCTGTACTAAGACTCCATCGGTGTTCCACAGTTTTACTGTTTTTATTTGTTAACTAAAAGATAACTGTTGCGAAGCAGTCAGAGGAGATCAAACTACTGGGCACCCCCATTGCCCCCGTGTTGTTGTGGTTGGAGCTCAAACATGGTGGAGATCTGCCTGCTATTGCAGCTCACAGTGAACAGCATGTCTCCACACCAACTATCACAACTAAGCCAATTTTGCAAGTTGTTGCATGTGTTGAACTTGATATTACTGAGACAAAAAGTCTAATTAAATGCTAACAATATTAAAACCCCCACCATGATGGTTCCAACTACTTTCTCACTGAAAAGGGCTGTTTTTAAGGGGAAATTTGTCTCCTTTTAGGAGAATATTAAGAATGTGAGGATTTTTTTTCTCCACTTGCTGTTCACATATAGACTATACAAGTGGGAATTTTCTCCTGGAGCTGCGCTCTCACAGTGGGAAATGTAAGAAAGGATAAAGCTGAGGAGATGTGCAGAGCGCCTAATAGGGAGGGCATGACGCAAAAGCTACCACACAGAAATCATTGTGTCCTGTTTGCTAACACAAACCAGCCAACATGTCAGTAAGTCAGTGCATTTAGTCGTGTAGACATGCAGCATGTTGTACACGACTTACTGAAGCTCAAACTTAGCCCCAGAATGAGGAAGAAAATGGATTTAAGTGACATTGAAGGTGACATAGTTGTTAGTTTGATTATTTCAGAAAGTCCAGATCTACTGGGATTTTCACACAAAACCATCTCTACGGTTGACATATGATGGTCTGATGAAGAGAAATACCAAATGAGAGTCAGTTGTCTGGACCGAAAAACAGAAAACTGAGGCTACGATTCACAGACTCAGCAAAATTAGACAATGGAAAATTAGAAAAATCTCCATTTTAGCTGCTACATTTAGATGGTTGGGTCAGAATTTACCATGTGACCAAGCTCAAATCATCTCCGACATGACAGTAGGTTCAGTGTACTCCATCCACCTCCACAGTCGCCTGATCTCAGTCCAACAGAGCAGCTTTGGGATGGATCGTCTGGTCATGGACGATGTGTGACAATGTGATTCATGTCAATATGGAGCAAAACATCTGAGGAATGTTTCCAACACCTTGTTGAATCTGCAACACCAAGAACGGGAGTCCAACCCATTAAGTAGACAGCCTTTGTTTATCAACATGGAGACAGTCTCCAGCTGTAGTTCAGCTCCATCCCACCACATTCAGCCCAACAGTAAGAGAAATGTAAGGATTCACAAACTCATTTAAATCGCACGAGGAAAGTCTTTTAGTTGTGCAGTAAAAATAACTTTTCAACTAACAAAAACAACAACTGGTCTAAGAACGAAGGCGAGAAGGTTCCAGCCTAACTGGAGTTGTGTTTGTCTTGCAGAGCAACATTCACACAACATTTTCATTAACTTGGATGTGTGTATTTCTGTGTCACAAACACATTTAAAGCATTAAATCTAAACAACAACAGCGAAGGAACCAACCTTTTCTTGCAGCAGATCAACTAGTTTCTGTCGAGGACATTTTGTCATGATGAAGTCACACCAGCCGAAGTCTCCCTCCGTCAGTCAGAGTGCCTCCCTGCCAGACTGCACAACCTGATTTCAAACCAGGACTAAAGGATTACAGTTCAGTCCAAGATCCTCACCATACACCTCCCCCATCTCTCACCCGCTTCCAAAATACCCCAATCAGCCCTCCGGTCACCCTCCTCGCTCCACCCCGCAACACAACACCCCCGCACCCTACATTCACCCCTCTCTCTCCCTTTGCTTTTCCTCTGCAGAGTAAACACACAAACTTTCTCATTAGCAGAACAGACAGTTCAGTAAACGTGCTTGTTATCGCCCGCCACATCACTGACAGGTGCAGGCAGCCATACATTAGTTTCCCTCGCGCACGCGAGCGCTTCCCTCACTCCGCCGGCTTCATAGCTGAGTGAACACCCTCTGAAGTCAGCAGGCTGGCTGCCTGGGAGAAGATGCAGAGGGTCACACACTCAACAATGGGCCTCTGATGGTAATTTCATGCCGTGTTTAGCTAGTCGCTTCACTCCAATAAGTGATCATTTCCCTCTGATGCAGATCCACTCTGGGAAGGACACTGCAAGATGAAAGAACTCTCTAACTAGTCTGAAATGTGAGATTGGTACATTGAATTTCAACTACATGAGGAATCTTCTCATTTCAGAGGTTTACATAGATATTTTTTTTTATCATGAAATGGTCACAGTATGTTTAGTTACACAGATAGAAAACATATTAACATGAAAAATATCTCAAATCCATTAATTGAACTCTGCGCTCTACTATTGACTTAGTTTATATTCACATTATTTCTCATTCTGCACATTTTAATGACTTTACTGGGTCCTGAATTATCATCTAACACATATTTGGACAAATTTAGAGCTCAACTCCTGACTATGTTGTTGTCTTTTCTCCATAAATCCTGTTATGCAAACAGCAAAGGGGGTGTGATTCAAATCCCTCAGCTTGAAATAAGCACACACTCACATCCACACACAGATAAATCCTGAAGCAGACATAATGCCAAAAAATATTCACAATCAGTGATATTAAGGGCTTCTTAGCAGTTCAGTGTGAAGGAGAAAACAGAAGAGGGAGGGGAGTGGGGAGTGAAGGATTGAGGGTGTAATGAGGGGGTGCAGATTAGACACAATGCAAGGCTTTTTGTCTTCAGCCTCATTTTCATAAAGCTGAATATTAAGAAAGAGGAGGGGATGCAGCTCATGAGGGTCAGGGAGTTTTTCTCAGAGTTCACATTTGCATAGAGAGCCTGGAGAAATGCAGCAGCCCAGGCAAACAGTGGAAAATCTGCTCAACATAACTTATAGATGATGAAATGTAGCCTCATATCGAGTGGCTGAGCCAACCAACCAACACAACAGTCGTCCTCTCCTCTGTGATCCAGGGTGTCACTGCAGAATGCTGATTACATTAACCCATAACAAGGAAAAAAGCTTGGTCCACGTTAGACCAGTCTGACCAGTTGGATTTCAGTGAGCTCGACTGATCACGGACAACTAGGAAACTAATTTTACCATGCAATTAATTGTCTTAGAAATTATTGCGATAAACGATAATATTGCCTTAAATAATTATTGTTGTCATTTTGAGACCATTTTCAACTAAAATAATAATAATGCCATAATAAGATGTTGCATATCTTCTATAAGTCTGTTGTGGAGAGTGCAGTCAGCTTTGCAGCATCTGCTGGGGTAGTAGCATCAGAACCAGAGACTTGAAGAGAATCAACAAACTGATCCAGAAAGCTGCTTCTGTGCTTGGAGTAACTCTGGAGCCGCTGGAGCTGATTGTCCAAAGAAGAATGCTGCACAAGCTGATGAAGATGATGGAGGATTGTTCACACCCTCTCCACAACACAGTGATGAAACAACAAAGTGTGTTCAGTGAGAGGCTTCTTCAGGTCCGATGTAAGACTGAAAGATACAGAAGATCATTCCTGCCAGCAGCCATCAGCCTCCGGAACAAGACCTCCTTAAAAATATTTATTATTATATACTACAATATTGAATTTCCCTTTGGGGTTTAATAAAGTATTTTTCATTTCATTCATTCATAATGCAAGTACACCCTTTCAAAGATCAACATACTTTCTTCGGATTCGGATTTCTCCTGCGGTTTTGGCAATGTGTTTATCTGGAACATGTGGTCTCTAAACACCATGTAACACAGTCACATAGAGTATGGTCAAGTTCATATGAGTGGACATGTTTGGACTTGACCAGAGGTGGAATGGTAAAGTTGATTGTCTTTAAACGCCTTCAGTCTTTCATTTTTCATGTTATTGTAAGGTTGCGGAATTGCCGTTTGAAACATGTTTGTTCATCCAGGCGATACATACTGGCCGTGAAATTTTAGAAAGTATCACCTTTTTAACAATATTTAAGAGCAGCATTGCTTTACTAACCATTCTGTCTGAGTGCATCAGATTTTGCACTGTCCTATTTGTGTTTAATCTGTCGGTTAAACACACCCGGTGATCGTGGACTGTCAGGAAGACGGATCTAACCTGTTTGTTAAGATCTTTTTTCCCAGCTGGGAAAACTGCAGTTGATGATTGTTGTGTTTTAAGTGCAAATGGAAGCTTGTAGTAATGTTGTGTTTAGTTAATATGGTCTTAAAACAAGTGTAGCACTAGAGAGAGAAAAGTAAGACAAATGAAAATCATTACGTCCAGCAAACTTATTGCACACATTTGTTCTTATCATGCGATTAATTGATTTATTGCTTATTGCAACAGGCCAACGGACCACAGTCCAGGAGAGGGTTAGAGGAAGATGGAGGTATGGGGGATGTGGTGATCTTATTCTGGGATGCTAACAGCAAAGTGGTATCCAATTTTAGCTGCTTTGCCACTGTAAATTCAATAGCTATTGAACACAGTGTAGCTTTATTATGGCAGGAGGCTGCATGTGTACAAAATGCATGTTCTGATCCAACCAATGACAAGCTGGCCGCTTCAGGTTACGATCTGGTTGTTTCAAATTATTCATTAGCATGCGCGGTTAGCGACAAGCTAATCTGAGCTATCAGTAAATGTCAGTCCACATCTGCCTAATTTCTTCCAGATGATTACAAACATAATTTTATTCTCTTTATTCTTTTTATTCTCTTTAGCTATATTATTTCATATTTTACTCATATTTTATGAGCATTAAGAGCAAATAAGTCATTTGAAAGGAAGAGCTCAAGACGAGGGATTTGTAGTTTCAGAAGTTGGTCTGGCAGTAAGTCAGATTTGTTTCCAGTGGGAACTGGGCTCTGCCAAGGCTGCCCTTCCTGAATTTCTTGCCACAGCTGAGGGGATGAGGGGGTCTGCTTATGGGCTTCAGGACTCAGTTACTGCTTTTTGCAGATAATATTGTTATTGGCTTCATCAGGCTGTGATCTCCAAGCTGAATGAGAATCAGCACCTCCAAATCCAAGAGCTTGGTCCTCAGCTGGAAAAGATGGAACGTCTTCTTCGGGTCAGGGACGAGATCCTGCCTCAAGTGGAGGAGTTCAAGTATCTCAGGGTCTTGTGGACAAACGAGAGAGGAATGTAGCGGGAGAGCAACAACTTTACATGTGCAGCATCAGCAGTGATGCAACTATGTTGTGGTAAAAATAAGAACTGAGCTGAAAAGCAAAGCAATTTACCAGTCGATCTATATTCCTATCTTCATCTAAGAGAAACGGGAAAAATAACTTCATCCACTAGGGCTGTGACGATATGCTTTCGTCCCGATTCGATTCCGAGCTCCAGCTTCCCCGCGACCCTGAATTGGATTAAGCGGTTTAGAAAATGAATGAATGAAAGAAAATGTGAAGCAAAAATAAATCACGATTTTCGATTTTTCAATTCGATTTTCCCACCCCTATCATCCACAGAGTGGCCTAGCACTCCCTTATTAACATGGTTAGAAGCTCAGTGATCCATGAGGGTCTCGGAGCCGCTGCTTGTCTATGTTGACAGGAGCTACATGAGATAGCTTGGGTATCTGGTAAGGATCCCTTCTGGACGCCTCCCTGTGGAGGTTTTCCGGGCATGTCCCATTGGAGAAGGCTCAAGGAAAGACTCAGGACATCCAGGAGAGATGGTGTCCTTTGGGATTCCCCCTAGGGAGCTTGACGAAGTAGCTGGGAGGAAACGCTGGGCTTCTCCACTAAGGCTACTGCCCAAACATGACCTCAGAGTAGCGGTGGAAGCATGGATGGATGAAGACAAACCAGTTTAGAAGCTAATTCAGTTACTCTGTCTCACCAGTACCCAAAGCAGGAGATGATTTAGTAGGTTGTCAGCTTCAGCATGACGATTGCCAGCTTCTTTGTGTTATTGGCTAAACTGGGGAAAGTGTCTTGCTACTCATTAGCCTCTCCATGCTAATGGTCAAGACAACATATGAGCCAATGAGTCGTTGGGTACATAAGATGTAAAACATTAATGGATTAATTGTTTTTTTTAGGAATACAAGACTGTTGTGGACCAACTGTTTCACTCTTCAACCTTTACTGGACCGTAACTGTTGTAACAGGAGCATCTTGGTTGCTACTGGGGTAAATTATGGCATTAAGGCTATGGAAGTAAATAGCATTTGCAACTGTTTACTGAATCTATATTAATGATTGTAGCCTGGAATGGAAAACATTTGTTTACATCTAGTTTATAAATTGCTGTGCACGTTGTGGATTTTATACTCTTTAGTGATCAAATGAGAATTAAGTTCCATCGATAATATGATAAAAAAAAAAAAACCAACATAAAATTCACGTTCCTGCTGATGACTGACGGAGGCAGTCTTCGCTGTGAGTCAGCGTGTCAGGCAGAGCTCTCTGTCTTGTATTTAATAAAGCAGGAACACTGTGAAACAAATTGACAGGGCAGGAAATTGAAGTTTTATCCCTATAGGGTCATCTAATTTTACACTAGAAAATAATTCCATCTCACAGGTTCATCCAGTAACAGGCGTGAAGAATTCATTCAGCGGCTTGACGTGTGACTCGTCTCCTGGGGATCCACCGACACTCGGAGGCTTTAACCTTTTGTTACAGCCACTCTCTGTTATCCGTTACACTGTCAGATAAATATATCTGGACTTGTCAAGAACTCTGAAAGTTACATGAAGTCAACAAAAGACAAAAAATAACAAAAACCTGAATATGAGAAGTCCAAGAAGATTATGGAACGCTTAAAATTAACACCACCATTCAGGTTTGGCGCCTCGACAAGCTGTGATTATGAATCAGTAAAAAAAACACACAATGTGTAAGGATTTGTGTTTTATTATTTCTCTTCAGAAATTTCAACAATATCTATGATTCTGCAAAGACAGGTTGATTTTTATAAAAAAAAGAATCCAGCATATCACCCCATGTAAAGGTAAAAGACTCATCTGAATACTTTCCATATCACCCTCTTGTTTATATTCACAGATGCACAACTGAGTAATTCACGTGTAATTGTTGGTTCCACTGCACATATAATCACTTATCTGACATGAAAGCAAACTAGGAAAGAGAGTAAATGACTTAAACTGACTTCATATTAAAATACAAAGGACCAGCGATGGACTGGCAACCTGTCCAGGTTGTACCTGCCTCCATCCCACTGACTGCTGGGATCCAGCGTCCTGCAAGTCTGAACTGGACTAATAAATGGATGAATGGATTATTGTTCACTCTTATTTATTTTTTCTGCTTCTTTTTTTTTTGCCATAAAGTGTCTGTAAAGTAAGTTGGAGACAGTTGCAGCTTTAGTTAATAAAAAAAAATGTGCTCAGATGGGATCAAAATCTCTGATTAGTGCATGAAAAATTAAAGCTGTCGAGCCTCTCATAGAGAGGTCTCTTTATGCTGGCTTGTTCATCGCTGTGAAGGGAAACACTGGTGAGCAATTAGAAGCCAGTGTGATGAAAAGTTAATCAGTCAGCACACATTATTCACGGTTTGCGAGGGCTAGGCAAACACTTTGCCATTCACATGTAGTTAAACACATGTTCATAACTCAACTATGTCCCTTTTTGGTAAAATCAAGCTTTTTACAATATTTAGTTTCTATGGAGCTAAGCTGAACTAAAACCGTAAAGATTGCAGATTGTAGCAGCTGCAGCCTTTGTGTGAAAAAGATTGTAAATGCAAAACAAAGCGCTGCTTCTTGTGAAAGCTGTATCTATCATACAGCCCACCAGTGCAGCCAAGCAGCATCTTCTCTTCTCCCCTCGCACCGTCCTTGTGTTTGTCCTGTAGCTACAAAGCAAGAGGATAAATAACAGAATGAGAAATCTGCTCCAACTTGGTGTCATGCTACATGAAAATTGGAGCTGACTCACAATTTTACTCCTCAAAGTCTAATCAGGGAACCCTTGCAGGATAGAGAAGGGCAATGTTCAGGTTGCACCTTCAGATTAGGTAAGAGAGGCACTTGCATGTGCATTAAAAGCCTAGCATAAATATGTTGCATGTTGCACATAAACAGTTATGCAAAAAAAGAAATCCTGCTTGTTCAGTTCCAACAGGATTAAAGGTTCAGGGATGCACCCTCAGTTTTTACCAGGACGGACCACCTTGGCTCACCTGCTCCACAGAAAAACACCAATCACAGCAAAGCTGTTCTGGGAAAGTCCTGCTTCTGTCATTTATCTGGATGTTACTTTGACACATACTGGTACTTAAAGACTTTTGCAGGGCCAAGCACAAGCACACGTCTCCATGGAAACGAGACTCCTCCATGGCCTCCCTCATTACAGTTGAAAAACTGTCCAGAAACAGCTTGACCTCGCTTTAAAGAACCTCTAAAGGTCCCTGTAAAAACCGGAGCACATGCAGGAGGTGCCAGAACAAGCCTGATCTTTGGTAAAATCCCACATGACCCCAGAGGGTCCGAGCTGTTTTTAGTGGCATGAGGAGGAGCTAGACAACATCAGGCAGGTGATATTGATGTTACGGCTCATTACAATATGTTCACGCATATAAATGAACATACGGCCCGCTTCTCTTTGCTTCGCAGTACATTTCTTGGCGTGGAGTCCTGATAAAAAGCCAACCTTGTTAAAGCTCATTAGTCTCCCTGCTAATTACAGCGAAGCACCAGGGAGGACGGGCGAAACCAGGGGCCCCTAATTCACTGGCCATCACTCACACACCATATGAGGGAAAACACACTCTCATACACAGCTTGTCATGTTAATCAGGCTTTTCATGTGTCCTTGACACCAGAGGGGGGGAGTTTTGTATGAGATATAATCGTCTCCACGGCTGTCTCTTTCTTCTTTCTCTTCCAGATGCAGATTCTCCTCTCACAGAGGAACGAGGACATTATCACCGCCACTGGCTGCTGCAGACTGGAAGGTACTCGGTGGATTTGGGGCCTGTCACCGGCCCCTCTGCCAGAGCCCAGACTTGGCATCATTTTGAAAACTAGTTCAGGTTGAGTGGAGCTGACAGCTTGTCAGCAGGCAGCGGCTCTGAATGGGGGGGGCGGGCCAGCAATCAGGAGCTGCAGAGCCAAACAAGCCGGCAGCTGATGTTACTCCAAAGAGCAAAGAAAATCCAGAGAAATAGTCAAAGTGCAGTTCAGCCTCAAAGCTTCACCACATCAGACTGTCGTTAGGCATTCCCGTGCTGCATTCACTGCCCCCCAGGGATGTCAGTAACTTTATTTCTCATTGTTTATGATGAAATATGCAATGAGACGTAAAGTTCCTCATTGCTAATATTTCTCATCGTTTACTTGGCAAGCAAACTAAATACTGTTTATGACAGTTAATTCTTGTCTGAAGTCTGAATCTGAAAAACAGCAAATAAAATGTTCAGGAATGTTTTAGAATTTGTCAGGCGAGCGGCAACATTCAGCTTCTCTTGCTGTTTGTTTATCGCTGCTGAAAGCATGAAGCATCTGTTGGCATTATTATTTATTCTGATTGCTTTGAGCATAATCTTAGCATCTATTATCTGTTCGAGCTTTAAATAAAAGTCTAAGTGAAGAGGGAGTATAAGACAGAAGCATGGGTTAAGTTTGGCTCTGTTCTGTTTGTTTCTGTCTTTTGTTTGTTGGTTTTTTCAGCTTTGAACATGAACGCTGCCTCCAAATTCTCACTTTTGGATGTAAAGAGATTCTAAAGTTAGAAATGTGACATAAAATGTTCATAATGATCTCCTTTTTTTGTTTTTTTTGCTTTAACAGAATGAATTTTATTGCTTAAGCCTGACCAACCTGTGCCAAGATGTGGACTCACACGTAAGTATCATACATTGGAGCAAAGTATCTCGACCCCGCCGAGTAACCAACTCAAACTTGCTGATAGGAGTCCAAAGGTTGGATCTGTGGAAGAGAATTTCCCAGAAGGGACAAGTCTAAAGTCTAAGTCTAAATATAGTCCCATCCAAACACACCTGATACTCTGCGGAAACCGAACTGGGATGTACCTGTACAACTGTTGCAGCATGGAGCACAGGGAACATGTAGAGCAGGGATCACAGACTTCAGACCTCTAGGCCACTGTCCTGCAGGCTTTACATGCTGCAACACACCTAATTCAATTTATTTATATTTATTTTGTCTAACCTTTATTTATGCAGGTAATTCCAATAAAATATGCAGTTTATTTAAGAGACAGGCTTGTTTTAGACAGACCAAACAACATGTAGTTACAGTTACAGACAGCTCTAATAATACGGAATATAAATTAGAATATGAAGCACTTTTTGCAAAATACTTCTATATTGAAATGTTTGGAAAACCACCTCATGTGATAGTTAAAATTTTAAGTGATATCTGAGAGGTTTTTCAAAGTGTAGGCATTTCCATTAGCAGTTTTTACTATGATATTTAGTTTTTGTGCAATTCTAGGGGTCGATAGAAATGCAGCTACACGTGGCTTGTAAGGCATATAAAGCCTCACGCACACTCAAATACATGCAAAAGATAACACTGACAGAAAAGAAATGTCTCGTTTACAGTCAGTCTGATGTGAACAGGTCTACCACAACCAGGAACTGAACTGGTACCAGTCAACTGGTTAGTTGTTTCATTCGTTCCAGAAAAACTCAAATACAGTGTTGCTTCAAGCACTGAGACTCCCCGTCAAACTCCCTGACTTTGGAAGCTCAGTAAAGTCTGTGAAGACATGGATGCGTGAGTTTGTTTGGGGGTGCAGAGTCCGAACCTGAACACAACAGAACACGTTAGGGACGAGTTTAGCCTTGTTTCTACCAATGGGTGCAGGTCCAGGAGGGGAGATGGGACACACGTGAAAACTGAGAAGAGTACCCTAATATCTGTCCTAAACTGTCCTACTTTTTGGGACCCCTCTATTGGTGCACCGATCCAACCCAAAACAGGGGAGCCAGACACACTGCAGGTTTTTTATTGGCTGATTTAAAAAAAATAAAAAATCACTTTCTGTGCGACCTGGCATGAAGACAGAGCAGGAAAGACTCTTTATTTAGTGCAACAAATATTCTGTCGATTACGTCTCTGTATAAGACGGCGTTCCGAAGCCCCTGTTCCGGGGAAATCTTTTCGGACGACTGCCATTCTCCTGGTCATGGTTTGGTTAAACTTTAGGGAAGGCAACGGTGTCATGTTATTATGTAGCTGAGCACCTATCCCATGTTCCCATCATTAAGATATTCCCCTGACTCACACCTGTCAGTGGAAACGACACTTTAAAGCACCTGGTCTTCCTGTCCAGGATCACTTCCTGCCCTCACAAATGTTCTTCTGGAAAAATGGTCAAAGATTTACATAAACACCCAAAATCTCATGGAAAAGTAGAGCTTACATATCAGTCCTGTGGATAGAGAATCAAGGCAGGCATCTTTAAACATTTCTGCCTGTATAGTGTACCTAAGTTTCTCCAAGATGTGTGAAACTAGGGAGACAAAAAAGAGAAGATGGAAAGAAAACAACAGAATCTAAATTCAGGGGAAATGTGGTCGAACAAAGCTCTGTTTGTGGATGTTTAGCGTGCAACCCTTGTGTTTGCACTGATGAAACACAATCAGCTTACATCAGCGGCATTTCTTTAGTGTTGCTGTAACTGAAGCGTATTTCTTCTTCTCCTTTTTTTCTATATCACCAAAGCTCTTAAAATGAGCTTCACATGCATTCAACTGGAGAAACATTGCCACCGCAGATAAACACAGATAGACACATCCAGTCGCTCCCTGCCCCGTCCCAGAGAGATCTGGTGTCACCTGACGGCTGAGTGACACGGCGGCAGCAAAGTGAGATAGGTTGCAGAAGCGATTTATGTGGTGAACCATTGTGGATTCAGACCATTAATTACTCAGGCATCACCTCTGCTGTCATGGAGGATCCTGCAAGAAAAGGTCAGCCGTCTGGCTCGTATAAAGACCAGCTCACCATGCATGTCACGGCCCCCGCCGGCCCATCCAGCGCTCTGCCCACGTCGTCACACTTCAGAGACATGACTAATGCCTCTACAATACTTCTAATAGCCCCCAAAATGCCACAGCAGTATCCATTAATGCAGCTATAAACAACACGTAGAATCAAAGGCTAAGGCCAAGGCCACAGAGGGCGACGGAAGGGAGATTAGGGAGAAGATCGAGTAGGAACCATGATGGAGTTATAAACAAAGAGGAGAGGAGACTTTTACACCTGAAACTTTACCCCAACTTTGAGGTTTTGCTTGATCCAGTTTGGTTTGTCCTCATGTGACACCTGTAGCATCACTGACAAACAAGGAGATGGAGACCACCAGCACTCCTACAGGAACTGGAAACGTTTCAGGAGATGACTGCTGAGCTGAGTGGGAGTCTAAGGAGACTGAAAATGTCTTTTTTGTTTTAACACAATGACAAAGGTAAAAACTAAAATAGAAGTATTTTCTTCTGCAGCATCTTAATAAGTCACAATTACATTTTTACTGGCAGTATTTGCTAGTTTTGTTTCTGCTGCAGATGTTTTCTTGGTGTTTTACAGAGCTGAAGTAAAATCCTAAATATAAAAGATTCAGTACATAACTAACTATCGTCGGCTAATTTTGCACACTTACCTGTACTGTCAGCTCTCTCCAGTCAGCAAAGCAAGTTTTATCTCTACTCTTCTTCTTTCGACTTGCTGCATTTTGTTGCAGAATTAGTCACTGTGTGCATTTAAAACAGTCCTTGTGTTTATATCTGTTTACTAGCATGTGAAGCAAAACTGCTGCAAATTAAAATTTTGGACCTCGAGAGCCCCTTGGTAACATTTTTCTTTCTCTTCTTTGAATTATTAATCTAGAATTTGGCCTATGATAAAGCAATCAATCGCCCAACCTGTTGCTGTGTCCCGGCGCCGGGACTGTTGCTGTATATGGCAAAATAACATCGTGAAAAACAATGTTAATTAATTCTGAAAAATATTCAGTTTTACCTGTAATGAAACAAACAGCATAATCTGTTGGGTAAAAAAAAAACCTGCTGACTGTGCAGCCATTAGCTTAGCAACACAGAAGAGCAGATCAACAAGCTGGAAGAGGACTTTGCTGCTCTCTATTGCAACCCACTTTCATTTACCAGCACCTCCTCCAACATTTTCTCACTCCCTCTGCTTTTTTCCTCTTGTTAATCATGCTTGAGCACGAGCTTTTTTTTTTTATTTCCTAGGAAACTCTGGTGAAAAACTGAGCGGCCAAATGCTGCACAGATGCCACTCAGACAGAAAAATAATAACTTCTTATTTTCCTGTTTTTATGTGTGTGAGAAAAGATGATGACTTTAGGACAGAGTGAACACCAAATCTCCCGTAGCTCTGTAAAATCCACAGAAATAGAAGAACGAGTGCAGCTTTGTGGCTCACGGGGAGAAATATCAGAGCTTCACCATAATCTCTCACACAGCGATGTCTTCCTCAATAAATACATGATCATGATGTATTTTGCATCATGTATTTATCAGGTTTTCTATTTATTTTAATTTAGTTAAATATACACAGTCAAATTCTATACTATTCACTAACCAAAGAATAAAAAGGCAGAAACTGCGGGTTTGTGTATACCTGTTCTCGTATCTTTCCAAATGAATTAAATGATAATCAGCGACGGCTGAATAAATCTAAATAAATCTTAGAATTTGTAGTCATCTGCGAATCATTTTCTGTCACACAATCATCATGTAATCATTGATTGTTTTCAGTTTTATTTTCTTTTTAAACAAAATCAGAGTTAAAAAAAAAAGTACTAAGTCCATTCCATAATGTGAGCCCAAAACAGCACACATTTTTTCCTTCCTTTACAAATCCTGAACATGTAGGCTAATAAAAGCCAATGCTGACACATGCTCAACAAAAAAATATATTATTCCCTTCATGAAAAATACTTTGCATTACACACTACAACATAAAGTCATTCTTAAAAACGTCTGGCCTGTGATATGTAAAATAGGCTGCAATGACAGGTGTGTAAGTGTGTTAATGGCCTCCCAGTTCTCCCAACAGATCTGCTGCTCCTACCTGGAAACACCAAATCTTCCTTCTGGTGATGCAAAGCCTCATTACCAGATGAATTGAAATTTCAGATTCACAGCGTTACTCCTGGAAGTAGAGTTATCAGCGCTCACGGAGAGAGCTGGCTTCAGCAGTCCGAGGTCTCCTCATTTCCTCCATCGGCCCTTTTCCAGTTTTGCTTTTCATTCCCGAATGTCCCCTTTTTTCCTCTCATCCTCAACACTGTTCTCACCTGTTGTCACTGTCATATTAGTCTGTAGGTAATTACTTCTTCTCACATGCAGCTAATGTTCTTTCAGCTTCCTTTCTTTCCCATCTCTCCTCAACTCGGTCTCGAAGCAAAACAAAGAAAAAGTCACCCAAAATGAACTGGAAATCTTAAATACCATCATTTTATTCACACAACAACACAGAAAACATATAAAATATTAAAGTAATGCCTTGTATGTTTGAATAATATTAAATATCAGCTTTTTTTTTTTTTTTTTTGTAATCTAATGGCAGCAACATTTCTAAAAACATTTGAGCCTGCTACACCTTTGAGACAGGAATGTTGACCCAGACTGTTCTACCATGAAGCCATGCTGTTGTAATACACCTAGTGGTATCTAAATATCTAAATATACAAAAGCTTTTCTTCAGACCAATATTATCTGGAGAACACCTTTCAGCATTGATGGCACCTTTCCACACCTGCAATTTGCAGCTCAAGTGCAACTTTTACATCCGCATGTTGTTCCCTTTCGGCTTGTCCCTCTGAAGGGGTCGACACAGTGAACCATCACACAGAGGAATCAGTACATGTTTTACACCGGAGGCCCTTCTGCATGGAACCATCTGCATTTATCCGGGCTTGGGTCGGCCCTCAGAACAATAGCGTCCCCCTCGGGGTTGCAGCAGCATAGAGGAGCAGGACTTGAACCACAGACTGTCAGATCACATGACAAGCAGGCTTACCACCTCATCCACTGCCACAACTTATACATCCACATAACTAGAAATGGTATTTTGATGTTTGTGTTGATGAGAAGTTGGATGAATGCACTTCTCTTTAAGGACTATTTATGCTTGATGCAGAAGACGGATACACAGATGACGGATAGTTAAATCAATCTACTGCATCTGTTTCGCATGTAATTTAGTCTGTGTTCAACAGGCTTAGATATCTGACACTTGACGCAGAAAATGGAGCAATACCACTGGAAATAGTGGGAGCAGTGTTGAGTTGTATTGGTGACGCTCACAGCCCCCCTCTCAGCTCCACCTCTTTGCCCATATTTGTATTTTCCGGGCGAGACGACGCGCATGCCCCTGCCAAGATGGCGATGGTAGGAACCGCCCACCGAGCTTCAATTCAGGTCTTCAGAAACCTATGGGTGACGTCTCGGAGGCTACGTCCATCTTTTTAGATATAGTCTATGAAGAAGACACCACAGGAACCACCATATAAAAAGCACCTGAAGAAGAAGATGCAGGAAGTTGAGGAGAACATCAACTGTAGACATGACTGGAGACATGTTTTTTTTTTTTTGTTTTTTTTTACAATCGACCAGTGTAGAAACATGGAAGTGAACTCTGGGCTTAGATCTGCACTCTACTGGATGAACTAACTTAATAACCATGGCGACATAAAAGAAGCATGAAAGTAAGAGGTCACATTGTTTTTAAACAGACGTCTACTGCAAGCATAAATGACCCTTAGATGTAGAGCACAGGAGTCAAACTCCAGTCCTCGAGGGCTGATATCCTGCAGGTTTTTGTTGTCTCCATGCCCCAACACACCTGACCGAAATTCAAAATAGCTTGAAAAGAAGCTGCTGGATCCATTTGATCTGAATCGACTGTGTTGGTAGAGAGAAACAACAAAAACCTGCCGGAATACCAGCCCTCGCGGACCGAAGTTTGGCACCCCTGGTGTAGAGGATGAAGTGTCCATGATCGTCAAAAAGATTTTTAAATTTTAATACGACTGACCACAAAACAGTCAGCTAATGGGCTTCTCCTATTAGTGACAGATCTTTAAAGATGGTGAGTCACATCATAACTGTCTGTTATGGGAGAGGAAACACGGAGGACACCGATGTTTGCTTTAATGTGCAATAACCCCGTTATTTCCTATTTACCAAGAAACTTCGTCCACGGCAGGGCGAGTTTTGCACCCGGCTGGGTCTGTGTGCTGAAATGCCACGTTATAAAAATATTTAGTACTTTCTGCCACCTTGATCAGCTGTTTTATCAAAACAATCCATTTTACCTGCAACAACAAAAATGAGGAAGCGTTTCTGTGTTAACCACGCCCACCTCAAAAGTCTGACCAATCAGAGCCCTACAAGAAAAAGCTGATGTGTTGTGAACTGCCGTCAACCCCGTCAGCGAGAACAAATTTACACCATTTTCTTCTTGGGGCCTCAAGAGCAAGAAAAAAGTTCTCGCTTCACGTGGAGGATGTAACAGACTTTAGTAGACTGCAGTGTGGAGTCATCTTTGTTCTGTACAAGTGAAAGACCAGAGAGGAATGGGGTTGAAAAGGATTGCCTTTTTTTGTACAAGAAGCAGTTGTTGTTACTTGGTAGGCTAGATAAAAAGAAAAAAGATCATTTTCTCAATCAATATATTTCAGCCGTGTGCAAATAATGTGATTAAAGCATCTTTTACTTGTTTTTTTTTCCTATCAATCGAGAGTTTATCATCTCTTTCTTACAAAAACATGTTTTGGGGATGTTTTAGCTACTGGCGCTGTTGGATCTCCATTCTCCTTCACCAGTATGATAAAATCCAAATTGTATATTAAAGTTTTGGAGGAAAAGGCCAGAGAACATGCCTATGGCGTTCCCCGATGGTTCTGACATCTTTCAGTAGGCCCTCGCAACCTACCATACCTCCAACAAAGAGAAGGATTTCATGGCGAGAAACAAGTTGTAAGTCTTGAAATGGTCTGGAAACTCACCGGACTTAAATCATATCAAGAATCTCTGGTCAATCATACAAATTAGAATCAGAAAAATAGACTACACTATGAAAACAAAACTAATTGAGGCCACAATCCACATTTGGTATCGAGACTTATCCATCCAGAGAAAAATCCAGGAAAGGTGTCAAAACCAAGTTGAGTCCATGCCAAATCGGGTCCAGGAGGTATTAAAGAACAAGGGTGGACATGCTTCCTGTCATGGTTTGGAGTTTTTGTGTCTTTTTAGTTTCGGTTTCCTGTCTTATTTTGTAGTTTTCCCTGTTTAGTTAGCATCAATTTCACCTGTGTCTTGGTCAGTTTCCTAGTATTTATAGCTCTTGGTTTCTGTTCCCTCTTGCTGGTTCATTGTGCTTGCTGTTTGTGTTAGTTTGTGTGTTTGTCTTCTGGTCATTCCAGTTTTGTCTTCAGTTTAGTTTTTGAGATTAAAGTCATCTTGGTTCTGCAATTTGGCTACCGCCCCTGAATTTGGGTCCACACCTCCACCAACATTGTGACAACTTCCTATTGAAATGTAAAACGAGAGTTGAAAATCAGCCAGTAAAGATTTTATTTTAATTAATTCCTGACTTTCCTTGTTTTTTCTCTTGATTGGATTAATTTACTCAAGGGTGTAATACTGAATAAAAATGTAACCATATATCATGTTAGGTAAAATTGACCCCTTGTGGTTACAAAATCCATCTTTAATCCGTATCTTTTAAAGGCACAGACAGTTATGTTTGGGAGTGTCCACAACAGCTTCATTCCTGCTTTCAATGCAGCAGCACCTGAGGACCTGATGATCAAGGGAATATCGATTTGCGGGCATGATCCTTACTTGCAGTGACGTTCCCAGACAAAGAGATCTGACAACATGCAGCAAATTTACAAGAACAAAAGTGATTCAAGTGTTGCATGCAACATCTGTCAATTGAATTTGGAACAAAGTCCGAAAAATATTTAGAATAAATAAATAAATCCATGTTTTTTCATTCAGTTTACATCTCCGGCATGATACTGAGACAGTCCTGAGCTGTATGTGTTTAATGGCGGCTGCAGGTGATCACATGAGCCTGGGGTCATCTGTGTTACTTGACAGATTTGAAGTCCTCATTCATCTTATACACACATACACACCTACGGGTGTGAGGCCTTCCAGAAACACACAACACACAAATTAGCACAGACCACCACTGTTTCCTTGCCAACTGGCCTGTAACCAGGCAACGGTTGTCAGTGTTAACATGTGTTCGGTGGCTACATGCACATCCACATGGACATATAGGAGCGGTCGGGTTTGTGAACAAGTGTCAGATACTGAGTTATAACCTAAATCCCCATTCCTCATGGATTCTGTGAAGTAAGCCATGTTTCTGTAGGGAAAAATCTTCCTCACAAATGCATAAATTCACCTTAAATATAAGAGAGTTGGGTGTCAGTCTAAAAAACGTTTGTGTACATAAGTGCAGTCAAATGACGACAATAATCTGTAAGTGATTTGACTGTATGTGCTGGAAATCCAGGTTTGACTGGTATATCTGTAGCTGGTGTGCTCAGCAACCTGTATAAATCTGATGGAAGTGTATCTTTACTAAAGAAGTAAAAACGTGGAACCATTCTTTATCTGTGCAAGCACACTACCCAGTGCTGTACATAATACTACAATCCTCTCTGTCACGCATGTCTCGCCGAAAGATTGATATTCATCGGCACTCATCTTGACAAATAATCTTAATAAGAAAAGTCACCTCTGTACTACCACAAAAAGCCTGGGGCAGCTTAATCCAAATTAAATGTTTCTAGGCAATGCAGTATCAATACGCTTGATCAGGCAGCTGCATGTTCTGTCTCTGTCCCATCGACATCTCTACTAATTCCCACCACATCACAGCAGCTCGCCTTG
The DNA here is from genome assembly GCF_933228915.1 of Telmatherina bonti. NCBI lineage: Eukaryota > Metazoa > Chordata > Actinopteri > Atheriniformes > Telmatherinidae > Telmatherina > Telmatherina bonti. The sequence continues at coordinate 37,474,565 of NC_136621.1, read as the reverse complement.
CAGACAGCTGAGATCTATTACCCAGCACCACACAGGGGATAGCACACACACACTGTGTGTCTGATGCATTCAACACACACTCAAACATACTTCAATTTCCTTTCCAGTAGCTCGGTCTGTAAGTTTAAAACTACATTTCCTTCTAGGTTTGATGTTATTCAAGACTGGGAGACTTAGGTCTCCAGGAGACTAGATGCAGACATCATGAGGGCTTTGCTTTGGCAGGTACTGCAGTATCAAGCAGAAGATGACATACGGTCCAGGCCCGAAGCATTATTACTTCCAAGTCCTGCAGGCTTAGTTGTCGGCTGGAATTTACTGCTTCAGTTACCTTGTAAATGAATCAACACATGCTCTTCTGGCAGTTCTGACTAGTCTCAGGTTTTAGAACAAAATGCTGAGCAAAGTAGAAGATTGCTAAAGTTTTGGCAGGTACTTTAACGGTTGTGTGACTCAACACAGAACAAAATGGTGATACGTGTAAATACAATCTTTGTCACATTCTGTCATCTCATATCCCCAGATGAATGAGTAGACATTTTGCAAATAATGTCATGGTTATATAATTATGTTTAATTGAGATCATTTTGACTCTAATCCCATATTATTTCCGAAGCTGCAAAGTTGCTGCTTTTATTTAATGTTGCTATAGCAGCCCTGCCTTCAGTTGTGGATACAGTAAAACTTCCATGTGCAATATTTCTTTAAAAGCTTAAAACGGTGGACTTCTACAGTCATTTTTAACTCTTTATGGGAAGAAAGGGTGACATTAAGGGAATTCACAGCAGGATAGTTTGCTAGACTTGGTCCAATTGGGGACTCGGCTCAGTTGTAGGGTGGTGTATTTATTCAGACTGCAATTCCGTCACGCTGCACTTTGGTCAAACACGCCAAACCTTTACAATAACATATCCCCATTGATTGAGGAATTGATCAGTTGTAGGGGGTGTATCCATGTGGACCAAGATCGCGTTTATGCTACACTTAGGTCAAACAAGTCAAACCATTAAAATAATATATCCCCATTCTCACCAAAGGTGGCGCTGCACTAGTATTTAGCAAAGGAGAGGACAAGACTTGCGTGAAGAAGAAAACTTGCCGTTTTGGGTTTTTATTGTGTCTTATGCAAGTATACTGCAGAAATACACGGCAACAATGAATGCAGTATTACCAGATGAGGCAGAGGACCATTAACGCCATCACCATGTATTTACCCACAATACAATGCTACAATGCTAGTTTGCTTCCTGTATTTGGTCCGCTTGAAACGGGCCGAGACCTTCGTTTGTAGGCGGACAGAGTTCGCTTCTTTGGTCCAAATCAGAATTTGTTTGCCGCATTCATATTTTCCTAAACGAAGCGGACTTTCCGAGCAAATGGACTTGCGTTCGAATCAAAAAGGCTGATGTGATATTTATTTGGTTGCAATTTGCCATTTCTATCACTAGATGGCACTGCATCTTCCACACCAGACCTTTAAGTGCCACTAAATGCCTCCTGGAATGCAAGGATCTGTGAAGTTTCAGCACTGGCACCCAAACTGTGGGACCATGATCAAACTGTCCCCCACTCTGGAGACTTTTAAATAATTTTTACTCCTTGGATTTTAGTACAACTTGAGAATTATGTGGTCTCCTTTTGTCTCTTTAAATATGATTTATTATACTGTATCTTAGTCTTAATTGTTTTGAGTGTCTTAGATATATTTTAGTCTTCTACTTTTTAATCTTTTTTTGTTTTTTCGAGTCTTTTGGAGTGAAGAATTTCTGACTGTGTGTGTGTGTCTTTGTGTATCTATAAGTAGAGTCCTGTGTGTGCATCACATTCATAACAAATGTTGTTTTATAATGTTCTGTAAAAACTAAGTGTACTGGAAGTATAATATAAACAGCTATGATGTTTGGTGCCTCGCCATTTGGGTGAAGTACTTGCCTGGTTGCTTAAGCCTCATTTATACACCTTTTGTGTAAATATATAGATATGCCTGTGTCAAATGTTGTCCACATACTGCTATGTGTCCATAATGTTTGAGGGATTGTTGAGAAATCAAGTTTCAACATCAGCTTCAGACAACAGCAAACATGGCGATGGTGGAGGAGATCATGATGATGTACAATCTCAGAAAGAGACATAAAATGAGGCAGTGCAGTAGACAGTAGTGGCTTTGGCAACCATTAAATACATCTTAGTTTCTTCTTCAAAGTACGACTTAACAATTTCAATCAGGCTTGATAGCAAAATGTGTTACGGAACATCCAGTTGGTGGCAGTAATGCAGCAAAGTCAGTCTGACGGCAGTATGAAGTCATCTGAAGAAGAAGGAAAACGTCTAACTAAAATCTCATACCCCGATATAACTCATTTTATATTCCCATAACGATATACATATTGATATAAAATTGTTTTTGTAATTTTGTGTTAGTCATCAGTTGTGTGCCAGATGTGATTGGCAACGGCAGTAGTGATCGCCTTCTACCTGCGGGAACTATGGCTGTATGGCATTTCACGGGTAGATACCTGTTGCAGCGTTTGCATCTGGAGTTTATTATGAGCATTTTCGCCTCCACTTGATGCAGCTTTTGCTCATTTACTCTATTCTTTATTCTGTAATCTTTATCCTGATTCTTCCACAGGTGATAAAATGAGTTAGGTGTGTCGGAGTCCGTTGTTGGGACTGTGAGTTAATCTGTTGTCGGTTCCATGTTGGTCTTTTTACATCCAAACCACATCCATGCGACAGAAATTTTCGGTTTTAGGAACAAGCTCATCAGTTTGGGTTGGCTGGTCATCTTTTAGTGAATTATCCTGCTCTGAAACACGTCTGCTACCGTCTTCCTCCATGTTTGTTGATGTATTGCAGCGTGCATGCTGTAAAGCACATCTTGACGTAAAATACTGCGGTAAAGTACCTTATTGTGGCGCAAACAATAGAATCTCATATGAAACAATAGACATTTTCTATTGTCCAAAGGATATATATCATCATATTGCCCAACCCTACGGCTAACAATGTAAAACGAAGATTCAATCAAGCTGCAGTCAATAATCAGCCAATAATGTTTAAATAGTATTTTAACATTGTCAGAGGCAGTCTTGTATGTATGTAGACTAGCATGTAGCATGTACACTACCAGTCAAAAGTTTGCACCAGCTTCCCCATTAGATTTAATTAGAAAACATGTCCAAACCTTTGAATGGTACTATAGTTTAAGTTGAACATAATACAAATATATCTTTAGAATTACCAAAGGGACCCTCCGTAAGCACCCTGGGTTGACTGAGCTCAATATATTTGAGCAAATATAGAAAAAAAGATCATCAGTGTTAGTCTGATTGTGTCGGACAGAGAGCAGTCTGGGGAAGGACACACTGGTTGATAGTTTTTGAGGGGGCAGGAGACAGACTTAATAAGAGAGCGGGAGCTGTAATGTCCCCAGGGTGTCTCAAAGAGCAGGGAGGATTGCAGCAGTCACTTGAATGCCCCTCAGCAGGCTCTCTAGCATGTGCTCAAATAAACACTTTACCCCCTGTCGCAGCTGGTGAAAGCATCCACACTGGATATATGGAAATACAATCAAACACACAAACATAAACACACAACAAACCACAAGTGGGACTCAGATCTGGGACACAATAGAACAGCAGGGTTAGGAAAGCTCATGCCACAGCAGCTATAATTACCACAAACACACAACTTCATGCTCATTTTCCAACAGACATACAGAAGTCAAAATCCTCGTCTCATCAGCTGAGAAAACTCATGGTGCAGGGCATCAGCAGGTCAGTTCAGAGACTAAGATGGAGAACGTGACCTTTTCTCCCAAAACCACCCCTTTACATGGAGGTGAGAACCCCCTCATTAACGATGGGCCAAACCCTCCATCAAACACCCCTTCACGAATCCACACATTCAGCCGCTCTTCACATAGAAAGACGGGTAACAAAAAGCGGAGAGAAACATTTGTTTAATGAGCCATCCCCTGGCTGTCTTTTTCCCTCCCATTCAGTCCCTTCTCCTGCCTGAGGCCTGCCCTCAGGTCAACTCCTTCAACAACACCATCAAATCCCTGCACCACTGATGGCAGCGCTTCCATTCACCACTGAGATTTATGATCTCTAATAGCTGGCAAATGGACCAGTGGTTGTGCTGCCCTAAGGGGAGGTTCCAGACTTCAAATCTCTAAAAGAACAGGGAAAGAAAAGAGGAGCTCCAAAAGGCTAAGGGTGAGGACGGGAGGGTGCACAGGGGGCTTATCGCCTCTCAGAAACACTTTCAAGGTTGCCATCTGGGTTGGGTGGGACCTTTCAAAGCGTCTTCCAGATTCCCTCCCCGACCAAAGAGGTTCACGCTATAGACTACTGATATCTCATTACTTGTGCTCTTTTGGGGCAACTTGGCAAATCAGGAGATTTTATTAATTAGCTACTATCAGGCGGTCAGCCAGTCAGCTGTTTCTTGAGCCTTGGCAGCAAAGAAACATCCAACTAAGGCGCCCTTTACTTCATAATCCTATTCCCATAATCCTCAGAGGGCAGAAAGCAAGAAACAATCCCTGCTCTCCATGACCAGTTCTCCTTTCCTTTAATAGTGAGGAAAGAAGGGAGTTCTTTCATTCTGCATTACAGCAGCTGAACAAAAGACTTAAAAAAAAAAAAAAGATATTACGAGCTACACATACATTAATGTGTAAAGGTTTCATCGATCTAAAGATCATTGACAACAATGTCAGGTTAAAAAATGAAGGATGATCAACAAAACATGTTATATATTTAGCAAAAAGTAATCCACACAGGCGGCGGAGTGTGAAAAACTAAGTACAACCTAACTGCATTAAAAGCATAAGTAGCATAGATGCTGTTAATCAAAAGCTATATGAATGAATAGTTCAAACCCCTTTTTGACAGAAGTTTTGGCCGTTTGCTGCTCTGGAGAAATCAAGTCAACACAATTCTAAGGAGGAAAGACATTAACAAAGATCATAAAAGTTCATCATCCTCCATTACAAATGGAGATTACTGAAAACAGTTGCAAATCTTCTCAGCATTTTTACCCCAAACTGTCCGTGCTGCCAATAGAAATTTAAAAAAGAGCTAAAGAGCTACCCACCCCCACCCGGAAAAGAGCAGAGACCTCATTAATTTTCCAGGGTGCGACTTTATTTTACTCAGTTATGCAAAAGTTTCATGTTTCAGGGAGTTACGACTTTAAGTTGCCACCTCATCTGGAAATTTTCTTTACTCCGAATTACAGGAAATCAAAAGGTACACTGGGTGTGGTGCTGATAAGTTTTCTTTTTTCTAGATTTTTATAAACATGACTGTAAAATATTGTAAATTACAGGCTGCAAATTCAGCCTCCAATTCTCAATACAGCAGTGACGAGTTAATGAAAACATAAATTTCCTGCTGGGCTGGAAAAGGATTTAGCAAAGATTTAAAGACTGGGAATCTTCCATAGTGACGCATCTTGATCCTATAGCACTGCTTGCCCTGACCTACAAGTCATCCTACTGTTTGTTCAGAAATCCCCATTGGGGTGCAATAAATAAGGTTTTTACAAGTCCTGCTGTACAAAAAAAGGTGTATATATATATATATATATATATATATATATTCAAGGAGCGAGACAGTTATTCAACCATGATGGGGACATCTATAAACTCTTTTCTCAACAAGCTTTGTGAAAGACCAAAATACAACACTTCACGATAATAGTGAAGTGTTGTGATACCTGAGTGATCTTGAAATACTCCTGATTTTAGCCTTTGACTGTATAGTAATAAGCAATACTACTGTAAAGCATTTTTCCAATAGCTGACCTACTCGTCATTTCTCAATATCAAATGCAACACCCGTCCATGATCTCTGTTTCAAATTGAATAAAAACAATTAAAACAGTTGTCACCCCCATGCCAGTAATTAGGTTGCACACAGTTTGTACCCAAAAACTCTTTTTTTTATCTGGCTGTTTTATGGAATTGTGTAGCTTAGATTGTGTTTCTAGCACTGGGCACCATTTCAATTACTTCTGTTTGCAGCAGTGCTGCCATTAGCATGTAAAACTAGCTAACTGCTAAAGGCTCATTTATGAATTTAACTCTGAAGACAGACAGCTTCATCCATCTCCTACGTTAGTTCTGGCATACTTTGGTTGTTAAGGAGCTTAGATATCCATCACTTGGCACAGAAAATAGAGCAGTATCCCCAGAAATCATTGGGGCAGTGTTGCGTTGTGTAGCTGACACGCAAAGAAAAGGAGCCGGAAGAGACATAACGGAAACTGGCAATTAAAAAGATGAAACATAAGAAGGTTCTTTTTTTTTTTTTTTACTTCTTCGGGGTTATAAACGGATTTATAAAGCACCACTGCTACTAACGGGTGTTAAAATGCAGAAGGGAACTCTGAACTCAGCACTGCCTACAAGTGGATAAGCTGAATTAACAACCATGGCAGCATAAAAGACACATGGAAGTATGAGGGTGACGATGACAACGTTTGAAATGGACATCCCCATTTACATATGTAATGGAACATAAATGGCCCGTAAGTTTTGCTGTGTGCTGTAAACAATGAAGTTGCCATATTAAGTAATAAATAACATCCCTTTTGAGTAACTTTTCACTTTACAGCTCTGAGTAATGTGCCTGGAAGCATCGATTGTGCGCTGTGGCTAATTGATCATAAAAACACAAGAAAACACTACTGGAAGAAGAAGAAAGATGTTAAGGGACAGAACACGAGACAAAACAAGAATTAACACTGGACTGACTTTTACTAGTTGGAAAGAGCTCGGAGTACAGGTAGGATGCACGATGGATGACAAACTATCCAGTATCTGCTGCTGGCTCAGAGAAAAATCTAAAGCAAGTTGAACACAAGATAAAATGAAACAAGATAACATTATACCAGTAGACCTAATACTGGTATGAACTTGTCACTAAAGAACATGACAGAGCATTAGTGCGAAGAGAGATGTTTAGTCATCTGTACTGAATGTTAAAACTCCAACAAGTAAATAAAATACTTAAAGTGCCAATATATTTTGGGGTAAGACCAATTTAGGTACTCTTCGTGGTAATTTATATTGCCTCTCCAATTAGCTAATCTTAGCACAATCTGACACATCTTTGAAAGTACAAAAATACTTTCCAGTCATGTTTCCAGCTCAACTGACAGTCGAGGCTGATCTATCTTTATAAAACATCATTTGTTCATGAACATTCACACGTTGGGCTATAAAAAGAATTGACTCTATTGTAAAATAAGCCAAGTTCTATCATAGGTGGGACCACCTCAAACTTATGATCTAATTTGGTGTAGGCCTTTGTTAAAGGTTCACCTACACGACATCTGGTTTAGTTTAAAATGCACAGCTTTGGAAAGAACACAGTTGCAAGACAAAAGATGCTAAACATCAGAGCAGGAAGTGAACAATCCAAACTGGTATTATTTCTTGCTGGTTTAGTTGTGTAGCGTGATGCGGTTTTGACCTTGCCACAGTTAGCCGCTTCAGCACTTTGGCCCGGCGGGCAGGCTTTGGCTGCTGTGTCCCTGTAAGACGACACAGAGGGGACAGGACAGGAACGCGGATCTGTGTGAAAGCTAAGCACTGCCACTCACCTTGGACATCTGCTGAGGTGTCCCGGCTGGGGATGGGAAGGTTACTATGGCAACAAAAAGTCCCAGTCAGGACATGTGAGAGTGACTGAATATCTACAACTGCTTTCTGACCGTACTACCTACAATACAGGTTCAGCGTGGGCATGTTGAAAGCAGAAAAAAAACATTCCCTTTGAATTATGCATATGTTGCAGTCTCTTGATTAGACAACAGTCTCCATAAGTACAGATTCTCCAGGGAGACAAGGAGAAGGAAGAATAAACAAGGATATGCTGGTGAAGCAATTTGTTGCATCAGTGTTTCACAGACAGCTGAGTACACAGCAAGACAAAGTGATCTGAAACCCAGTGAGTAATTCAGAGTAAAAGCGAAGAAAAAGTAGCTGCTGTTATATCTAGCATATAGAGCATAAACATCTGCGTAGTGGCTGTCACAGCATCATCTGTCCCAGTAGCACATAAACAGTCCTGCTGGTCCACATTTATATTGCCTTTTTTTTTTTTTTTAATGTATACACTTATTGTATGTTTTACAAGATTACACCTGTTAAACTTGTAAACTTGTTTACACAAACAGCTAACCAGTTAACCATCCCTGAATATTCAACACCTGCAGCAGCAGAAGATCACAACAGGTTCCACATCTGTCAGCTAAGACCAGAAAACTGGGGTAACAATTCACACAGACTCGCAAAAAGTGGACAATAGAAGATGGAAAAATGATGGATCACCTTTTCAGCTTCAACACCCAGATAGTAGGGTCAGAATTAGGTGGAAACAACATAAAAGCATGGATGCATCCTACGTCAAATGGCTCAGGCTGCTAATGGTAATTTAACGGTGTGGGGAATATTTTCTTTGCACTCTTCAGCCTCCGAGTACCAGTGTAGCAATCTTTAAACAGCACAGCCTACCAGAGTATGACCATGTCCATCCCTTTATGAGCACAGTGTAGCATCTTCTGATGGAAACTTCCAGCAGGATGATGCACCATGTCACAAAATTCAAATCCTCTCCAGATGTTTTTTTTAAATGTGAGTTTACTGTCCTCCAACAGCCTCCACAGTCACCAGATCTCAGTCCATCAGAGCAGCTTTGGGATGTGGTGGAACGGGAGATTCTTATCATGATGTGCAGCAACTGTGTGATGCTTCATGCCAATATTAAGCAAAATCTCATGGGAATAGCTTGTTGAATGGATGGCTCAAAGAACTAAGGCAGTTCTGAAGCCAAATGGGGTCCAACCCATTAATCTACCAATGCCAATGTCAAATATATTTCCATACCAAAACCCAAAATGTTTTACAAGCTCATGTAAATATTCAAAGCCCAATATAATGGAACAAAATCAAATAAATACAGTAAAACTACTAAAACAGGTTTAAAATAAAGACACAAAAGGAGCACTCAGTAAATCCAATTGAAAGCCACGGTAAAAAAAAAAAAAAAAACTGAGTGGGATCTCCAATGGCTTGTTGTCAAGTTTTGCACAAGTCTGTTGATGATTTACCTGTACTAGGTGTGTTGCTGCAGGGATACATCCACTACCTGCAGGACAGGTCCCTGATCTAAAGCAAATAAAGTCTTCCAAAGTAGCAGTCCTGCAGGTTTTAGATGTCTCAGACACACCAGACCCAATCAAACGGCTCTCCTCAACGGCTTGTTAAGTTCTTCCCAAGCAGCTTGACCCAGTAAGTTCAACTTTTTTTTGAGCCATCAATCTCATTGAGCTTGATGTTTCCTGCTAATAGTAATAAAAATGGAGCAGGTGATGATACATAACTGGATGCTGTAGTATTTAGTACTAGCAATGTATACCCAATAAGTGACCTGTGAGTGAATGCAGTACTCTTTTTTTTTCCTCTAATGACACTAATGAGCATATTAGGAACAACTAGAACCACTCAGTCTGCTGAGGAGAAACAACAGGGTCGTTTCCACTTAATGCTCAGTGTGGAACATTCCTCAATAGGAAGTGAATCGCTGTAGAAGCAGAAGTCATCACACACACACACACACACACACACAAATGTAGGTGCACACAGAAAACACAGGGTAATTGTAACCATGTCAACACTGCACCTGTGAGGCTTCACTCCACACCTATAGGACCTTTGGCCAAAAGGAATGTGTCCTGGGACACTGCCAACATTTAAATGATATTTATGGGGCAAAGAAATAGATGTTGTCCATCTCATGTCCCACACTGGTCCTTTAAACCACTGACCCATCAACAGTACTGTTAGCTATAACTCACTAATACACATACAGCCTCCAGTTTGGTGTGATGGTACGTGATAATCCCTGTCAGCAGTTCTGGAACTACATCGAGTGAGGAGATTGTGGTCCAAACACAGGAAGCTAGAGTCTGCATTGTTTTATGTGCAGGTTTAAGATGAGGGGGTCCGTGTTCAGCATATGGTCACCAAACATTTCACACAGACAATGAGGTGTTGAAACATGTTTCATAGGTTTCAGACTGCCCTGTTGTACATGCATGCTATGGTATTTTCTCATATAACATACTGCATGGCAATATGGACTCAGGCTGCTCCAACTGCAACCAAACGTGTAGGTTTGCTAAATAACAGAGCATTAAAAGTTATGGATAACAAGCCAATCCATCATCACCACAGCAATATCTTCAAAAAATACAATCTGATGAGCTTTGACAGCTTCATCAATTTCAGATGTATCTATTCTATATCTGAGCCTCTAAGCACATGTGTGGAGAGAAAACAGCAGCAGTTACCAGAAATGTGACAAACCATGACTGTAAGATCCCCTATTTTAGGTCTAGTTTTGGGCAGACAGCCTTCTCTGTGAAGAGTTCTCGGTTATGGAACGCGCTCCCAACAGACCTTAAGACATACCGGATTTTAAAAGGTTTACTTCCAGACTTAAGAACTGGATAAAGACACATCAGGTCTGCACTCACTTTTAGTATTGTAATGTTTTTGTGTGGGTTGTAAAACGGTAGTTTTGATTGAATGTACTGACAATGTTCTTATTTCTGACAGATTTTTATTGACAGCCTTGAATGTGTTTTACTTAATTTTACATTTTGGTGTATACATACGTATTTGTAATTTGTATGTATATATAGAATATATATAAAGGCACATATGTGTATATACTTTTAATTTTCCAATGCAATGTAAACTGTGTATACTTTCTTATTGTGTAAAAGCCCAACTAGGGACGGGCATTGAAAATTAGCCTTGGCTAAAATGCTGCAGTATGTGACATCATTCATGGAGCATACTTGTCCCTATCAAAAAAAAAAAAAAAAAAAAAGACGTATTTATGGTTTCTTCTTTCAGAAAAAGGTTCAGGTAGAAGTTTGTTTTTAAACCCTGACATGTTTCGACAAGCGCTGCAGGCTTCATCAGAAGAGTCTCCTGCAGGCTGTTGCGAGTCATTTATCAGCTGTTTTCCTTGGCGTGGCCAACTTGATGACAGATATTAGACCACTTTTTAAATTTCTTGCCTCCTTCATCCATCTTTTGTATTCATTGGTCTATGATTCAATGATGTGTGTGTGTTGTCCTGGACCATGTTATTATTGTGACTGCAGTGATCCGATATGGTTGATTCTAACTGTTTTTGTTGTGCTCTTTTCGTTTTGTCTTCTTGGGCTTTATAGCAGCAGAATGATGGAATGGCTACTGTGTTGTTTTTTTCCTCATTGAAATGAAAGAAAATGATGAGTAAAAAAACAAAAGTTTCATACATTTAATTTGTTTTTAATCTACCAAAATCATCAATAGCAAAGAATTTTGAGAATCGCAATTTAAATAGAATCGGCACCCAAAAAAATCGGAATCGAATCAAATCGGGACAAAAGCATATCGTCACAGCCCTAATAAAGATGTTTCCCCAATCTGCAACAAACTGTGTCTAAAAATTGTCGAACAATTTCAGAAAAATATTCCTCAATTGCAAACACTTTGAAGATCCCACAATCTACAGTATGTAATACTGTCAAAAGATTAATAGGATCATGTGGAATCTCTGTGTGCTGGGGACGTTGAATTTTTAAACTACGATCTCTGGTCTTTCTAGCAGCACTGCATTAAAAACAGTCATTACTCTCCACTAAAAATCATTGTATGAGATCAGGAACATTTCCAGAATTCAATCACTGTAAAATCCGTCAATGCAGATTAAATCATGCAAAAAAAAATATAGCAAATGTGAACAAAATCCTGCAATGTTTCCATCTTCTCAGGACTGAAGCTTATTTAGAATGATTTGAGTGGAAAACTGTTCTGTGGTCAGATGGATCTAAGTTTTATATACTTTTTGGACAGCATGGGCGGCGTGTCCTGCAGACTACAGAGAGCATCCAGCTTGTTATCAGCCTGCATCTGTGATGGGATGGGGCTGCATTGGAGCCGATGGCGTGGGCAGCTTCCACATCTGGGAAGCTCCATCAATACCGGAACGTACATGGAGGTTTTAGAGCACAAGTGTCAAACTGCAGTCCTGGAGGGCCCCTATCCTGCAGGTTTTGTTGTCTCCGTGCTCCAACCCACCTGATCAAGCGGCAACCTCTGGCAGTTAAAAGTGAAGACTATGTGGAAGTGCATAAAACTGCAGTTCCCCTTCATCCACTAGGGGCTGCAAAACAGAACTAATCCCCATAGACTCCCATGTTAAAAAGGCCAACTTCACAGCAGAAATAAACATGTTTACAGCAGAAATAAACATGCTTACAGCCTGGTTCAAAAATCCATTTTCGGTTTATAGATCAGGTTTACCTTCATGACAACTGTGGGGGGAGTGAATTTTTTTCAAACTCGCCCGTTTTAAAGTAATTTAATCTCGAAGTTCGGCAAATTTAGGGGCGTGACAAGTACCAATCTCTGGCTTCAAGTAAGAAGAACGTAGAACAACCGCAGTTTTTAGCCAGTTAACAAAGTGACGTAGCTTTAGCCCGCTTACTTCCGTTAGCTGGGTAGTTCCCGTTATCTCGGGGTTTTTTTAGCTACAGAAAGCTCGGAGTTTGCTCGATGTCAATCATCCGCCATGATGCTCACGGCTGCCCTCTCAGCTCCACCTCTTTGCCCATATTTGTATTTTCCGGGCGAGACGACGCGCATGACGCTGCCAACATGGCGACGGTAGGAACCGCCCACTGAGCTTCAATTCAGCTCTTCAGAAACCTATGGGTGACGTCACGGAGACTCCGTCCATCTCTTTATATACAGTCTATGCACCTGACTGAAACTCAAAAATTGGTTGACAAGAAGCTGCTGGATCTATTTGATTTGAATCAGCTGTGTTGGTAAAGGGAAACTACAAAAACCTGCTGGATACTGGCCCTCCAGGACTGGAGTTTGACACCCCTGTTTTAGAGCAACATCTGTTTCCATCCAGGCAACGTCTCTTTCAGGGAAGACCTTGCAGATTTCAGCAAGATGATGCTGAATCACATCCTGCCTCCATCACAGCAGCATGCCTTCACAGGTGAATCAGTCTGCCAGTTTTAAGTCATCTCCTTAACTCTGGTGGGAATTGACCTTAATCAGCAACCAGAGGGAAAACGTCAAAGCGACACAATGTATGTTAATGTATTTTAAAGCCAAATGTATCATTTTTGATACATACAGTTTCTGAGATGAGCATTGGCTCAGGTGGTAGAGCCTGACTGACAATCTGCGGTTCGATTCCTGCTCCCTTACACTGCTGCAGTGACACAGTTGTTCTCTGAGGGCTGGACCAACCTTGGAAAATTGCAGAGGGTTGCGTCAGGAGGGGCATCTGGCGTAAAACATATGCTGTTGCGAACCCTTCCAATGGATGGGCCAAAAGGGAAACAGCATTCAATTTCTGACACCGTTTTGCAACACTTTATGGTAGAAACTTGGCTCAAAATTCTGTTGTTCACAATCTAATGCTCCTCTCCTCTTAACAGATACCAGGAAGCAGAACCTATCACATGGTAATAAATTAAATACATTTTGTTAAAGGGCCAAATAAAGACGTCAGATTTAAAAAATTGGACTCTTCTGTCCAATTTTTCTTGGGTCAGGTTTTAAAGAAAGCAAGCACACCCATCCTCCACCACTACCACCACTGTCACTATGGATTTAGCTTAGGCACTTATACAATCATCCTGCATGTACACACAAAACATATGGCTGCTATCCATTACTGAGCCATCGTACAATGAAAAAGGACACTTGTCTGTCATGCTAAGGCTGCTATATGAGTTTAACACGCTACAACCAATTACAGACAGACTGATGCATCTTCCCTTTGCCATTTACACATCGACAGATACAGCAGCTATTTTTACTTCTGCATAAAAGCAGGGACTGTTTTCACACTCCGCCAACTGGAACTGCGCCTTTCATTAAGAAAATCTATTTAGAGCTGAGCAGGGGGAGAGGCAGAGGAGCAGGGAACCATGAGTACTGATTAAATCTTTCAATGAGAATGTTTGAGACTGTCTGTCATTTTATCGCCACACCGCCCAGGCGCTTTTCACCAGCATGATGCGGAGCGTAATCTGAGGCTCTTAACTACTTTTATCAGCCTAAATTAAGACAAAACCATCTCAGTTTCTCCACACAGTGTTTGTTGTTGAGTCATCCCCAAGACTCAGCTGGTGTCAATCAGTGGTGCGATGTTGGATGAGCAGGTCAGCAAACTGTGACCCCACCATCTGTGCATGTGCCAGTGGTAATTAAGCTGAGAAGCACATCGGTATACTATAAATATCATGGATAAAAGATGGAGTGTGGAGTCTACACATACAGAATCCAAGCAACCAAAAGCCATCAAATCCACAAATAGATCTTAATTCTTGGATTTAAAATCTACAGCAAAAGTGCATAAATGAGAAATATGTTGGTCATGAGTGCTAAAGTGGGTTAAACACAAGACTGTGAAGATTAACCAATGTGAATCAGAGCAGAAATCTAATAATAAAGATGTAATCACATCAGCATGCAGATCAGTGGATCAAATAAAATGTGTTAATCTCATCAATGGCACGATTCCATCATGAAAAGTCATGTGGTTTTGTTGTGTTTCCTACACAGAATCAAAGCAACGTCAAAGCCAGAGTGAGTGTAAAGAGTCAGCACTGCTCAGATCTGAAGGCAGGATACACACCATCACTGCTGGGGGGAAAACATAAAACATGTCTGACCACTAGCAGTCATGTGGTTTTCAAAGGATCAAGTCTCACCTCGAAAACTTATCTGGAATTCATAAGAAAGAAGGTAGAAATTGTTATAAATTAATTTCATATGCTACCTTTGATAACTTTTCAACTATTTTAACTCAACTATTTCAGTATCATTTTTAGCCCTCATAGGTAATTGAATTATTTTTTTTTTTTGCAAATATTTTTTAAAAATGGAAGAGCATAAATTGTGAAATTAGCCACAATATACATGTATATATATGCACTTATACATGCATGCATATGTGTATATATATATATATATATATATATATATACACACAAGAATTGTTAAATGGCTGGACCTGATGAAGTAGCCAGTAAGTATATTTTTGCCAATTAAATGGTGCAAAACAAGAATAACTGTCATAATTATAGACTTGGTTGCTATAACTGACAAAGAAAAACAAATATTTTTGCTAATGAACATGTTAAAAACATAGACGGTGTAGAAAAGATGGACGGAGCCTCCATGACATCACCCGTAGGTTTCTGAATAGCAGAATTGAAGCTGATTGGGCGGTTCCCACTGTCGCCATCTTGACAGCGACACGCATGCCGTCTCTACTAGAAAATACAAAAATGGGCAAAGAGGTGGAGCTGAGAGGGGGGCTGTGAGCATGAGGGTAGATGATTGACAGTTATCAAATTATGAGCTGCCTGTAGCTAAAAGCTAGCTAAGCTAACACAGAGCTAACGGAAGCTAACCAGCTAGCAGAGGTAGCTAGGCAAAATATCATGCTGTCAGTTGGCTAGAAGCCGCAATTGTGCTACACTCTGCCTTCTTGCACCAGTACATCTAGTAGGGCTGCACAATTAATTGTATTTTGATCGTGATCATGATTTTGGTGGCCACAATTAAACAAACCTGGTCGTCAACGATATTTAAATCCAAAACACGAGCTCTGCTGCATGATTACTCTCTGATTACTCAGGTTCTCTACTAGTAGTCTGCTAACCACCAGGGGGCGAACGTGTGGTTAAGGCTTCATTAAGCGGCCTCAATACCAAGCGCACACATCTTTCACCAGCAGCCAGTTAAGTATCGTTGGATTGGTTGGACATTTGAGGTCCGCATTTTTCCTGTTGCACGTAAAAAGGATTGTTTTGATTAAACAGCTGATCGAGGTGGTAAAAATATGAACATTTTTACAACAAGCGGCACAACACAAACCCTGCCGTGTGCACAACTTGCCCATTCCGCAGACATGTTGTTTATAAGTGGTGCATTAAAAATACATGTTTTTCCAGAAACAATGAATGATCGTGATTAATAATTGTGATTAATATTTTGGTCATAATTGTGCAGCCCTAATATCCAGCACCTGTCAATCAGAACGACACGTGCTTAATTATGACAAATTTTAGGATAAGGTTGGTTGTAAACGGATAACTTTTTTTTTTAAAAAAACAAAAAAAAAACTCCCCACAGTTGTCATGAAGTAAAGTTGACCTATCAGACCTAAATTGTTTTTTTTGTGCCAGGCTGTAAACATGTTTATTTCTGCTGTGAAGTTGGCCTTTTTAACATGGGAGTCTATGGGGGTTGACCCTTTTGGAGCTTCTAGTCGAAGAGGGGCAAACTGCAATTTTTGCCACTTCCACATAGGCTTTAGCTTTAACCGCTGGAAGTTTCTGCTTTATTAAAAACTCAAAATGTATCAAACCCTCCTGTGTAAAACTAAAATTTTGTCTCTAGATGCATAATGAATTGTCTTTTAAAACAGAAACATAACCATCTTTTTCTGTTATTTTCCAAAACACCTCAAGAAATTCTTCCCATTACAGCGTGTGTGTTCCCTTTGTAATGATGCACCTGAGGCTTTTAACCCAAAGCAACAAGACGACCCAACCAAAAAAACACTACCGCGCTACCATCAGCTGCAGTGAACAGTCTATGAGCTCACTTTCCATACCCCTTTGTTAAGTGGGTAAAACTGACAGGGCGTGGGAAGACATCCTAACCCTGCATGCACCACTAAACACAGCTGAGGTTTCCCAGTTGGCTTACCCATTAAGTAACCTGGGTGGCGGACCAAAAAAGTGTCATTGAGGCCATGGCAGCTGTGTGAGAAGATTCTGGCAGAAGAAAAAGAAAACAAAAAACTCCATAATTCTATTGCATTACATGAGTGATGTAATGGTGATCGTAGACTGTGTCTGAACATATTGCAGTTTGTTTTCCTCACAATACAACAACATTCCTAGAACACTTACCACACAATGAATTGTTGTGCTGTTTGCAGAGGGGTGTTTTGAGATAGTGTTACCAGCTGAGCCTGGCCTGTGCCAACAACGAAGAAATCAAAAGGGAAACAGTTTCATGGAAAATATGCAGCTATGTGAAAGTGTTTAATCGCTAAGCTCCTGTAGGCACATGCCAGTGGGATTTCAGTGTGGCATTGGGAGCAGACTGTCAGCACAGAGGAGGATGAGGACACACTCATGCACAGACACAGATGGGAAGTCAGCCCACAGTGAAAGACTTGCTAACTGATAGTTGAAAGGAAAAAGATGATTTCTATTGCATTCAATCATTTATAAATAATTACTCTTCATCTACTTTTATTTGAGACAGGTTTCCTATTGGTACAGCTCAGGACCTCCAGTTTAAGATCGGTATAGCATTGGGAAATGTATCTCTTAAATGTAGCTCCAGATCAGGGATGGTGCTAAAACAAGTGTTCTGATTTTCCAAAAGTCAGGTAGTTATGCAGAGCCACATCATCACATCAATATGAACCTGAGTTTAAACCAAGCGACAACCTCTGGCGGTTAAAATGCACAAGTGCATAAAACTGCAGTTCCCCCTTCATCCACTAGGGGCTCCAAAACAGAGCAAATCCCCATAGACTCCCATGTTAAAAAGACCAACTTTACAGCAGAAATAAACATGTTTACAGCCTGGTACAAAAGCATTCTAGGTTTAATAGGTCATGTTGATTTCATGTCAACCGCAGGGAGAGTGAATATTTCTATAACTCATCTTTTTAGAAGTAATTTAATCTCAAAATTTGGCATAATTTGCGCCGTGTCCTTTTGATTGACAGGTACCCAGTGTCCTGCTGCAAGAAGGCAGAGTGTGGTTTTTAACCGGCTACCAACACGATTTAGCATTAGCTTGCCTTTGCTCTGGGTTAGCTACAGGAAGGTCGGAATTTAATAATGTCCATCTTTCACCCCCACGATTACACCTCCACCTCTGCCAATTTTTGTGTTTTGCAGGAGCAACGGCATGTGTGGCACTACAAGATAGCGATGGTGGGAACCGCTTGATGAGCTTTACTTCAGCTTTACAGAAACCTACGGGTAACGTTAACGAGGCTCCGGCCAGCTTTCTGTTCAGATCAAATCCCTTCTTTTAGCCACAAACAAACCTGGCTGAATGCTGACGTGATACGCATTGTGTAAAATAGAAAATTCCTGATACTTGGCCCTACGCTCTCAGGAGTGATCTTTCCAACAGTGACAGGAAGGTTTTGCACTCTTCATTTCAGAGCACCTTTCAACACCAGTATTGTTAAATTGGGGTATAAGGGCCTCCCAAGGAATCAATACTACTTTTTAGAAGGTATAAACTCCAAGGGTACCAATCAGTACTCACTGTTGAGGGGGAAACTGCAAGAACTTTGAGAGTGCCACCCCAGTAACAAACCTTTGTACCAGAACAGATGTAGTTAGGCACTTGACTTTTTGAGTACAAATACTGTCATGGTCACATAATTTCATCTACCCAGATCACAGTGCTGGTCTAATTATTCCTGCAACATCAAGTCTTAATGTCACCATTATATCTCTTTGCAACACAAACCAGCATTTCTAAAATCTAAGCCCTGCAAACTGAATTTATGCACGGTTTGAACAAAATCTATCAATGTCAATTTATGATGCTAGAATACGACAATATTTAGATGTTCAGATTTAATTTAATTTTTAGATCTAAAATATTATCAGCACACACTTTTCAAGAATTTTCCTGTAAATGGTGCATGTAAATGCCGTTCTATGCAAGTTATTGAACAGCATTCATAAACACAACTGTCTTTATTAAAGCATTAAACAGATGTAAAGTAGGAAAAACTCTGTCCTTTCTCTGTTGTTTTAACGTTGCATCAACGGTCAAATGAAAAAATATATATAAATCATTAAAAGCTATTCCTATTGGTATTAGTCCATTCACTAAAACACTTGTGTTTTTATTCCATTAGAATGAGCCATCTACATCTACTTGCTGTAGAGTCCACATACTGTACATTTTGGCTGCCATATTTGTGCCACCATTTTTACTGTGGTGTCTCTGAAGGCACAAACATTTCTGTGTAAAGGATTTTTTTATTTTTTGTTGGGTGTGAAAACACCATTAGGAATGATTAAAGCCTTAAATGGAACCTAGAAGAAGACAGTACACACACATACAGTTTTGAAGAAGTCACCTGTAGAACAGAAACTGGATCAACATGCAGATGAAAGTATGTTTCATTTCTATGCCCATCTTTACAACTAAATGTCACACACTGAACCTTTAAGAAGACTAATACCACACAGGTCTGGAGTATTAAAAATGAAGGTACTTTGTTCTGGGTGGTCTCCGTATCACCTTCCTCCCAGTCCAGATGAAAGCATTTCTTTGCCATCACCCAGCAAATAGTTGGCACTGGTGTGGTACCACTTTTGGAGAGTTTTACCAAATAAAACAGATTTTTTAAAAAAACAGGTTCTTAGTTAGACTCTGGTTCCAGACCAGCTTTGGTGGATTTTGTTTTGGTAGAAAGAAAAGAAAACTAAAAATGGCACAGCTAAAAGAGAGAAGAATTTAGTTTTTTTTTACTCATCTTAGACGAGTAAAAATACCGTAAACATTTCTTACTGCAAACTGTTGGCCATGCAAGAAAATCCATCCATCAGATGTGCCTTCACAGGGAGCGCAAAACAAATGTGTTTGCTCATTTTAGGGTGTGATGTAAACATCTTTAATCTGTGTTATTGGATAAATCCGACACACAAACTGTGGCCCATCCGCAAATCCCCAGTAACCCTGAAAGTGTGCTGTTCAGTCAGCACAGAAAAACAGTCTAAAAAAAACTACTTCTTTTCTGGGATGCGCAAAATTTGTGGGATCAGGCTACAATGACAGCAGCCTTTCCAGATTGTGTGTGTGTGTGTGTGTGTGTGTGTGTGTGTGTGTGTGTGTGTGAGTGTGTGTGTAAAGGACTAACACAAGCTGGGATGCATGATGATAAAAAGAGCGTCAGTGCTGCTGCAAACCAATGTCTGAGCTCCGTCAACTTGTTTGTTTCAGAACATGAATCAAAGCATTCTGAGGTTTGCTCTCCAACTTCCTGTACACAGAGGAGGGAAGTACTTATACAGCAACAAAATCCTCTCCAGGGACAGCAAAGAGGAGGGAAGGGGAACGCGAACAGAGCGACGCAGCACTTTGATTCCAGCCCATGAAGATCTGAAACTCTGATACAATTGTGCAGAGTCACACGGGAGCTGGTAAAAATGATATGCATGCAGGAGTAAACGCTTTAGCTCAAAGGGGGAGCGAGGAGGAGATTATCCACTCTTCACTCAGTTGTGTAAACATCCTTCATGTGATGGACAGAACAGAATGTACTCTGCATTTGACCAGATGGAGATGTCTGATTAACAGAAAATATGAAGCACTCCTCTCATCCATAAACATCTTTTGCTCTACTTTATGCAGCTCAAACATTTTGTTCAAATAAATAAAATTAGATTTTCTGTTAGATCTGGTTGTGGCTTATGATATGTTTGGCAGAGTAAAGACAGAAATATGCTTGAAAGGATAATCCAAGCGCACCTCTGTCATACTTCTGTCTCTGATCAGAATCTGGAGCCTGTTGTCATGGCGAGGACTGAGGTATGATAAGATGCAGAAAGTTCTCTGTTGTTCCTATGAACATATAACACTCTGGAATCAATACTTCCATATTTGCCTGTCAAAATATTGGATTAAATACTTTTTTAATATCATAAAACCACTGTGTTCATACAAATAGGCTACTGGTTTAAACCTCTAGGAGTTTTAAACAAAAAAGATTAAGTGTGAAAATTTAATATATACGAAGTCACATGACTACTGTAGCTTGTCATGTGATAATAATAATGATGATAATGATGATGCAAGGGTTATTGATAGGATGTTGTGGTTTTATTTTTTTTACTGGTTTAAAACAGGTTTCTAAACCAGTAAAAAAAAAATTAAATTAGTTTGTTTTATTTAAATGTGCAGTCTGATATTTTTATAATCACATTAAAAGATTAATTTCATCTTATTTTTATCTAATTTACTCATTGATGAAGTTCATTAGTACTTCGAGCATTTCTTTCAAGTATTTATGTTAATGAGTTTTGCTTATTTATCACTGCCCTTGCAATAAAGATGCACAATTTCCAATTGTGCTATTTTCTTTTCCAAGGGCAAAAAGTACCAGGGGCGTTATTGATAATGGTATCGGGATTGGTATGCATGAAGAAGTTCCATAAACTATTGGTTTCAAACTAAAAGGAGAACGTCCCATGATGTTACCTCTCAGCCCATATCTTATTTCTGTTGGGACTTTTAACAATCAAGTAAAGGAACATAACTCTGCAACACAAGCTAAACTTTGCTGTGTGAATTCCTGTCAAGTATAAATGTTCATTGTTTTGGCAATAATGATAATAATGCACAATTTCCAGTCCTGTGATTTTCCTTCCTTTCCTTTTGCTACTGGTATTGGTGTCTACCAGTACTGATGAAAAGGTGCCATGAACATATGGTATCATATTGAAAGTAAAAAGTCGCCAGATGTTCCCTCTCAGCCTGCGTCTCTGTCTGGATGTTTTTTCAATCAAATTAAAGTAAAATAGAAAAAGGAAAACAACTGGCATGTTGGTTTATGTTGGTTAAAAATGACTTGCTTTCAGACTGCCTTTAAAGGAACAAGGTTGCTCATGACATTGGACTTAGAAGCTAAGATGAACTTTGCAAAGTGCATCTTTGAAGAAACCAGAGTCCGCTCCTTTCCTCTTTGTTTCTGGCAGCATTTATCTTTTGTCCCTCATGCACTAACACAGGTTGCCAGGATGGATTAAAACCCTTCTTTTCCTGGCCAATCAGTCCTCTTGTCGCTTCACAGAAGCTGGAGGTCTTCGAGGTCCTTGACAAATGGAGCAACTCATTGTGAGTGCGAAGGAGGAACGAAGAGTAAAAGAGGAGAAAGGATATTTGTTGCTGCTTGAGCAGACAGCAACCTCACTATTTGGACAAATGCACTTTTTTTTGACTAACACCCACTTGAGGAAACTCAAAGCTGTGCAGCATGCATAATAACAGCAGCCTGAGAGGCCCTACTTAATGCCCGTCCATAGAAAATACCCCATCACTAATACACATACACAGTCACAACATAATCCCGCGGGACCACCCGTCTCCCCCCTGAATGAGTGCGCCTGACACGAGCCTCAGACTTAACCCTTAAAATCCCAGCTAACCTCTACACACACACATACACAAACATAACTGCATACAATTACCCACAGTCGAAAGTGGGGGGCCTTGGGCCAGACAGGTGCTGCAGCAGCCCCACACAACGATAGCTGTGCACGCATATGTGCATGTGTGTGTGTGTGTGTGTGTTTGTGTGTGTGTTAGCAGGGGGTTCGTTTGCCGTCTGTCAGTACAGCCCACTGCTTGCAAGATCAGCCGGTTTTGTTTCTCTTCTCCTGGGGTTTCTTGGCTGTTTGCGTGTTTGTGTGTGCGTCTGCACACTGACGTGTTTTGTTCACGATGTTTCTGACTCACAGATCAATGTATCCAGTATTACATATCATTCTGTTGTCATTACTGGGGTCGCCATCAGTGAGCGGCACTCCCATAGCTTCCAGTATCCCCCTACCCAGATGCTTTTTGCTTTAAAAGAGTTTGTTTTGATAGAAATGCTAGGCTAGCTGGTTAGCCATGAGTGCTACCTAGCATGTCAGGAGTTTAAAGCAGCACATTTTGATGTAAAGACAAAACCAGGGCTTCTATCTCTACTCTGCTGGATGACTTAATATATTTAATTTAGATAATAACTTTCCAGTCTGGTGTGTGTTTACACCCGCAGAAGGAAACATTAATTTATTGGGGATATGCAAACAATAAAGGTCAGTGAGCAAGCTAGCGGCATTAGATCTTACAGGATGTTACAAGCAGCACAGATCAGCAGAGCTGGCAAACATAAAAAAGGTAAATAAAGTCAAGTAACTTGTTTATTTTTAGCAAGTCTAAGTAGCGCTATGCAACTTTCTGACCATAAAAGTATGTGTTTTTAATTTATTTTGATGACACAGAGACATTTATTATGTACATTCCTGGAGCTGTCGTTGTCCAACAGCGTCCTAATTCTGAGAGACCACACATGACAAGTTCACTTTACAGCTGCATTTCACTTTACAATGTCATGTTACATGCCAGTAACTGGATATCAACACAGTGGTCATTGCTTAACATGCAACATCCAGCAAAGCAAAGGGGAATTACTGGAGGAAGCAACAAAACCTGTGACAAAGGGACAGAGTGATGGTGGAGGCGGGATGTAAGATGGAATACAGATGAGGAGAGTTGTCAAATTGTTGCTGAAAAAATCTGCATTAATTCAGAAGTTCAGTTTTAAGGTAATACAACGAACCCTTAGTGCTCCTCTAGTGAATGCTAATTTGTCATCCATCCAGCATCCTATCTCTCTTCTGACCTCCATCCTGCCTGCAAAAGTCACTACAACTTGTTTTTATCTCTTTCCGTGTTGCCTTTGTTACCCTTTTTCTCCCATAATGTCCTCCTGCATTTTCTTTTCTAAAGCCATCATAGTGAAAGTTTAAAATGGCAAGTGTGTTGATATCCAGTTGCTACCATGTGACGCGATGCCATAAAGTGCAGCAGTCACACTTTTTAAGGTCAGAAAGTTATCTAGTGTGTCTTTAAAGGTACTTTCTTCTGCTATCGGTTGGTCCCAGGGTGCTATATTTCCTTGCACAGGTTTAAGTTCTATTTAAAGCACAGAACAGAGCAAAAACCTTCAGCCACCCCTAGTTTTATTAAATAGTTTAACATGAAAAGTGCAGCAGTTCATTGAAAATTAGTCAAATGTAAATAGAGGTGCAGAATCTGAAGGAAAGAAACAAATTCAACATCCATGCAAGTCAATATTAGATGTGACCACTTGCATTCTTTAACTTATTCTTTAATTAACTTTCTTGCAGAAAAGAGAATCTGTTCTTTTCAGTCCAGTTCTCGTGTCATTTTGTATATCTCAGCCTTTTTTCTCCAAGACCTTTTCTGATGAGGCTTCAGTGAACCAGATGGATTAACTTGCAGATACAAGTCGCATGACTGGACTCAAAAAGAGCGAAAAAGCAGCAAACGTTCAAATAAAAAATTACTCATCACTTTACAGATTCTGAAGAAGTCCGGCAGCATGAAAGCAACTTATGAGGAAATAAGGAGCACCTTGAGACATTTGCCCTGTGCTCCATAATTAAATGTTCAACTCACTAAACATCATGCCTTTCTCTTTAAAGTCTCACAGTTTTGTCTTTCCGTTGTCAATAATCCCCCAAATCTTCTCCCGCTTCATGATCTTGGTGCTGATAATTATATTTGTGTCGGTCAGAACTCTTAATAAGCATTAAAGCAAAGATCAATCACAGATTCCACACAGAGGGCTGAAGCATGAAGCATGCAATGCAGAGATTAAAGCCTGGCACATACATACCTTGTCAAACAGAGACTTCCATTGCTGAGAAGAGGAAAGATAAGAAAAGAGAATGTGAAGGAGTAAGTTGGAGGAAAAGAAGAGGGGAACATGCACTGAGAAACAGGTGCCAGAGAGAGGACCTGTTTAACCAAAGCACCTTTCTTTTTCTGTGTGCTTTAAATGCATCCCTGCAACAACATGCTATCATTATGTCTGGTAGTACCTGGCATGTGTGTGTGTGTGTGTGTGTGTGTGTGTGTATTAGCACCATGAAGAAAAAAAATCTTCTGATATGAGAAAAAATAAGAGTAGGATTTAAAATCCAGTAAAACTCCTGCTGAGTTCATTTATTTTACTGACTTGTTCAAAATATTCCAGCATGAAACAAAAACATGCAGCATAAGTCAGTAAATAAACTGATAGGTGGTCATCTGGTGGGGGACTTACCACGTCCTCTGGAGCAACTGGAAGGACGTCGGTACTTTCCAAAACCTCGATCTCGTCGCCCTCCGCGTGGGCTGCCACCGCCGGGGAGACGTGCACCGGCGCCTCCCGGGCTCCGCCTGTCATCCTCGGGCTGCTCGTCTCCATACATCCACGGAGAGCAGCAACTATCCCTCTAGGATCTGCTCCACATGCTGTGGCGTTTTCCCATCCCGCGTGGGAAAGAAAACATTACACGAGTGGGTATTCCAGGAATTCCAAAGCTTCGCCTGCAGAAGAAAAAGTTGACGAAGTTCAGCAGCGAAATGCAAAATGAAATCTTCTCCAGATGTTTGAGACAGATGTTTGAAGAGCCGGAGCGGAGCCACGAAAAGAGGAAAATGATCCAAGTTTGGGAGCTTGAACTTCTGGAGAGATGCGACGCAGGAGGAGCAGCTGCGCGCGGATCCATCACAAGGAAACTATGACATCATCATTCAGGGTGACAACATGACGCACCTTAGGCTCGCGCGAGCTTTTCCCGGCACAGCAGCGGGTGAAAGTCGCCTCAAACGGCGCGCGCACGTGGCTGAGTCGATCAGAGAAGTTCGGGAATGTGGCAAAATTTTTGGTGCGTCATGACACCTGGCACGCGCTGCGTTCTCCCTGATGGCGCAAAGCGAGCGCGTTCAGCTGGTTTGTCCGCGGCGTGCACCGGTAGGCGAGGAGCCTGAGTGGGATGGAAGGTGTGTGTGTGTGTGTGTGTGTGTGCAGGGGGGGACACACCGCCTGAGTCCGCTGTGATGTTCTGGGCCGGCTTCAGAAGACGGAACAACTCCGCTCCGTGCGCCTCCGAGGCTCGCAGGGAGATGGAGAGAGTGGGGGAGGAGAAATGAGGAGGCAGAGAGGGAGGAGGGAGGGAGGGAGGTAGATTTTTTGGCCGGTGGTGAAGCAGGATCAGCAGCTACTCCTGCTGAGGCTTTCCAGGAACTCCAGGAGTCACTGGGATGATTTGGTCTGAATTCTCTGCTGCAGCTTCTTCTCTGATCTCCTGTTTTAAACCTTAATTGATTAAACTTCACAAGAAGAAGAAGAAGAAAAAAAAAACATCTGCACGGTTTAAAATCAGAGAACAGGGAGTATGCATAGATGTGGGATTAGCTCCTGGTAATTTCAGGGGATTTAACGCAGGTCTGCTGCTGCAATCACGCAAACGGGTGGGGGGGTGGGTTCCCTTTTAAGATAAACACCTACCAATTACCCTGAGAGAAATCAAACACACTTAATATATGGTTGGAAGTCATGTACTGGTAGACATCATGTGTGGTCTACGTGTTGGTTGATCTGTATCCTTCCACTTCAACTCCTCTGGGCTTCATGTAGCATTGCCATGGATACCTACTAGGTCTTATATTTCTGCCCCTGAAGGTGTTTTTATGTTTTCTGATGGACTATATGTTACAGAAAAACTGTTAGCAGGACTATAAAAAGAAGGAAACGAAGCAGTTAATGAACTAAATCACACATTCCTTGGCCAGATTACACTTCATTTTTTTATGCCAGCATGAAGTGAAGTAAAAACCACAAGAGTTTCAGCTAATTGGACTAAAATAAGCTTTGACGCGGCTGTCTTTCACAGGCCATGAGTTAACATCAGCTCGATGAGCTGTAACAGAAGAGGCAGAAGCAGGAGGGAGGAGACTGTGAACCTAAAGGAGAAAGATGAGACGTACAGCCGGAGAAACACCTGCTATGTGGGAGAACTTAGCTCATGTATAAATTAACAGCTAAGAAGTGCTGCTGTTGTGTCATGGAACTTACACTAAGTGCCCTTTAACACCACACACACATACACACACACACTTTCAAATGCAGTCATTTATACTGAACTTAAACTGAATGTTTTATGATGAACAAAGTGACTGGTGTAGTTTTGATTTTCATGGTGAACTTCCTACTGAGTTCAACTACCCTGCACATTTTAGATGTTTCTCTGATCCAACGCACTTGATTTATTCTTGTTCTCCACTTCTACTGGTTGTACGTGAACCATTTGTTTGAGTCCGGTGTGTTAAACCAGTCTAAAACTGGGATAAACCAACCCCAAAAGTCTTGGGATTGGGTTAAGCTCCAGCAGGTTTTGGGTGTTTCCTTTTTGCAACACACCTGATTTGAATTAATTTGGTGTTTAAAAGATTGTTGACAAACTCTGCACACACCTCTAAATGAGCCATTTATTTAGAGTGCAGTGTGGTGCAGCAGGAAAACATCTAAAAACCTGCAGGACAGTCGCCCAATAGGTCAGGCGTAACTGATCCCTGGTCTAAATTCTGCTGGACAGTGGCCTTCAAGGACCTGAAATGAAAATCCTTGATCCAGTGTGAGCTCAGATTGCCCTGTAATTCCCTGAGAATAGGAAGTGCTAAGCCCAAAGACAACAAAATGACAGGACAGCCCATTAATCACCACAATTCAACACTGAAAACTGGAAATAAAATCAGTTTGCTTGTTGTGTAAATCGTCAAAGGTTAAGGGGTCATCAGAACAATGTTTAAAACTATAAAAATGACTAGACCACTGCAGGAAAACAAGCAGCTGCTGACAATAAAACTATCTTCTTAACAAACTAAGCTCATGTAGGTTTGACTAGCGTAGCTGTGAGACTAGCGCTCAGTGCTCAACAGTCGCTGTAGCAGATATTAGTTATTAGAATTATACTGCAGAATACATGTTAGGTTCAATGTCATCCAAACAGATGACAATCTTGTA
This sequence comes from Telmatherina bonti, assembly GCF_933228915.1. Lineage (NCBI taxonomy): Eukaryota > Metazoa > Chordata > Actinopteri > Atheriniformes > Telmatherinidae > Telmatherina > Telmatherina bonti. The sequence goes on along the minus strand of NC_136621.1, from coordinate 37,446,810 downwards.
GATTTGATCAAATTATGACAAGTTTGTTCAAGAGAACGTCGTTGTTAATCTGTTAGAAATATGTCTGTGGCTTAAATGTCAAGTGTTACACTGCATACTAAGGTCTTTTAGGACCATTAGACACTCCATGGAAGTTCAGAAAAAATTCTTCAAATGGCATCAGCTGTATCGCTAACAAAGTCAAGCAGGCAGACCTGAAGTGAACCCGACAGTAGATCAATGTTTTGTCCACTGTGTGACATGAAGACCGAGAAGGACATCAAAGTGTCTCCATGCCGCCCTGAGCAAAAAGGAAGGCAGCGCTCCATTCTGCGTTTTAGGTATTGCTTTGTCAGGATTCATTACCGATGTCCTGACGAAGCAGATTCAGCAGAAAACTCAGCCAAAAATGCAGCCACCGTTTCCATGCTCATATGTGAGAAAAAGCAGACTGCTTCATATGTTTAAGCTTAAAGCTCTGACTGAAGATGAACCAAATTCATTCAGTGGATGGTTCTGAAATCACCAAGTGTCGCAAAAAAATCAACTGTGACGACACAAAGATTCAGACACACTACAGCAGCTTGATGAATACGGTTTAAACTTGGATTTAATTGACTTAGTGATGCTTTCAAGCTGACAGGTAAGAGTTAAAGTCTTCCCACTGATTCCTGCATGCTAAACAGCCTGACCTTGTACGGATCTCCTCAACATGCCCTCAGACCAGCTCATTATGGAGGCTGCTGTTTTATTCTCAACATATCAACAGCGTTTACACGTCTCACTGTGAATTAAAAAGATGTATACAAGGTTTCTTTTTTTAAAGCAATACTGCCCCCTTGTGTCCAAAACAAACATTAACATGTGGCAGATCAATTAAGCAATAAAAGCATTTCTAAAGTGATTTAAAAAAAAAAAAAAAAAAACAGATTCATTTTATAGACATGAATTTATTGTAAACTTTTGGAAAGGCAGGACTGAAGGAATACATGAACTAAACTTTGTGGCAAGAAGTTATCATTGCATGAAACGTAACATTTGTGGTCATATTATATTGCATCTTTGGTGACATAGAGAGGTGTCACAGCAACGACTGAACAATCCAACAAGCCTCTGTTCTGCACTAAAACAGAAGAAATAAGACTTGAATCTTCGCTAGCAAGCAAGTCTTGAAAACGCTGGAATGTGGTTAAATTTGGCAGCATGCTCACACAAAATGTATGCCTTCTATCTGAACACAGACATATGCAAACATGAAAAGAGACCAATGAGGGGAAACAGAAGAGAGCGGCAAAGTATGCGTTCAGTTTATACGAGTGGCATTAAGTGTCCAGGAATTTGGCTGTTTTTCTGTCCATGTAGACAATAAAAGTGAATGTTTCTGTAAGCAGGCTTAAACTAGAACTACTGCAGTGATATATGGCCCATTATGAGAAGAAAAACCAAATGTAGAGTGTGTTATATACAGTATTTACAGAAGTCATATAGCCTGTTCTGCTGTGTGAAACATCAGGTTGTTCATCACATCAACCAGAATAAACAGCTTCATGTAACTCACTACAACTCAGCTCTACTTTCATATAAATATAAATATATTATCTTCACTTACTTGCAGATAACAGATTAAGCAAATAAACAATTTAGTAAAAAATAAAACATTTTTCTTTTATTCTCGAGACAAGAAAATCAGCGGAATAAAACAGTCGAACCCCTCCCCCCAAAAGAATCATGACAATTGGTTTCTTTTGAAATAAAAATGTTCATATACTAAATCCAAACTGGGAAGGTAAATGTTTAGACTGGTCAAAAGTGGCTCCAATGAGTACCGTGGTAATGAGGGTGGGCTGGGGGTGCCTGAGGATCACCGTGTTTTCAGCAGAACTCTGTACACGGCGAAGCCCAGCACGGCGAACACCGTGGCGCCGACGCTCGCCCTCAGCCAGAAGGTCGAGCTCTTCAGGTCTGCTTGGCTGATGTGTCTGTTAAACAGAAAGATATAAACACTGAGGAGGAAACAGCAGAATGGAAGGAAGACGTGGGCGGTTAAAACGACAGAGAAAAGGAGAAAGATTTCCTGCTTTAAAAAGTTACTTACAATAACTGACAGACAATGTTAAAAAAAAAAAAAAACAACAAAACTGAAGTTTTTCATTTTACCAAAATGTCTGTTAGAGTGATAAACGGTCAGTAGAGACGTCACTGACAGAGAGAGAACATGAGAAAATGAGAGCAGACGACAGAATAAGAAGGAAGCTTTGACACATGGAGCTGCTGCAGACATGGCAGACAAAATGACGGCTGATGTGACGGATTAGTTATGACATGAGCTGACAAAACTAGCAGAGAATGATGAGATCTCTTACACCAGACCAGGGAAGCTTAGTTGCATAAAAGATGAGGAGAAGGAAGGTTGATACCATTTGAAGGACGGTGACATTCTCCATGAGAAACGAGAACTTTGTTCTGGTTTTAGAGGCTGAAAGAACAAGAAGAAATTTCTTTTCTATCTTTCATCCTCCACGAGAAGCTTCGTCTGCAGCGGGGATGTCTGCTTTTATGTCCAATGAATCCTGTTATTTCATATCTAACGAGAAACTTCATTTGCATCAGGGGAGGTTGTGCATGCGGCTGGTCTGTGTGTTTTAATGCTACATGTTGTAAAAATGTTCGTCATTTCTCACCACATCAACCAGCTGTTTCATCAAAACATCAGCAAAAATTTCCGCATTAACCACGCCCACCTCGAATGTCCGACCAATCACGCAATACTTCTCGGAGCTCTGCAAGAAAAAACTTCTGCTAGATGTGTTGAACTTTCTTAAATCTTGAACAAGAACATTTTCTTCTCGGGGTCTAGAAGAACAAAGTTTTCGCTTCTTGTGGAGGATGTAGCAGGTTTGAGGCTAAAGGGCAAACACAAAGAAAATTCCTGTCAGTCCTTATTTAAAAAAAAAAAAACAATTTTCTATGAGAAACGTAAATGACTTTTAAAAAGAATAACGTTTGATGAAAAGAAATCTCTGATACTCAAAACTATTTTTTGTAGTTTTTTTTTCTATATACTTGTTTATGACTTTAGTAGCAGATTATCAAGTTTCCTGCAGGATAATTTAAGTTGCTTTTTAAATACACAAAAACAAATGAATCTGACAACAAAAGAAGGAAAAAAGTACGGAGACAAAAATGACAAACACCACAGCAGTCCTGACTGGAAAAAGCTTTAAAACGATACTGAAGTGAAGCAAAAGTCAGTCGAGTTTTTACAAATTGGTTTAAAAACAGCAAAAGTCTCTTAGTGTCTCTTAACTCACTTCTGGTCTTTCTTCTCCTCAAACTAATCTTTTAAAATTCTTTTAAAGGTTAATATTATATATTTTTTCATCATTTTCATCTGGGTGTCACAAGTCCAACAACATTGTTTTTCCATGTGTTTTTCCCCAAATTCAGGGTTGCTTCCTAATTTTAGCCATTTCAGCCAGTAGAGGCTGTTTCTGTGTCTGAACCTTTAAATGTTCATGAGTGGGGCCTGTCCACGCCCAGTCCACGCCCAGTCCACGCCCAGACCACGCCCCTCTCCGGGAGAGGGTGTGGCTTTCGCTGGTGGTCATGGTGAAAAGGAAAGATCTCAGACTCTCCTGTTTAAACTCATATTCAGAAGGCAACAGAATTTCATAAGTTCTGTCCCTCATACACAGAATATGGAGACACGTGTGACTGTTGGAAAACATTTAGAAAGGAAATTATGCATAATATGGGACCTTTAAACAAAAGTTCTCCAGGTTTTCTGTTTAGTTTTAGTTTCAGTCCAGACTTTGCACCTAATCATCTCAAGAGGGATGTGTTGTATTGTGTTTGGCCGTTTAACACTGACATATGATCAAATCATCATTTACTCAACTGTGTTGTGTCTACACATAACAGATCACTTAAAAGAAAACCAGTTTGTACTTGCATCTTTAGGCGCTTGATGACTGAGAACTTCCAACGTGCTGTTAGTGCCAAATAAAAATGAATTAATTGGACAACTGGAGGACACATGAAGTGCCAGGCATAAGTCCATCTGAAAATAATGTCCTTAAGAAAAAAAATATCCAGGAAAAACCGAATACAAGACAGAGATGTGTCTGGTCTATCAGCAAATCCATCTACCATTCACTGGAGCCTCATCAGAAACAGTCTCTACATAAGGCTGGCTATGAAAAAGTCCTTCTTAAGGAAGGGAGAAGGGAAAAAGGCTTAACTACACTAAATGACACATAAACCAGACATTCAGTGGCAACAGGCCTTATAAATCAATGAATCCCTGAGTCTGGACCTCAGTATTACTGAATACTGCTGGGACATCTTGGCAAAAAGAAACAGAGCAAGAAGAAGCCAATAACCAAAGAAGAACTTTGCAATGTCTTTCAGTTAACCTGCGGAGCTTTTCCTGAAGACTTTTTAAAGAAATTATAAAATAAACTCGTGTAAGAGGGTTCAGAGTGAACTGACAAATAAAAGTGCTGATGCCAAATATTGTTCTGAAGTTGATTATAACAGTAAAAACTCAAGTTTTTTCCTTATTTACTATATTTTCATCTATATTAGCACACTTTTCAATATGCTGCTACACCTGTAAACATATGAAGCTCTACACATTTACACAGGACTGTTTGTTTGGACTTTAAAGGCAGAGTATGTAAGATTTCAAGGCGATTCTTTCCACCACCAGGTGGCAAACACCAGGTCGTGAGCAAAACCACAAAACTGCTACCTCCACAAACGACCACAGGTTGGCAGTAATGAGCAAAACTCACCGCTCACCCCTCCTCCTTACCAGCAATGAGGGCAGGAATCGCTTGTGAGCTGTAGCTCAGAGCCGCTCTGCAATAAATGGGTTTATACTCCCCCTACTGGTGGAAAAAAAATACTTTTTTTTTTTTTTTTTTTACTGGTCAGAAAACATTCAAGAAGGGTCTTTGTCATTAATTAAACTTGTAATTTAATAACACATCAAATATGGACAGACTGGAACCTACATGTTAAAAAAAACCATCTAATTATGATTATAGTTATTTATTTAGTTAATTTATTTTGAAAATATTGAAAATCTTTACATACTCTACCTTCAATGTTTACAGGAACTCTATTGGATCCAATACAGTAACTATTGGTCAAAAAATAAAGACCAATATTTATCAAATATAATTAGTTAAACCATTGTTTAGTGAAATAAATATTGGTGTAAGCAAGAATTCTAAGATACCCTAGTTTTATTTAGGTTATACAGTATTTGTTAGTAAGAATAACTTTCATTGGCTGGATTCTGTGAGTTTGTTATGAGGCGTAATTACAACAGCCAATGGCACGACTAATAAAGACAGAGTGAAAAAGATGAAATGAGCAAAAGCAGCAAGCGATGTTCGTGGCGACACATTACAAAGAGGGGAAAAAAGAGAAGTTTTAAGAGACCTTCGGAGCACGACAGCGTAGACTTTGGCTCTGACCGTCTGCAGAAGCTCAGAGTTGAGGAAGTTCTGACACAAGCAGAAAGTGCACCGATTACAAGTGCACATGCAGCGCAGCCGGGCATGGCTGAGGAGAGATAAGGGGAGGACGCAAACACACCACCACACAGCGGCATTTACAAACACACAGGGTTTAACAAGACACACACGCACACAAAAGAAAAAGATTAGCTGAAGGAGGTCACCACCAGAGTCTAAAAGAAGAGCTGAGGTGTTTCCTCTGTGAGCTGCACACAGAAAGAGAATAAACATCATTTCAACTTTACAGCAACACAAAAACATTGGAGCATGCAGATTTATTTTCCTCTGGTTCTACATGGTGTCCCTGCAGAAACCCGGTGATGTGCATGGGAGGCGGTGTGAGGGAACAGCTGAGGTGCAGCCTCAGTGCTAGCATGTGAGCCTCTGGGAAAGACTAACATTACAAGTCAGCAGGGATGCTGTGTACCCACAGCGCAAAACACTGTGGCTTCTGAGTGAAGCAGCATGTTAAAAGGTCAGCGAATTAATGCATGTGACGTGCATGCTGTCGAATAATGACGCTTGGAACAAAGTCTGCGAGGATTTACGAGACTTCCCAGCCAGTTCAGTTTCCCATGAAGTCAAGTTTAAATGTTGTGACAGATGAATAATTTTCCTCTTAAAGGACAGTTTATTTTTAACTATCACATTCTTACGTGAAGAATAAACAACAAGGAGCCGTGCATTACGCGGTTTTTAATGCACGACTTGTATATAAGCTGCGCATCGTGATGTTCGAGACTCTGTGGATCTGTGAGTTGTTTGTTCTGCTTATTCCATGGTAAACACAGTAAACATTTTATAACAAATGTTTATTTCTTTTATTTATTTATTTATTTTTTTTTACAAAACTTGCTAAATATGTTATATTGCTATATACACTACTCACAAAAAGTTAGGGATATTTGGCTTTCAGGTGAAATTTATGGAAAATGCAATATGTTCATGCTACAGTGATATAATATCATAAAAGTAAGACATTTAAGTAGAAGGATGCACTACTGATTTCCTCATCTCAAAAAATTAATTCAACACAAAAGGTAACAACAATGGTAGTTACACCACAACAAAAAATTTGAACGTCTCAATATCTGGTCATGTGCCCTTGAGCATCAATTACAGCTTGACGACGACGTCTCATGCTGTTCACAAGGCAACTTATTGCCTGCTGAGGCATGGCATCCCACTCTTCTTGAAGGGCAGCCCTCAGGTCATTGAGGTTCTGGGTTGCAGGGTTTCGAGCCTCTACACGACGGCTCAGCTGATCCCACAGGTTTTCAATGGGATTCAGGTCTGGAGAGAGTGCAGGCCATTCCATTTGAGGTACACCAGTCTCCAACAGCCGTTCCCTGATGATGCGGCCTCGATGAGCAGGAGCATTGTCGTCCATGAAGATGAAATTAGGCCTGTGCTGTTCATGTAGGGGCACAATCACTGGATTAATGATGTTATTCAGGTAGTATGGGCTTGTCACTGTACCATTCACAAAGTGTAGGGCAGTTCTGTACCAAGTGGACACCCCTGCCCACACTGTAACACCGCCACCACCAAAAGCTGGCCTGGTGACAACAGTGGCTGATGCATAGCGCTCTCCCTGACGTCTCCAACATCGTTGCCGGCCATCATTTCTGCTCAGTGTGAATCGACTTTCATCAGAGAACAGCACTGAGGCCCACTGGTTCCTCGTCCAGCGTAAATGCTCCCTGGCCCATGCAAGACGATGATGCCTGTGCCTGGTGGTGTGGTCAGGTACCCGTGCAGGTCGTCTAGCACGCAGACCACGCTGATGGAAACGGTTTGGAATGGTCTGACGTGACACTTGGGTGCCTCTCACCTCTCTTAAACGTGCCTGGAGTTGAGTGGCATTCATCATCTGGTTTCTCAGGGCAGTGTTCACAATGTAGCGGTCATCAGCACGGGATGTGGCCAAAGGACGTCCACTTCTAGGCCTTTCTGTGACTCTTCCAGTCTCTCCATATCTCTGTTGCAACCTGCTGATGACACTCTGTGACACTCCAAGCTCAGTGGCCACTTCTGTCTGAGAACGTCCTGTTTGAAGCATCGCAATGGCAAGGGACTGTTGTTCCATTGTTAGGTGTCGTCTTGGTCTCATGATGTCAAAATGTGAACAGCATGATGAGGACAACTGTTTAAACACCAGCTCTAATTGAACCAGGACATTTATTGGTCAATTCAAGGATCACACACCTGCCGTGATTTTTGCCGTTAAGCTCCTTGTTAGAGAACAGCAACTTGTGCAAAATTTATTGAAACATTTAACAGTTGGACATTTGCATTTAAAAGCTTAGAGAAGATCACATTAAGTTCACCTGTACAGGTTTGAATGCATTTTAGGCTTGTTGTGAAATTTCACCCAAAAGCTGAATATCCCTAACTTTTTGTGAATAGTGTATATCCTATACTAGTATAGGAACTACTTTATGTTTGCCTTGATGTAGTTTTTATACTTAACAATCGTTGCCAAGCTACAGCACTATTCTCTCATTAATCTGTCAAAAGCCAGCTGATCTGAACCAGCTGATTAACGCGTTGCTATGGTGATGCCAAACTACGTGGGACAATATACAAAAATAACAGCCAGTTAATTCTCACAGACTATGGTATAAATCTTGATAATTTAGTCTTTAATGAACTGTCGGGATGAAACTATGCAAGTTTCCGGCCTCCGTTAGGAAATCAAAGCCACCACATGGAGCATTTCATCGATAAAATATGCAAAGTACAGTCATGAAACTTTTAGACAGAGGCTGTTTATGAGATGCTTGTATACATACGGGTACATGGCCATAGTGGTGAGTTTGGTGTAGATTTCTCTGTCTGGTTCTGCTGCTGTGTTGCAGGTGAAGGACTGAGGAGGCGGCATCTTGTGCCTCCTGCAGAACTCCAGAGGACTGCAGCCGTACATCTGTTTGACCTCCGGCAGGTCGGACTTCGCTGCAATCATCATGCACGGTGTCTTGCTGTCCATGAAGTATTGCTGAGGAAGAAAGGCAGATTAAGTCACGTATTAAAATCTGCTGACATTTCTCATTCGGTGCCACAGACGGAGTTTTACCTTAAAGACTTTGGCGCAGTATTCAAAGGAGTAAGGGTTGCTTATATCGTAGACCAGGCAGACTATGTCGCAGGCCAGATCAGCGTCAGACAGGTAGTCGAAGTCGGGAAATACTTCATGAAGCTGGAGAGGACAGATTATCTTTTAACATTTTAACCTTTTATGAGTTTCATCATAATGTGTGGATGTAAGCGTACATTACGCAGCGTTACAGCTAGGTTTGGGTATGTCATACCTGTAGGAAGTGTTTCTGTTTTAGGTTTGGATCATTTTACAGTTCTTACTAGGGCTGTGATGATACGCTTTCGTCCAGATTCGGTTCAATTCGGATTTTTTGGGTGCCGATTCAGTTTTAATTGCGATCCTCATAATTCTTCAATATTGCTGATTTTTTAAGATAAAAACAAAATATATGTATAAAACTTTTTTTTTTTTTTTGGCTCATCATTTTTCTTGATTTCACTGAGAAAAAACAACCCAGTAGCCAGATCATCATTCTTCTGCTTTCATGCCCAAGAAGACAAGTAAAAAGATGAATAAAAACAACAGAAATAACTAAAATTCTATAGTGGATTATTTTTATTTATTTTGGAAAAAAAAAAAGAAAAAAAAAAGATTTAACAAAAAAAAAAAAAAATCAATTTTAAAATTGTGAAGCAAAAAAAATCCTGATTTTTTTATTTTTCGATTTGATTTTCCCACCCCTAGTTCTTACTCTATTATGTACTAGAAATGTCTAATATTATTGACATACAGATTTATTGGCCGATATCGGTATTAAAATCCAATATCAGAAATTATCGCTATCGGAAGAAGAAATAAACATTTGTTTTTCCTTTTTTTTTTAATAACACAACGTCTAAACATGCATATATACACCAAACTCTTCAGCTTCGTCTCCACTAACTCGAAATGACCAAATTTAAGATCTCATGTATAGTTTTCCATATGTTTTGGTTTGTTTGACACAACCCACTCTAAAAATATTGGTTGATATCGGAAGTTAAGAGTTGGACAAAATCAGTATTTCAGATATCGCTATAAAAGCAAATATTGAACATCACTATAATAAACTTTTTTGCCAACCATTTTTTAATAAACACTGATTCTTATTCTTTCAGCAAAAAAATTAAAAATGAAAAAAAAAAAAGTTTTCTCTTGCTTTGTTCTTTGTATGAGCTTTAACAGATCATAAGTTAAAGTCCTGCGATAGGGAACGTCATCAGAATTTCATTCCTTATTCCATGTATTTGTTATAGATGTGGTATACTTCTGATGTTTACTGTAGTTCATACTGTTTTCTTTAGCTTTCTGAAGGAGCGTTGTCCAGTCATAAGCTGACATACTGTGTTTTTTAAAAATATGATGGAGGAACTTTTTCTCCTCTAAAAATATTTCTAGCAACACTTCTTTCACTAAAACATGACACCTTGTGAGTCTACTGTACAGTTCTGTACTGAGACACACGTTGGGAAGATGTTGAGAATATTCAACAAAGAACAAAATGCTGAGATGTGCACAACCATCCTGTGAAGATAAATGCTAGAGCAGAATTTGATGCCGTAAAACGTGACATTTTCAGCTTTAAACAGAGCCATAAACGAAAACAGAGTGGCTGAAGTTGAGCTCTTTAGCTGAACATCATGAAGCTGCACTGCTTTGACTATTCTTCAAATGCTGAACGCTTTCACATCCGCATAAAGCTCATTGCTGCATGTGCAAATCCTACTTTAAATAGAGAGCAGTACAATGAAAATACTTTTCTCCAAACAGGAAGAGCGGCTTGCTTAACAAAAGCAACACAATAAGAAGCTTATATAACAGGCCAAGCTAAGCGTGTCAAGATGGGCTGATCATCACTTCACAGCCTACTACAGCTTGTTCAGTCTGAAATCTAAAAATAAATACTGTATTTCAGTAGCATGTGCAAGATTTAGATACTACAAGATCTGTGTAAGAAAGCTTTGTTTATCTGACACACAATCCTCAGAATACATGATTATACCAGATACTGTATATACCATACATTTAATTAAGATACTCACAAGAAGGTATTTCTCCTGGCCGTAAACATAGGTTGTACTGATGGCGTAGTACGATCTGTGTTCCTCCTTAATCATCTGTTGCCACTGAGCAGAAAGAAAAGGAGGTCATATAAAATTTCATGTAAATAATGATTTATGAGTCATTTTCCTTATTATTGGCACTCTCTTATGAGTTATGGTGAAAACCCCTTAGACTGGCATTCCCATCTGTTTATTTTAATAAAAGCTTCATATATTCAGTCAGGGAAGAAAGGTCAGGTGTTACATTAGTGAAATCCTGTCACAAAGCTTCTGCTTGTTGACAGTCTGAAACCTTCTGTTTATTGCCACTGTATCAGGTCGACAACGATCATCACAGCATCGTTTTTCACATCTTCTAGGATGCAAACATAGAAGTATGTCCTTCACAATTTATCTGGTAGGTACGCTGCAACATCAGCAAAGCAAACCCTCCAGGAGCTTGTTGACTGTGAAACATTTAAAATCTTTCCAGTTCTGCCTTATTTTCACATGAAACCATCATTGCAACACAGTTCGTTTGATTCATGATGTTGCGTCTTCTTGTTGGTCCATATAGATGGCGAATATGTTGATTGAACTGAAAAGAAAGTGAAGATCCACTCATTTAAGAATGGGCTCCATAAAACATACAACCAACGTATGTGAGAGCGTAACTACAGTTCTGGATAACCATTGTAAATGTAATTTTAACCGCAGGCTTTTTGGCACTCCTGGGTTGCCGTAGCCAGGTAGTGGACGACATATTTCTTGATTGTCAATTTGCCCCGACCTATTAAAATACAAGCAAACAGCTGGGTTTACGCTATGGGAATCTGCTGGATGTGGGCGTAGCGTGGTGTGTGGGCTCTGTAGGTGTTTTGTGTGCACCTACTGCAGATTGGTTTGTGCTGTATTTTTAAATATGGTTTTGTTGTAGGACGCCAGCTGTTGTAGTAAAACTTTCCACAGGGGTTCTACATAGCCGGCCGGTACGAGGTATGGTGTTTTTTTTTTTTTTTTTAGTTATTTTAATTAATTTGTTCTGTTTTTGTAATGGTTCATTTAATTTTAAAAGGGGTTTTTGCTTTTATCAAGAGGTGGCTGAGTAGTGTGGGAGAGGTTTATTCCTCCTCTGAGCATGGAATATAATAGGTAATCTGGATGTCAACCAGCAAACTTTTATGGTTTTTGTTCTTTACTGATTTCTGTTGTTTTACCTTTTAGACGCAGCTACATTTACACTGCTGTTTTGTCTTTTTAATTTTCTTGTGTGGATTTATTTTATTCTCATTTATGAGAGTGTCTTTTGTCCTCTTTAGCGTTTGTCTCTTCTGATTTTATGGGGGAATTCCGGAGGTTGGCTCCAGTTGTTTAGGCCAAACATTCTGGTGATCAGGACTTCACCCTGTCTGTGGCCTGGCGGATTAGTTTGTTTTGATTTTGGTATTTTTGTTTGGTTTGGGAAGTGACACTTTATATTCAGTTACATGTGTTTTTTTTGTTGCTTTGTCCTGGTGGGCCCTGGTCGCAGTAGGCAGAGAGACCTGACCCTAACAAATTAAATCCTTGTGTCCACAGCTGTAGCCCTCTTCTCGTGGACAACCCCGGATCCTTTTTATTATGCATTTTATTCTTGTTTGTTAATAAACTTTCAATTTTAATGGTTGTTCACTACAGTGGTAAATAAAACTTTTATCTAGAGAAGACTGTCTGTGCTCATTCTTGCACCAAATGTTTCCCTCCTACACTCTAGACTGGGCAGTTATTTGAAATTATAAGGTTTTGCCTTTGCACTGCCGGTCACATAATATTTTAAATATTTTTTTATTATTAGTTTTATAACAACTGAAGCATTAACGGTGGAGTATATAGGATTTTCAAAATAAATTAATAAATAATAATAAATAATAAAATAACTACAATCATAATAATTAGATAGTTTTTTTTTTTTTAAAAACATGTAGGTTCCAGTCTGTCCATATTTGATGTGTTATTAAATTACAAGTTTAATTGATGACAAAGACCCTTCTTAAATGTTTGCCAACCAGTAAAAAAAAAGTGCTTTTTGTCATTTGTCATTAATTAAACTTGTAATTTAATAACGCATCAAATATGAACAGACTGGAACCTACATGTTCAAAAAACTATCTAATTATGATTGTAGTTATTTTATTAGCTAATTTATTTTGAAAATATTGAAAATCTTACATACTCCACCTTTAAGGCCTCCCACAGCAAATGTGATCTACAACTTTAACTTTCTACTTCAGAGGTTAAGCTTGAGTTCGTTGAGCCAAACTGATGAATTCAGCCACGTGTTAAAACTTGAAGTGTTTAGTTAAACTGTTCATTTAATTAAAAAAAAGGCGTGACTTCTGCCTCACAAACCACTCGGACCAAAGAAATGACAAGTGGCTGCTTTGGATTTCCACTTTTAAATATTTCCATAAAGCAGATTTAAGCAGGTTGCTGCGCCTCAGCAGAACAGATTCCAAAAAACTTATTTAATCTGAAATAAAACCCTGAAAATTACTTTTAAGGAAAAAAAAGCTTTCATCGGGGCTTCAAAACAATATTTAAGATCAGATAAAGACGTCGCTGTTAATGAGACGAATGAAAGCGTTCTGGTGTTTGAAAAGTTTCCAGCTCTTTGTGTTGCTATGGTAACTAAAAACAAACAAAAATCAGTCTTGAATGCACAAGAAAACACCATTGAATCCATGACCCTGCCACTCTGACCCAGTCAGCCAGCCATCACACTCTGGCCCTAAGATCTCAGATCCTTTTACTTGCCAGCTTTTCCAGCTTACAACTCCAGTTTATCAATCAACTGTTGCTTAATATAGCCCACGTCTTGGCCGGTGCCATTGTAATGAGATAAGCAGAGTTAATCGCTTTAGCTGTTAGTGGTTTTAATGTTGTGGCTGATCACCATTTTTTTTCTTTTCAGCATTTGTTTAATAACCTTCTGGTGCTGGTGTTTTTAGTTCTGACTCCATACCATGAGGTTCCTTCCCAGGAATGCTTGGAGGAAGCCGGTCTTTCCACTCCCTATTTCTCCAAAGACATTGCAACGGAATACGCTGCGCTGGGTCTGCTTCTTCTGCAGGTCAATCTTCTTATCTCTGGTCACTGCAGGGAGGAAACCACACACACAGGTAGGATTAGCTTAGACAGTCGCTGTACACAAAAACATGCCCGCAGTTCGTCACCTCACCACCAACATTCAGGCTGAACTGTTGCTTCAGTCGTCCAAAGAGTCTGTTAACTGGCTGCTTGGCGATTAAATAAACATTGTACGAAAAAACTCCCCCAAACAAACATAAAAACATGGGGATTTTTGTTTTTAAAAAAAAGTGTAATATAACTTAACATATTACTGTGACTACAATCAAATGCTGCTAAGATTAAAAGCTTGATGCAATAAATGAATATTAATACAAACTTGCCTGTTATTCCTGCTGCTTGGGACTCCTGCTCAGCAATTATGGAATAACCAAGATAACCCAAATACTCCAAACAGCGCTGGACATCCAGATAAGTTGTTAATCTGCACAACAACATAATAAAAGTCTAAATATAAACAGTAAAATGAGCAATAAAAGGCTACACATCAAATTCATTTCCACACAGTAACGTTGCATTTAGTGTCCAGAGTAGAAAGTGACATTGGCATCTCCTCTCAATGTTACACAAAAATGCTGTTTTGTTTGGTGTAAAAGCTGATTTTTGTTGAAAACATTGAGAAAACTCACATTTCCAAGCTGCCACTGAATGCAACATGTAGCAGTAAATTAAAAAGGAGTAGTGAGACTAACAGCAAGGTATCGAAGGGAACTTTTTTCTTTTCTGGATGGATTTTCATGATATTTTTTTCTAATCAGCATCTGGATTCAGGAATGTTGTGATGGATTCTTCCTCATTGTGAAATAGAACCATTTTCAGTACATCTGCATAAAACTCCACAATAAATGGTGAGAAAATCCAGAAGTTCACAACAGGTTACAGGAACAACATTCTGGATACGACCATCCAGACAAGGAACAACATTCTGGATACTACCATCCAGACCAGGAACAACGTTCTGGATACTACCTTCAAGAACAGGAACAACATTCTGGATACTACCATCAAGAACAGGAACAACATTCTGGATACTACCATCCAGACAAGGAACAACATTCTGGACACTACCATCCAGACAAGGAACAACATTCTGGACACGACCATCCAGACAAGGAACAACATTCTGGATACTACCATCCAGACCAGGAACAACGTTCTGGATACTACCATCCAGACCAGGAACAACATTCTAGATACGACCATCCAGACCAGGAACAACATTCTAGATACGACCATCCAGACCAGGAACAACATTCTGGATACTGTCATCCAAGACCAGGAACAATGTTCTGGATACTGTCATCCAAGACCAGGAACAATGTTCTGGATACTACCATCCAGACAAGGAACAACATTCTGGATACTACCATCAAGACCAGGAATAACATTCTGGATACTACCATCCAGAATAGGAACAACATTCTGGATACTACCATCCAGAACAGGAACAACATTCTAGATACTACCATCCAGACCAGGAACAACATTCTGGATACTACCATCCAGACCAGGAACAACATTCTGGATACTACCATCCAGACCAGGAACAACATTCTGGATACTACCATCTAGAACAGGAACAACATTCTGGATACTACCATCAAGAACAGGAACAACGTTCTGGATACTACCATCCAGACCAGGAACAATGTTCTGGATACTGTCATCCAGACCAAGAACAACGTTCTGGATACTACCATCTTAACCAGGAACAACATTCTGGACACTACCATCCAGACCAGGAACAACATTCTGGATACTACCATCCAGACCAGGAACAACATTCTGGATACTACCATCCAGACCAGGAACAACATTCTGGATACTACCATCCAGACAAGGAACAACATTCTGGATACTACCATCAAGACCAGGAATAACATTCTGGATACTACCATCCAGAATAGGAACAACATTCTGGATACTACCATCCAGAACAGGAGCAACATTCTGGATACTACCATCCAGAACAGGAGCAACATTCTGGATACTACCATCCAGAACAGGAGCAACATTCTGGATACTACCATCCAGACCAGGAACAACATTCTGGATACTACCATCCAGACCAGGAACAACATTCTGGATACTACCATCTTAACCAGGAACAACATTCTGGATACTACCATCAAGAACAGGAACAACATTCTGGATACTACCATCCAGACCAGGAACAACATTCTGGATACTGTCATCCAGACCAAGAACAACGTTCTGGATACCACCATCCACAACAGAAACAACATTCAGGATACTACCATCCAAGACCAGGAACAACGTTCTGGATACTACCATCCAGACCAAGAACAACGTTCTGGATACTACCATCCAGACCAGGAACAACATTCTAGATACGACCATCCAGACCAGGAACAACATTCTGGATACTGTCATCCAAGACCAGGAACAATGTTCTGGATACTGTCATCCAGACCAAGAACAACGTTCTGGATACTACCATCTTAACCAGGAACAACATTCTGGACACTACCATCCAGACCAGGAACAACATTCTGGATACTACCATCCAGACCAGGAACAACATTCTGGATACTACCATCCAGACCAGGAACAACGTTCTGGATACCACCATCCACAACAGAAACAACATTCAGGATACTACCATCCAGAACAGGAACAACATTCTGGATACTACCATCCAGACCAGGAACAACATTCTGGATACTACCATCCAAGAACAGGAACTCTGTGCTTTTCTAGTTTAAAATCTATCCATCCATCTTGTATCACAAAGGGGAACAGGTTCAGGAGGGAATCCCATACACTCGTCTCCCAAGCATCCCAGCTCCTCCTGGTAGACTTAAAGGTCCTCCGAGCCAAAAAGTATACAGTGCGTTCACCTGGGCCCACGTCTTCACCTGACCTCTCTGTCCATGGTGAGCCCACACAGACTGATGGTTTTACAACAGATAATTTCTAAAAAGTAAGAATAGTGGTTGTAACTCAGGAGGGAGCGCAGTCGTCTTCCAACCTGGAGAGTCGGTGGTCCGATTCCAAGCAACTCTACATGCCGAAGTGTCCCTAACTCTAACCCACGTAAAAGCAAACATGTCTCCATTCCCACACATCCAATTCATAAGCAGATTAAAAAAAAAAAAAAAAAATAGTGAAGCATCTATGTGTGAAGCGTGTGTGTAATCAGTTCAAGTGAACGATGTTTCTTCCCCTCTCTCACAACCACAAGCTGCAACTGTGTGAAACACACCTTCCGCACAAATACTGCAGCCCACAAAACACTGCATCACTGCCTCTCTGCAGAGAAATGTCAAAAACTAACTTCTATGACCGAGAGATTATTTTTTATTAGCAAGTAACACTGCTGTATGCATAACCTTGGTCTCAAAATAAAAGCTGAGACACATGAGACTACCACAGAAGTGTCAAAATCAAGATGTGTGTTTCTGTCTCACAGTGAATGCACCTAGAACACAGTAGAAACTGTAAAAGTTACCTCATCTTATAACAAAACGACGTTACTTCCAGTAAAAACCAGAGGACCACACACCAGGCCAGAAATCTGGGCGTAGTGATGGACTCAGAGTTAAATTTTGAAAAACACATTAAGGGAATAACGAAGTCAGCTTACTAACACCTTAAGAATATCAAGGAGAAAAGATCTGATGTCGCAGCAGGACCTGAAAAAACTGGTCCAGGCTTTCATCTTTAGTTGACTTGATTACTGTTACAATATTTTTACAGGTTCTTCCTAAATAATCTATTAGATACCTGCAGCTAATTCAGAACTCTGCTGATTGAGTCCTCACTATAACCACGAAAGTGGACCACGTCAGTCCAGGTCTGTGGTCGTTACACCGGCTGCCTGTCTGCCAGAGGATAGACTTCAAAGTTCTGTTGCTGGTCTATAAAGCTCTGAATGGTTCAGAACCAAAGTACATCAGAGACCTCATGTCCCAGTATGAACCCACCAGACCCCTCAGGTCATCTGGATCTGGTTTTTTTTCAGTTCCAAGAGTCATAACGAGACATGGAGAAGCTGCATTCAGCTTCTATGCTCCTCATGTCTGGAAGAAACTCCCAGAAAGCCTAAGATCAGCTGAAACACTCTGTTTATTTAAATGGAGGTTAAAGACCATCCTGTTCTCAGCTGCAGTTTAGTCATTTTTATTCCAAGTTATTTTGAGTTTATTTCAATTCCAAATCTGCCTGTTTTATTTACTTAATGCTAATTCTTTTCCCTTGATTTCTGGTTTTTACTTTTAAATTATGCTTCTTATTTTCTAATGATTTATTGTTTCTGTAAAGCACTTTGAATCAACCTGTTGTTGAATTGTGCTATGTAAATAAACTTGTCTTGCCTATTCATCTGCATAAATCACTTGTATCGATCCTTTTTAACCTCCATCTGTCTCTGGATGCAACGGTTCAGTGAAAATGACTGAAAAGAGCTTGTGATTAACTCCCACTACTCCACTGGATAAAAGAGAAAGTTTCCACCATGCCTCCATCTTGGAACTATTAAATGAACTTAACATTTTTTAAATAGTGTTTCATTTATTTCTGCCACCATCAGTAAGCAGTTGTGTGAAGCCGTAGTTGATGAAACTACAAAGTGCAGCAGAAATAAACAAGTTAGCACACAGGAGCTGCAAAACCTTCTCAAACAAACAAGCAACACATATTATTTGTAAAAAAAAAAAAAAAAAAAAAAAAAAGACACAAACTCTGGATTAAACAGTAATGGGAGGTTGTAACCATGGTAACTACATAATAGAGTGACAGACTGCCTTATATGGACTTAACCTGGTTAATCCCAAATCTCTGCCACTTGAATAATGCGGGATGTTACTAATATGATACATTCAAGTACCAGCACAGAGAGAAAATGTTAACTTTAACAACACAGTTGTCATTTATTTTAACCCTTTGACGCATGGTGTCCGATAGAGTTGACATCTAATTAAAGGCTGTTTTCTTGTATATTCATAAGTGAGGATGATATAGTTGTTTGTCACCTCAGTGATAAACAAGACAAGAAAATGACACAAGTCTATTTTTATAGAATATTTCTATTATATAAATATGTCAGCATATTATTTTAAAAATATTTCTATAGAACAGATGCAATAAACTAAATAAAAAGTCAAATAAAAGACAAAGAAAAGTGTCCGTACAAGTTAAATACTGCATGTGAAAAAAAAAAAAAATGTGGCGTTGCTTTTTAAATAATTCATGCCTCAGAGGATTAAATAACATTTTTTCCACATTTCCAATCTGATAAACTGATTCAGTGCCATCACTCGCCCCAGAGGCAAGAGATGATTTAGTTCTGCACATATCAGCTTTAATGTTCTGCGTACTTACGTCCACTGCGAGAGATACCCCTGGTAGGTGATCCAGCCCTGGTCATTGGTGGAAACTGTACTGTTGACGTCTGCGCCCCAGGGCATGTAGGGAAACACATCAAACAAGTCCTTCAGCTCGTCAGGCGACAAGGCACAGTCGCGGTCCTGTTAGCCCAACAGTTCAGCGTTTCATTTAAGAAAAAGAAAGATTTCAATGATCACTATTCTGACCCAAGACATGCAGGCATAACACACGGAAGCACACATACCCAGTTGGACACTAATCACTACAACAGACAGATCTTGACACGCGCTGTCACTTTCACTCTTGGGCTTTCCTTGTAACGCAGCGGCTAATGCTGCCGTAAATCCCGTCTCAGTGCCAACAGGTTAAACTGTACCTCAGCGGGGAGGCAGTGTTGGCAGTGGGAGTGTATTTTGGTTTGTATTTTGAGCATTGAGCAGCTTCCTGCTGGTGTCTCGTCAGGGCAGGGGTTAAAGTAAACATAGAAGCAGACGAAAGGGGGGCGTACCTTATCGTGTTTGTCAAAGACGCTCTGGAGGAAGAGGTAGGCGTTGTGGTTGAGCTCAGTAGTGCAGTCTGGAGGAATTTTCAACCTGAAGAAAATAGAAAGATGAGAGGGATAGGCTCAGATGTTGTCTAATTGGAAACATCTGGTGGTTGATTGGATGTGTGAGTGAGACCTACGGAGGGAACAGATAGTCCTGGTTTAACTCCAGGTCGTCATCGTATCCGAACCTCCTCAGCACTGTCCAGGTGGTTTCATGCCGACCTCGCTGAATGAACAGCGTGTGGAGGAACAGGAAGCCTGGACAGAGTTTCCAAAGTCAGGAATAATTCCACATGCGTGAAAAGAAGTCAAGCGTACTCGTCCTACCTTTCAGAGTGAGGCCGTTGTCGTTCACTCCGTCCATCATGTTCTTCCTCACCACATTTTTTACATCCTCCAACGCCTGAGGCTCCAGAGGGGTGTTGAAGCACGTCCGCTGAGAGAGGCAACAAGAAACCGTTGCTGTTGTCTGAACTAACGGATCCGCACCAGAAAATTCATCTCTGATTACTGACAAGCAGAGGCCGCTTCACCTGGAAGAAGTTGAGCTCGTTGTCGTTGAGGATCCCATCGTTGTCCAGGTCCGACACTTTGAAGATGCGAGTCAGAGCTTTCACACAGAGCGGCTTCATCTGCAAGAGCACATGTTGTGTTTCAGAGTCAACTCAGATGAAATTTCAGGAACAAGCCGGAGACAGCTGGGTGGAAGGGAAAGAAAGCTTCCTGCTGCTCTCACGTCTTTTTTCTCTGGACAGTAGAGGGGACCTGTGGGGTGGAGGACTGCCTTCTGGGCGTAGTAAAACAGCTCTGAGATGTTCTTCAGATTCTTTGCTGAACACTTTGAAACAAAGAAAAAGAACAAAAACTTTCATTTAATTTTTATTACAGATATAAAAACAGTTTGTTTTGGGGTTTTTTTTTTTTATCATTTTGCATGCAAA
This sequence comes from Telmatherina bonti, assembly GCF_933228915.1. NCBI lineage: Eukaryota > Metazoa > Chordata > Actinopteri > Atheriniformes > Telmatherinidae > Telmatherina > Telmatherina bonti. The sequence goes on along the minus strand of NC_136621.1, from coordinate 37,426,219 downwards.
CAAAACATGAAAGCTGAGTCAGTTGGTGACGGTGTGAAAAGCTAGCGCTGCTTGAGAGCTGCTTTAAGTAGCTGCCAGACGGAGCTTTAAGACACGGGACCTGTCTGAACAACACTTCTGGTCTAATTAATCAGCTGAAAACACACACACACACACACACACACACACACACACACACACACACACACACACACACACACAGGTGATGCTCTGCTCAGAGACAATAAAGAGCTGAAAAGCGTGTGAATTCATCACAAACAAAGGAGAGCAGTGAGTGTGTGTAGGTCTCCGAATGTCAGAAGTTTCACAGCGATTCTTCTGTTTGGTCCTTTATCAATGCTTCGATCAAACAAGGAGCCTTTCTTTTTTCCTTTTAGGGATCAGGACTAGTGGTCATCATGCAAAGACTGAGCCCTCACCACATAGTTTTACATCACTGCCGTGTGTGTTTGTCTCTTTATGGTAGGGCTGGGCGATTAATTGGATTTACGATCTGGGTTTTCAACGATGATAAAAATAAAAGGGTGTGATTATTTTTCTCTCTGCAGTTTCCTCTCCTGCTGTCTTCAGCTGCTAACCGAGCGTCTCTGGCGTTGCAGCGCTGTGCTGTAAACTCCTCCCACAGCCGCTTTGCTTTCATTCAGACACTGTTGCCAACTTGGAGACTTTCTCACTAAATCTGGAGACTTTTATTTGTTAAAAGCGACAAATCTAGCAGCTTTTACTGGAGTTATTAGAGACTTTTCTGGTGTTTTGGCGACTGACTTGAAGGCACATATTGTTCTGCAGTTACTGTAAGGAAGGATCAACGGGAGCCTCTCCCGTCCTAAAGCACTCCCAGGCGGCCAGTCTCAGTCGGCTCCGGCTGCAGGTCAATGTAGAATAACTGCAGTAGGTTGTGGAAGTTCACCTAAACATAGTTTGTACCATTGTCACTGACAACTGGCTGCATTATTTTCCTATACATAGTTCGGCCAGTTAAACACTGTAATTTCCCTCCGTTACGGGGCGTTACCATAGCAACGCGTTAACCAGCTGGTTCAGATCTGCTGTCTTTTAACAGGTGAATGAGAGAAACGCGCTGCAGCCTGACAGCGGTTGTTTGGCATAAAACGTACATCCAGGCCGACGTAAAATAGTTCCTATACTTCAGCAAATGTTGTAGAAAAGAATTACAAATTTGTTATAAAATATTTACTGTGTGGGATCGTAGTAAAAACGCATTAAACAACCGTGTGTTAGACGGTTATAATGTCCGACACGGAGTCGACATCACGACGCGCAGCGTTGTTTAATCCTTACTTATATTCATCTATTCAGTTTACATCAGTATTTGCACTTTCTCAGGACAAAGCTTCATGTTGTTTGTTTTCTAAAATATAAGGAATACTAAAGACATTTTTTTAAAAGTCACCGTTTAATGTTTTAAAAAAAATTCATGTTGTTAAAGATAAAAAGATAATCGTGTTAAATAATCGAGATCTCAATTTCAGTCAAAATAATCGTGATTATAATTTTTGCCATAATTGAGCAGCCCTACTTTATGGTCCATTAAGTGAGTAAAAAGATGGGATACTTCATGTTTCCTATAACTCCTTCATTAAATCTGAATTACAAGTATTGATCAAATCAAAGCATCTCAGATGACAAACTGTAGCTCTCAAAAGAGGAACTTCTTACCTCAACACACGTCTCTATCTCAGTGTACTGGTTCATGATGGGCAGTATGGTCTCCATACTGCTGTGTTCCACCAGGTCAGACTTGTTCCCCACCAGGATGAGAGGAACCCTGCACACAGCAGCCACACCAGTACAACCACAGCATCACACCAGCACTGAAGCAGGGAAATGCTGTTCATGCTCATACCTGCTGTCTTTGTCTGTGTTCTCTGTAATGAGTGGGATCCAGTGACTGGTCACCTGTGTAGGCAGGTATTTTTTCAGGATTTTCACCATTATGAGACACATCTCCACACCGTTAAGTCACACTGACAGCCTCATATGTTATCGTCTGTAGCTGACATGCAAACAAACTATGAAAATGCTGACGATGCGAACTAACCTTTTCTATCGACTTCTTGTTGTTGACAGAGTAGACGATGCAAATCACATTTGCCTGTGTGAGAGATGAACACGGACACCCATTAAGCTCTTACCTAAAGTCAAAACGCTTTGTGCTGAGAGAAGCATAACTCACCTTAGAAATCTCCTGGAACAGCTGCTCGTCTGTCTGTTCTGCCTCTGTGGAGGGAACACGAGTGTTGGGAATAAAAACAAGGAAGTTTACCAAGATGCCACACAGTCGCGTTTTTATTGTACCTGAATAGTCCACAATGTGTGTGGGGACTCTTTCTGGCGTGACATCGGCTGGTATTGTGATCTCCTCAGCTCGATATGGAACCTGGGACAAAGACAGGGTGTGTTTATATCACTTCCTGCAAGGCTTCACAACCATGAGTGTGAAAGACTCAAAATAAAAATGAGCTCGTACCACAGTTGGGAACTCCTCGCTGACCAGGGACATGATGAGAGATGTCTTCCCCACCTTGGCTGTGAAGGGGAGGAAGACAACGCTGAGTGGTAAATGCAGTCTTAACGCTTAGCATAGCCTGATTTATAATGGCTTACTACAGCTTTAAACTCATGTGAGTCCATTAACTCAGAATATTGTCTTGATTTGATGTGACAACAAGAAAATATACTCAAGTCATGTCATGGATTTTAGAGTTCACTCGAAATTATTGTACCATGTCTGATTACTTCAAGGGATTGTGAACAAAACTCTTAAACACACCCACTAATAACTACTAATAACTATTCCAGAATATGCAGGTCTCCCTGACCGGGAGTAGCAGTTCCTGTTGTCTGTTGTCTTTCTGTCCTCTTCCCCCCACACAGCAGAGGCAGATGGCTGCCTGTCCTTGAGCCGGGTTCTGCCGGAGGTTTCCTTCCTGTTAAAAGGGAGTTTTTTTTCCTTCCCACTGTCGCCAGTGTGCTTGCTCAGGATGGGAGATTGAGTTGGAGCCTCCAACTCAATCTGTTGGTTTCCTTATTTAGGCTGTTATGAATTGGCTTTTATTATGTTTTTTTTCCTGCCTTTAAAGCATCTTGAGATGGCATTGTCGTAATTTAATGCTATATAAATAAAGTTGAATTGAATTGCAGAAACAAAAATATCAACCTAACATGCATAAAACCAACTCAAATCAGCCGAGTAGCCATTCGCCTCTTATGCTAACAGTTAGAAATCATTTAAAATGAAATAAGAGTGAACAAAACATAATAAAATATCAAATAAAAGCAGACACCTTCATCATGGGGACGCTTTGCACAGCATCACGTGCTCAGCTGCAGCATCTGTGCAATTCAAAGTGTACACCTGACAAGCACATTTCAGCCTAAAGAACAAGGCCGGATTATCCAATGAACATTATGGGCGCAGGCCCACGCCCACTGGGGGCCCATGTAGGGCCATACACCGACAGTTTGGACATGAAACAAGTGTATTGCTATTGGTACCATTGGCTGAGAGATGTTAGAAATGGGCAATTCCAGCGTTATGGATGTTACATTCAGATAGAAAATTAGAAAATAAACTAAACATTGACAAGCCATTCATTTGAATTAGAAAATCGAATATACATATTTTAGTTACACTTATTGGGACAAAGATAAGCCTGCAATTTGAAATGTTTTGACCCTTTGGATTTTGAGAGACATGACAAATTATCCAGCATTATGAATGTTACAAAAATAGACGAGACATTTATGTCGTTTTCCCAGTGTATCATTCACAATTTTCACAATGTTGTGGTGGCGAAGGGGGCCCCTGGAACACTCTGGGCCCAGGGCCCTGTGCACTTTTAATCCGGCCCTGCTAAAGAACACATAAAGTCCACTCACGCTCTCCCACCAGCAGTATCCTCACGTCCTTGCGCATCTTCTCCAACGTCGTCAACCAAGCGGACTGAGAAGTGTGTGGTCAACATTTATGCCCCTGTTCTGGTGAAGGATGCGTCCGGCCAGCTCGCGGCGGCCTGGCTCGCTCGCTGACGGCTACATTCGCGTCTGAAACTCCGGTATCCGCTGGTTCAGAGCGCACGAGACGTGCTGTGGGAGGTGTTTTTAGTCCTAGAGCCTCACCTGTCAAACACAGTCAGAGAGACAGTAATGCTGCAACAGCTCGAGTCACACGAACATGACTGCTGTAACGCCGCAGCATCAGCGGAGTGCGTGCGTGCGTGCGTGCTTTCTCGCGCTTTCCACCACGCCCCTTTCATTCAGCTGAGCGGGAATTAAATCGTAAATAATTATGATATTCCTGCTAAATTAATAATCTTATTACTGGTATGATGATATGATATTAGCATTTTTATTACTTGCTTTTTATTTGGTTTGCTCATTTTGAAGACATTTCTGGTTCCAGGAATATGGCGTGGAGTGAGACCTCTTTTTTAAAACCTCAGACTGGGTACGCGTGTCAACTTGCGCCACCTTGAGGCGAAATAAATAACAGCAGCAAAGATTGAATCACAGAAATGTACATTTTACACGCCTTCATATCCTCAGATCAGTGGCGGATTTAAGAGATTTGGGGCCCCAGGCAAAAGTAGGCATGGGGCCCTGTGGTAAATATTGTACTTTCTACTCCACCACTGTATATTATTTGCATTGTGAACAAACAGCCAGTGTAAAAGTCCTCTCGCTGACTGAGAGGACCGTGTATATTTGACAGGGAAGGGTTGCTTCACTTGATGGTACAAACTGATAATTTATTGTGACAACTCATTCTTTAAGTTACAGATCAACTCACTGACTGCATCACACACACACATACACACAGAGATTACATTAGGTATTAGTGCACTGCCCTATATACCAGAAGGGGTGGCCCTGAGACACACATAATATAATAATCATTCTGTTGACAGTTTATCGAATGCAATTTAATCAAAAACATAATTTTTGTTAGTAATAATTAACTAAGTAATAAATAACCATCAGTGTATAACAAGTTTTATGGGGCCCTAAAGAACTGGGGGCCCTAGGCAACCGCCTAGTTTTGCCTAATGGTAAGTCCGCCCCTGCCTCAAATAATTAATACAAATTCTCTTTCATACTTTTATTGAGCTTGTAACATGTGGTCCGTGCTCAGGGAGCATTTTTATGAGAGAGTTATCTAAAGATTCCCATGTGTAATTTGTGTGTGCAAGTAAAACTTGTGTCATTAAAAAACGATACAAATAATTTTTAAAATTTCTGATATTGGACTTTAATGTCGTTATTGACCGATAAAATTGGTATGCCAATGTTATCAGTACTCCAACAATATAACTCTGCACTATTCAGTCGACAGCAAATGCATATTGTATATGAATATCAAGGTAATCCAACCAAACCTAAAATAATTTAGGTGGAGATATTTATGGTGCATTCTGAATAGTTTAAATGTATTTCTATCAAAAACATTTCCAACCTTTATTAGTAATTAAAGTATAAGATTAAAGTAATTAAAGTACAAGATTGCCTTCTGCGTCTTCTATTTTTCTGGTTACTAACAAAGAGTCCTGGTCTGATAGAAGGAGAACATTTTTAAGGAAAATAACATCCCCATCACTATGCTAAGCTTTTGTCTAAGTGCAAGCCCCTTTCAAACTTTACAATCTCATCTTAACTCAAAATGAGAAGTTTTTCTCATGTTCTTCAGAGGTTTTGCAAAGACTGAGCAAGATTTCAATATATATATATATATATATATATATATATATATATATATATATATATATATATATATATATATATATATATATATATATATATATTTATATATATATATATATATATATATATATATATATATATATATATATATATATATATATATATATATATATATATATATATATATATATATATACATGTATGGCCAATGAGTGGTTGCCTGAGGATAATATCAACACTAAGAAATTGTTGATGAAATTAAATTAAAAATCTGCTTCCTCACTTATTTCTGTCATTTCTAGTGTCAGGTCAAAGCACAACATGAATCAAAATGTAATAATCATTTTTTAGCTCTACCTCTAAATAAGCCATTAAATGGAGATTTACAACATTTATTCTAAATAAAAGTTTAATAGATCTTCAGATAGCAAATATGACAAGTGTGTGAAAAAATGTGGAAGTTAATTTAGACCTAACATACAAAATATCATCAAATAAAAATGATTTGCAAAGTTTAAAGAAAATTCTAATAAATATAATATTTAGTTCCAGTAAATACAAACTAAATTAAAAAGAAAGATTTTACAAGTGTTCCTTGTGGTAATGATGGAAATAACACAATTTCCTTCAACCACTTCTGATGTCCAAGCCTTATCTCAGGTGTGACGTCTGCAGGCATCATTTCCCCCGTCGCAGAGTGGCTTCATCTGTATGACAGACAAATATGGAAATAAGAATTCACTTAAAAGCTTCTTTTCCGGATCAATAAATCATTCAGTGATGAATATAGGAAAAATATATATGTAAAAAATGACGATCGTACTAGCGTAGTCTTCTGGCGTCATTGGCTGAGAGATGACTTTCCTGAAGGCCTCCACCCACTCCCTTTGCTCCTGCTCCTGCTCGCACATAAACACAAACTGCCTCCCTGGAGTCTCCAGAGTGACACTGCGGTGCCACCGGCCTCCTCTTGTGCACCGACCGCTGCTCTCTGAAACGGAGTAGCCATGGTTCTCCGTGCCGATGAAGACAGCCCCCAGCTCTGTGGCATCCTAACAGGCAGAAGAATGAAGAAAACGGTGGCTGTTTGTTGCTCAGCTCTGCCAGGTGTGCACATATGTGCTGAGAGGTGCTTGCACAGGTTGACCTGATAACTGGACCAAACAGGGTTTGTTTTTTTTTGTTTTGGGGAGTGAATAACACTCAGAATAGGATGGAAGGAAATTTACATACTGTAATGTGATAAAATATAATCTGACATCAAATCACACAATAAATGCGTGTCAATAATATTGGTACATTTGATATAATCACAAATCCCTCTAGTTTGATCAACTGGCTTTACAGCATGTTCAGAAAGTCTTTTTACAATTTAAAAAATGTATTAAAAAAGCAAATCAACAGATATTTTTTCTTTGGGAAATTATTACAAAAAGGAAAACAGATATGCAAGACTTTTAGTCCCTTCTTATATGCCTCAATATCTGTTTTCTTCTATTTTTCTAGGTTGTCTTAAATTTATTTTGCCATGCGCAAATTGAGGGATGTGATGCTGCATGTCTTCCATAATCAGACTTGTTCCTACGCCTGCTGCTTGGAATCTTGGGGTCATGGTGGATGACCAGTTGACCTTTAAGGTCCATGTTGCCTCGGTTGCCTGTACCTGCCAATATGCTCTCTACAACATCAAGAGAATCAGACGTACCTGACAGAACAAACGACTCAGCTGTTGGTTCAGGTTCTGGTCATCTCACGCATCGATTACTGCAGTTCCCTACTGGCAGGTCTGCCTGTTTGCTCTATTAAACCTCTGCAGATGATCCAGAACGCCACAGCGAGTCTGGTTTTCAACCAACCCAAACGAGCTCATGTCACTCCGCAGCTAATCACACTTCACTGGCTTCAGGTCGCAGCACGCATCAAATTTAAAGCTTTGCTTCTGGCTTACAAAACAATAACTCAAACGGCTCCCGTCTACCTTTACTCCTGTAGCACTTCATGCAAGGATCTGCGTCCAACTGGACAGTCCACTAGCACCTTCCTACGATGTCCTCTACTGTTTGATTTCATGCTTGTGTTGTTCTCACTCACGTGTAAGTTGCTTAGGATAAAAGGTTCTGCTAAATGACTGTAGAATAGAATTAAATAGAATAATTATTCTTTTAGTCCTGACTGTTTGTATCCAATTTTGTCTCAATGAACTACAACAGACATTGTGCATTTTCTTGAGGAGAAGCTGATTTTCAGGTTCTATTAAAAAGAAGTTATTTCTTTAAAATGAAACCTGAAATACACCGGTGAAGTGTTATTTACAAATTTAATAGCAGATTACATGGAAGAAATTTGCTTAGTATTAGTCGTCACACATAAATAAAAAAGCTTTAAGCTGTAAAGAGACTTTATGGACATATAAATAATTTAATTTATGTATAATTTATGTATAATTTAATTTAATTTTAAATTAAAGAACACGTTGCAGATCAGAAACCCTTTAAATCAGTATTTAGAAAAATATTGTTGGAACTGACGTTGAATAAAAACAAACTTAGAAATACACTATTTGGGCTTTTGGAGAAGTTTCTGTAAGAATTTTACAACTGCATCTAAAACGTGAAGACAGGAAGTGACGTAGAAAAAGGTAGACGGCTGAAACCGCAGCCAATCAGAAAGCAGTAACAGCATCTCGCCTGTAGATGGCATGTATTGATTATTCCCCATAAAAATAACAAATACACACCATCTACAGGTGAGATACTGTTACTGCGCTTCTTGTGATTGGTTGCTTTTCACTACTTTTTTTGTATTTGCACTAAAACAAAGGTGGAAATAAAGTTTTCATCTTTCATACATGATGTTATTATCCTGCTATCTTACTGGTGTGGCCCACTGTAACTCCAGTTTGACACCCCCGATTTAAATCATTGCATTTCTTGCATCTTTGTCTCATATTTTCTGTGTATTACCAGTGGAGATTTAAAATACAGAAGCTTCCTGTTCATCGAGCTCAGCGTGAACCACCTCTTCTTAAAAGGCTCCCGTTGCTGAAAACACAAACACACCAAGCCAGGCAATTAATTTAGCAGATAAAATAGTGTAAACATGAACAAAGTGACACAATCAGTAGAGTCAGCAACACCAACCGTTGGGCCGGTTTTCTCCATGTACCCTTCCATCAGGCAGTGTGGAGTAATCTGGGGTATTAACTGCAAAGAAACAAGAGAAAAGCTGTTAAATGAACTTTAACGACACTTCACACTGTTTGTTTGTGTTTATACATGATTAATTTGATCATTTTTAGATATAAAAATGAAACAATATTCACTACTTTTCTTACATTGCTGCATTTAATCATTTACCTGCAAGTGTGTGACTCTAAATGCAGTTAGTGTGTGTGTGTGTGTGTGTGTGTGTGTGTGTGTGTTTGCAGATATAAACCCTGTCTGTATGTCGGTGTACAAACAATTCTGACCGATGAAAGAGTTGTTAACATCTGAGACTAAATGGTTTTAAAATAACTCCTGCTCATGGAAAAGCTGGAAGAAAGAGTTCTTCAAAGCGAAAACAACTGGAAGGAACATTTTCAGGAGGGGTGTGTGTCGTCTGTGGAGCTGAGGGAACTAAACCAGAGCTGTTTGTTTTTTATTGATCAGCGGTTTAAGCGAACAAGACAAACACGCTCCCACATGGAGGTGATTCTGTCCTGTCGTTTTAAATTTGTTTATTTGATTTGTTTATTTGAGTTTGCACTTTAAAAGTAACAGGAGGACATTCATAGAGAAAAAAAAGTAAGAGGAAAGGTTCAAATGATAGACAAAACACGTAAAAAATAATGTAAATTGCAGTGCTGGGAGGTTGGAAACCCTATTAGGGCTTATCGAGAACCTCACCATAATCTAAATACAAGAATAAATTAAGTAATTAATTATACCATATAAAGGAAATACATACAACGAAGCATTAAAAAAAACAAAAAAACCAAGCGTTAAATGCAAAAATGTTACAAATAAAATAAATATAACAGTAGAGCATAGTTTAACGTGATCCCACTGCAAATAGATGTTCTTTCAAATGCCAGGCCATATCTTTAAGAGGACTTTCCATCTGTGCACGACATTGACCAGTTCTGCAAGGCAATGCTGCATGCAGTCACTTGGAAAATAAAATCACCCTTATTCACATGCTTTTATCTTCCAGAGAGAAATGCAAAAATATGATGTGTTGATGCATTTTCATTTCATTTTAATCACATCACCAGACACTGGAATCTAAATACGCAATCAAACTTAAAGAACATCTCTCACGTCATTGTTTCGAAGAGTTGGGTGTTTCTTCAGGAGGTAGGCAAAGCGTGTAGCCCGAACAGCGTTGAAAAAGGAGACGATCACCTGGAAAAGGTCAGATACAAAACAATTCATCATGAAGACGACCATGTGAGCTGCTGGAGCTCTTCCTGAAAGTGTGCAGGAGTGTATCTGGATCGATGAAATCGTGTCGCTCAGCTCAGATCATGTGCAGGATTTAAAGCATGCAGTGATTTTTGTCGTCTCTTACTTGTCTAGCGTTGCAGCTTTGGTCTCACCTGCCCATCCTCGTGGTAAACAAACAGGTTCCTCGTACGTTCATCTTCCAGATAGGAAATCTGCAGACCGTGCGCGTGACCGATCTTCTCCGGCTGGAATTCTACCTTCAGGTCCTTCATGCTAATGACAGCTTTGGGAACTTTGGACTTGATATCAATAAAAAGATTGAGAAACATTTTTATTGAAAACAAAAAAAGCATCTGATTAAAGTTGACTGAATCTATTCACAAACATGAATTAGAAGAAGAACTCACTTCCTCTTTGATGAAGTATCTGAGGGTGAAATCTTTCTGTGACAGAACGAAGATCCTCTTCAGAAACTGCTTGTTGTCTTTGCCTTTTTTCCAGAGTGTTGACTCGTATAGATCTGGCAGAAAAGGAATGATCATCCTCTTTCAGTTCAACGGTTTTACATATGAGGACAAGCACGATGTAATTAAATCTTAAGTCAGGGAAATATAACCCATACATGATGTATAACAGTGTGTATTATTTGCTTAATACAATCTAAGCCTTGATGCAGAAGCAGTGTGTGAGAAACTAAACACACCCCATCATTCAACAGCATGTAGAACCAAATTTAGCCGCTACAACTTGGAGGGATTGTTTCTGTGTGATGTTATCAGGCTCTTAAATCATTGTGGAGGAATTTGGGCCCATTTTTCTTGACATCATTACTTAGGTTTATGGAGTTCTGCAGGTCTTTGTGTGTGCACAGCTTTCTGGAGGTCCCAGCAGAGCCTGTCAGTCGGGTTGAGGTCTGGATTTACTGGGATATTACTCCACACTGATTCTTTTCTTTCTCATCCGTTCTTTTGTAGCTTTGTTGACGTGTTTGGGGTCCTTGTCTTGTTGCATTGAATCACATCCAGCCATGTTTTAGCTCTCTGACAGATGGCTTCATGTTTGACTCAGAGTACTTTGGTAAACAGACCCTGTGGTGGACTGGAGACTGGTCCTTTGGAGCCCTCCAACTGGAGCCTTTTCATGCTGAACTGGATAAGCTGGTATAGAAAACGAATGGATACTGTTGGATTAATTGTACATATATGTTATCACTGATGTTATAATCTCATTCATTTCTTAGTTCTCATTTATTCTGATCATCTCTGATTTTGACCCGTTTTATTGCTGCAGTTTTCTGTCTGTTCTTGTTTCTCTAAACAGCTGGAGCCACTCTGGCAGATACGAGCGCAGTCTCCTAAGAAAGAGTACATTAATATTCCATCCATCCATCCATCTTCTGCCGCTTATCCGGGGTCGGGTCGCGGGGGCAGCAGCCTAAGCAGGGAAGCCCAGACTTCCCTCTCCCCAGCCACATTTGCCAACTCTGCGGGGGGGATCCCGAGGCGTTCCCAGGCCAGCCGAGAGATGTAATCCCTCCAGCGTGTCCTGGGTCTTCCCCGGGGTCTCCTCCCCGAGGGACGTGCCTGGAACACCTCACCAGGGAGGCGTCCAGGAGGCATCCTGACCAGATGCCCGAGCCACCTCAACTGGTTCCTCTCGATGCGAAGGAGCAGCGGCTCTACTCTGAGCCCCTCCCGGATGACCGAGCTCCTCACCCTATCTCTAAGGGAGAGCCCGGCCACCCTGCGGAGGAAACTCATTTCAGCCGCCTGTATACGAGATCTCGTTCTTTCGGTCACGACCCACAGCTCATGACCATAGGTGAGGGTAGGAACGTAGATCGACTGATAAATCGAGAGCTTCGCCTTCTGGCTCAGCTCCTTCTTCACCACGACAGACCGGCGCAGAGCCCGCATTACTGCAGACGCCGCACCGATCCGTCTGTCGATCTCACGCTCCATCCTTCCCTCACTCGTGAACAAGACCCCGAGATATTTAAACTCCTCCACTTGAGGCAGGACCTCACTCCCAACCCGGAGAGGGCAATCCACCCTATTCCGGCTGAGGACCATGGTCTCAGATTTTGAGGTGCTGATTCGCATCCCAGCCGCTTCACACTCGGCCGCGAATCGCTCAAGCGAGAGCTGGAGATCACGACCAGACAAAGCCAACAGGACCACGTCATCCGCAAAAAGCAGGGACCCAATCCTGAGGCCACCAAGTCGGATCCCCTCAACCCCTCGGCTGTGCCTAGAAATTCTGTCCATATAAGTTATGAACAGAATCGGTGATAAAGGGCAGCCTTGGCGGAGTCCAACCCTCACCGGAAACGAATCCGACTTACTACCGGCAATGCGGACCAAGCTCTGACACCTGTCGTACAGGGACCGGACAGCTCGTACAAGGGGGTCCGGTACCCCATACTCCCGGAGTACCCCCCACAGGAGCCCCCGGGGGACACGGTCGAATGCCTTCTCCAGGTCCACAAAGCACATGTAGACTGGTTGGGCAAACTCCCATGCCCCCTCCAGGACCCCAGAGAGGGTATAGAGCTGGTCCACTGTTCCGCGACCAGGACGAAAACCACACTGCTCCTCCTCAATCCGGGATTCGACTATCCGGCGGACCCTCCTCTCCAGGACCCCTGAATAGACCTTACCAGGGAGGCTGAGGAGTGTGATTCCCCTGTAATTGGAACACACCCTCCGGTCCCCCTTCTTAAAAAGGGGGACCACCACCCCAGTCTGCCAATCCAGCGGTACTGCCCCCGATGTTCACGCGATGCTGCAGAGGCGTGTCAGCCAGGACAGCCCCACAGCATCCAGAGCCTTAAGGAACTCCGGGCGGATCTCATCCACCCCCGGGGCCTTGCCGCCAAGGAGCTTTTTGACCACCTCAGTGACTTCAGCCCCAGAGATAGAAGAGTCCACCCCTGAGTCCATCAGCTCTGCTCCCTCATGGGAAGCCGTGTTGGTAGGATTGAGGAGGTCTTCGAAGTATTCCCTCCACCGACCCACAACGTCCCGAGTTGAGGTCAGCAGCTCCCCATCTCCACTGTACACAGTATTGACGGAGCACTGCTTCCCCCCCCTGAGCCGCCGGAAGGTGGACCAGAATCTCCTCGAAGCCGTCCGGAAGTCTTTCTCCATGGCCTCGCCGAACTCCTCCCATGCCCGAGTTTTTGCCTCGGCAACGGCCGAAGCCGCATGCCGCTTAGCCCGTCGGTACCCATCAGCTGCCTCCAGAGTCCCACAGGCCAAGAAGGCCCGATAGGACTCCTTCAGCTTGACAGCATCCCTCACTGCTGGTGTCCACCAACGAGTCCTGGGATTACCGCCACGACAGGCACCAACGACCTTGCAGCCACAGCTCCGGCCGGCCGCCTCAGCAATAGAGGCACGGAACACAGCCCATTCGGACTCAATGTCCCCCGCCTCACCCGGGACATGTTCGAAGCTCTGCTGAAGGTGGGAGTTGAAGCTCGCTCTGACAGGGGACTCAGCCAGACGTTCCCAGCAGACCCTCACAACACGTTTGGGCCTGCCAGCTCTGACCGGCTTCCTCCCCCACCATCTGAGCCAACTCACCACCAGGTGGTGATCAGTTGACAGCTCCGCCCCCCTCTTCACCCGAGTGTCCAAGGCATGTGGCCGCAGGTCCGACGATACGACTACAAAGTTGATCATTGAACTGCGGCCCAGGGAATCCTGATGCCAGGTGTACATATGGACACTCTTATGCTGGAACATGGTGTTCGTTATAGACAATCCATGACGAGCACAGAAGTCCAATAACAAAACACCATTTGGGTTCAGAGGGGGGGGACCATGCCTCCCAATCACTCCCCTCCAGGTCTCACTGTCATTGCCCACGTGAGCATTGAAGTCCCCCAGCAGAACAATGGAGTCCCCAGAAGGAGCACCCTCCAGCACTCCCTCCAAGGACCCCAGAAAGGGTGGGTACTCTGAACTGCTGTTCGGCGCATAAGCACAGACAACAGTCAGGACCCGTCCCCCCACCCGGAGGCGGAGGGAAACTACCCTTTCATCCACCGGGGTAAACCCCAATGTGCAGGCACCAAGCTGGGGGCTGATGAGAATGCCCACACCTGCTCGGCGCCTCCCACCATGAGCAACTCCAGAGTGGAAGAAGGTCCAGCCCCTCTCGAGGGTACTGGTTCCAGAGCCCAAGCCATGCGTCGAGGTGAGTCCAACTATATCTAGTCTGAACCGCTCAACCTCGCGCACAAGCTCAGGCTCCTTCCCCACCAGAGAGGTGACGTTCCACGTCCCTAGAGCCAGCTTCTGCAGCCGGGGATCGGACCGCCAGGGTCCCCGCCCCTTGCTGCCGCCCAGCTCACATTGCACCCGACCCCTACGGCTCCTCCCGCAGATGGTGAGCCCACGGGAGGTGGGGCCCATGTAACCCTTTCGGGCTGAGCCCGACCGGGCCCCATGGGCGAAGGCCCGGCCACCAGACGCTCGCTCTCGTACCCCGCCTCCAGGCCTGGCTCCAGAGGGGGGTCCCGGTAACCCGCGTCCGGGCAAGGGAACATTTATGCCCAGGTTTGTCATCGTCATAGGGGTCTATGACGATGACATTAATATTATTTTCTCTTATTTGTTTTGCATTGCTTCACTATATATGGAATTGTTGCATTAACTTGTATTTACTTATTTAATAAGAAATGCTTGAGGGGAGCAGTCCAGTGGGGACAATCTCTGACCCTGCAGGTCAGGGCTGTGATGATATGCTTTTGCCCCGATTCAATTTGATTCTGATTTTTTTTGGGTGCCGATTTGATTTAAATTGCAATTCTCACAATTCCTCAATATTTCTGATTTTTGTAGATTAAAAACAAAAAATAAATAAAATAAAAATAATACCCAAGAAGACAAGTAAAAAAAAAAAAATTAATGAAAACAATAAAAATGACAAAAAACTTTATAATGGATTAATTTTGTTTATTTGAAAAAAAAAAAAAGTAGATTATTAACCAAAAAAACTAACAAATTTTTTTTTTTTTAAATTGTGAAGCAAAAAAATCTGATTTTCCCATCCCTACTGCTGGTTTGAGGCTGCTTCCCCTCTTGCAAAATAAAAAATAAAAATTTAAATTTGGGCATTGACTCCTTTTTGTGTGTTTCACTGTTACAGGCCAGGATTAACCTGGCAGATACTTTGGAACATGGAGAATGTCATGATTTAACCAGTGGCTAAGTTATCCAGGTGGCTGCAAAACCAGCATCGTTTGCCAAAAAATGTTAGGAAGAAGTTGTTTTTGCCCAAACATGGTGCATCATGTCCAAATATCTGCAGCTTGGGATGATCTCTCCACAGGACACTGTTCCACTCACTGCTTTTTCAAATTCTACTATTATAAATGGATATTATTGGCCGATATCGGCATTAAAATGCAATATAATTATTGGTATCGGTTTTTACTTTTTTTAAGGATAAGCTTCACACAGTAAACACAATAAGTGAATATTATATATTAAACTCTTCAGCTATGTCTCCTCTAACTCAAAATGACAAACTATAAGAGATGCCATCTATAGTTTTACAGATATATTTGTTTGTTTGGTTGATATCGGTATCAGAAATTAAGAGTTGGACAAGTATGTTAGATATTGGTAAAAAAAAGCTCATGTCAAAAACCCCAGCTCTGAATATTTAATATACTAACTGAGACATGTAGGGTGGAAGATGCAGCTCTTTTTATATGTTGTTTGTTTTTTCTTTTTCTTTTTTCTTTTTTTGCAGTTTTCTGAGAATTGTTAAGTCCGACCGTGGGATAAACTTAATGAAACTTCTGGTTTTGGGAAGATTGTCAGCTGTCTTGGATCCATCCATTATCCTAATCGCTTAGTCCGATGAAGGGTCGGAGGGAAGCTGGAGCCTATCCCAGCAGTCTTTGGGTGAAAGGCAGGGTACACCATGGACAGCTTGCCAGTCCATCGCAGGGCTGAATGATGTCCACTTCTGGATAACATATCCCACATGTACAGTTGCAGTGAAAAGGATTAGACCCCCACTGAAAATCTGGTTTATTGGCAAAATCTTGCAGCTCTTTGCAACTTCATGACTAGCATTTTAAGTCCTTAGTAAAGCATCCTTTTGACCTGCTGGAAATGTGATGTGTAGCCAGACATCAGCTTCCTGCAGGGTTCCTGTGGAACCATAGCTCATTCCTCATGGGCAAAGCTTGGGTTTGTGTGCTGCAACGGCCTTTATCAAATCCTGCCAAAGACTGACTGTGACTGCGATTTCCGCTCTAATATTTTCCAGGACTTGTTTTGAAACCAAGCTTTGGTCTCTCAGGATTTTCTGATACTTGGTTGAATCCATCTCTCCTTGAACCTCTTTGGCTTATTTCTGTAATGTTGAGCAGATTGAAGAGGACTTTTCTTGTGCTTTTGGTGGAGATGGAGCCTTCCAGTGTGTAGCATGCATCTTACTGTGGAAACTGAAACCTCAGTACTTGCTGCCACTAAGTCTTGCTGCAGGTCTTTTGCAGTCAGTCAAGGGGTTTTGACCACCTGCAGCGATTGATAGCTTCCTCTTTCTGCCACATCCAGGTGTTGCAGCCACTGTTCCTTCACCTGGAAACTTGTGAACTATGCTTCCAGCTGTAGCTCAAGGAACATTCAATTCAATGTATCCTTTTCCTTGTTAATGCAAAGCAGAGATCTCTCCTGGACAATTCTCTTGGCTTAGCATCTCTAACATGCAATCCGACATCATAGTCAACACTGTTCCATGTCAAGACATCTCATGCAACTAAAAACACCTGCAAAAACAGCTACATTTCTTAATATTACCTTCTTACAGCAGGGTAGTTACCTGAGGTATAAGCTTCAAGAAAGCCCTTGTTTTCTCCTGTAAATTCCCGTCTTTCATACTTTGCGTGGATCCATTGATCCTTAAGAACACTAGGGGAGAAGAAAGATTTTATTTGCACGTACTTCTGGTAGCAAACATCTATTGGAGCAGGAACACCTCTAAACTGCTGGACAAGGCCCAGCAGAGACTTTGTTTCCTCAGGGTGCTGAGGAAGGATAACATCACTCAGAGACGCCTACCGTCCATCTACTGGTGCTGCGTACCGAGTACCTGAACCTACTGCATCATATGGTTCACCAGCTGCACGGTGACTCAGAACAAAAAGACTTCATTAAGTTGGACCAGGAGATCATCCATTCTCAGCACTTATCTACACAGTTCTCCCTGCATCAGGGGAATCTGAATCCCCCTTGAGGATACATCACATCCTGTGGTTCACTCTTTTTAAACTGTTATCGTCAGGATGGTGACGCAAACCAATCACAATATGAAAAAATGTTTTTATCCTACAACTAAAACTACACTTAGAGGAATAACCGTAACTACAGTCAATAAAACTCTGCTTACAAAGAGAAAGTGCAACCACGGCGGCTGTAGCTCAGGAGGAACCCGGAGGACCGATTCCAGCTTCACCTGACTACATGTATAAAGCTTGTTCCATCCTCCACGGGAAGCCAGAACTTTTTTCTTGTTCTCGAGGCTCCGAGAAGAAAATGACGTCATTTTGTTCTCGGGGACGTGTTTGAAGACAGTTCTCGACACATCGGGCTGGCAGAACTTTTTTCTTGCGGGGCTCCGAGAAGTATCGTGTGATTGGTCGGTCATTTGAGGTGGGCGTGGTTAACATGGAGAAAACATGAAGCGGAGTTGCTGCTTCCGCGCTTTTCCTGTTGCAGGTAAAACGGATTGTTTTGATAAAACAGCTGATGGAAGTGGTGAGAAAGTACCAACATTTTTTACATGAAACTAGAAAAGCAGTCGGAGAGCGGAAACCTCCGCCAAGCACAGTGTTAAAGAATCCTGAATCCAGACGGTGATCCGGATCACCACCAGAATTTAATCAGTTCTTCATTTTCACATTTCCAACAATTCTTGAGATGTTTACAAAAATCCGTCCGTAACCTTTTGAGTTATCTTGAGCAAAAAGATGCCGGTAAAAACATAACCTCCTTGGCGGAGGTAACAACCGGGTTCATGGCACATAAAGCCATGAACCCCCCCCCTGCTTCTCCTGGAGGATAGATGGACATGACGAAAGAAGTTTTTCTTGTTCTTGCAGCCTTGAGAACAAGAACTCAGTTCTTTCTTCTCGTGGAGGATGGAACAAGCTTCAGTGTCCCTGGGCAAGACACTGAACCCTGCATTGCCCCATAATGTGTCTATTGGGGTATGAGAGTGTGTGTGAATGTGTGACTATGACATATAGTGTAAAGCGCTTTGAGTGGTCGGCATGACTGGAAAAATTCTAAGTATAATTAAATTTAACCGGTGGGAAATATCTACGTAGGTGGGTTGTTTTAACCGGCTAACTTATTATAGTTATCTCTTAGTCATTCTCTCACCTTTCGTATTAAGTGTTATTATTTCTTTTACACTGTTAAAAGTTGAGTATATGTATGACTATGCAGCACAAAGTGATCAACACTTTGAATTTCACCGCACACATTAGCAGGTAAAGTCTATCTGCGTAAACACGAGCTGTGTCAATGACACGTGTGTTTGTTTGTTTCGCTGGTATGAACTCCATTCCTGGATTCAGCTTCATACAGAATAGTTCCTCCTTTCAGATATGCACCATGACCTCTCCTCTCATTCACTAAAGAAAGACTTTGTTGACCCTTCACTTCTACTTCTGCTCAGGGAATGAGGTGAGCGTGTGGTAAAAGTGGTGTTTGTCACTCACACACAGTCTTTTTGTTGTGGTCTGTAGAAAAAGGCTGGGACACACTTCTCAAAAATGGCTTTGACCGCAGAATTTCCTCTCTCCTTCATGAACTGAAACCACATGATGAGGTAAAAAAAAATCTGAAAATATTCATTTATTCACACGTTTTCCTTCATATTTCCAGATCCACAGCATTTACTCAAAGTGATTATGAGCTAATCATGCACAGATATCATGATAAGACACATTCCTAAAATAAAGCAAATGGGATGTTAAAAATAGGCCAGTTTATAATGTAGGAAGAGATACTTTCAAAGAATTGCTAAAAAAAAAAAAAATACAGAAACAAACAGAGAGATTTGAAAGAAAGATAAAAAAAAAAAAAAAAAAACATAAATTACACTCCATATATAAAACAATCCTCAAATCAATACCTCTACAAGCGAATCTTCCCAGTAATCCAGCCGAATGGATTTGACTTTACTGACATCGGATAAGTTACGATGCATTCCTGAACAGTTCAGGCACACAAACACACCAAGAGTGTAAGAGGCCCAGTCAGGCTCTGTGAGCAGAAATAATCAGGGGTTATTTTTTAATAGGTGAAACAGCCCATTTGTTGTCTTTAAATCAGCTGTCACAAAAACTGTAAAAAAAAAAAAAATAAAAAAAAAAGACTTGATAGTAAAATGTTGAAGCTTATAAGAGGAACAATGAGCTCATCTGACAGATATACAGCAGCTATCTGCTTCCCCTTAAACAGGTTAAGCATAAAATGTGACTTGGTTATAAAATGTAATTTTAGACGTCATTCTTATCACAATAACATTAGTGGCTTTGAGCTGTTGTTTACTACAGTTAAACTTAAGCAAAAACGCCATTTTAACCTAAAACAACAGAGTAGTTCAGTGAAAATGAAACAAACCGAACTTATTGACCAAAATGTACAGGTTTTGTTGTCATGGATCTGTTTGGTTTTACTCACCAGGAGCTCCACAGTCTGCACACAAGTTGTTTCCTGGCTGCCGCACCAATTCCAACAGGAATCTGTTATTTCTCCCCAGAGTGGCCATAGATAAAGACACTTAACTTCTCTCCAGGTGAAAGTCAAATCCAACTCAAACAGCAACGAGAGTTTAACTCCATATTGATTCCACACATCTGTACAGAGCAATTCTGCTCTGAGCAGGTGAAAACAGTATATCTTCTCACTGGCTCAGTATTTCCTCTTACCAGGGCAGCATCATGAAGTTAATTGTTCTGCACACAAATGTAGAGGTCCAGAAATAGAGAAAGGAAGTGAAACAGACGTCACTCTACTGCAGTGCGATCGCCTATCTGCTGATGGACTCATAGAAACCCAGGTTTGGCTGGTGTGATGGACTGATGCTGTGTTGGGTTATGTGCACTGAATTTAGTGGAATATATAGCTTAGAGAATTTTACAGCAACCTACAAAAAAGAATAAAAACAAACAATAAAAACTATGTAGGGACAGTGTGTTGATCACTGATGCATTAAGCCTTTTTTTTTTTTTTTGACAAGCCGTGCCAATAATGACTTTTGTAAAGAAAGGCTTGGTCTCTCTAAGGAAGTAAATGTTTATTTATACAGCACTTTTCAAAATAAAATCACAAAGTGCTTCACAATAAAACACAAAAACTCAAATCATAAAAGAACCTAAAAACTAAAGAAAAAGAAAGTTTTGAAAAGATAAGTTTTTAAATGCTATTTTAAAAGAGATCATTGAGTCCGCTGATGGGGCTGCACGGTGGTGTAGTGGTTAGCACGGTGGCATCACAGCAAGAAGGTTCGATCCTCAGCTGGGCTCAAATGGTGGCCTTTCTGTGTAAAGTTTGCATGTTCTTCCCATGTATGCATTGGTTCTCTGCGGGTACTACGGCTTCCTCCCACCGTCCAAAGACATGCATGTTAGGTTAATTGGTAAATCTAAATTGTCCCTAGGAGTGAGCGTGAGTGTTTTCATGTTTGTCCCTTTGTGTGGCCCTGTGATGGACTGGTAATCTGTCCAGGGTGTACCCTGCCTCTCACCCAAAGGCTGCTGGGATAGGCTCCAGCTCCCCTGCGACCCTTGATAGGATTAAGCGATTCAGCTAATGAATGAATGAATGAGTCCACCGTTGTCTGGCTGAGAAGCAGAGAGTTCCAGAGAGCAGGAGCCACTGCTGCGAAGACTCTGTCACCTTTAGTTTTAAGCTGTGTTTGTGTAACAGCCAGAAGACCCTGGTCAGCAGATCTCAAAGACCTGCTGGGAACATATGGCTGTAAAAGGTCCCTGATATAACCAGGTGCTTGGTAATGTAAGGCTCTATAAATTTAAACCAGAATTTTAACCAGTGCAGCTGGATCAGTAGTGTGGTGACAGGAGTGAACTTTGAGGATTTTAGTTATCAGCCTTGCAGCAGCATTCTGGACAAACTGGAGATATCCAAGAGATCTTTGACTCAAGCAGGTGAAAGTGGAGGTACAGCAGTAAAGTCTAGAGGAGACTCAGCACAGAGATTCTTCACTGAGAGCTGATTAAAAAAGGAAAGTAGGCCGAGACTCTCAGCTTTCTGAGGGAAGAATCTATCTGGGGAACAAACAAAGACTTCAGTTTTTGCTTCATTTAGTTAAAGAAAGTTATCACTCATCCTCTTGACCGCATCCAAACACTCAAGTAAAAACTGAACCTTAAAAACATCCTGAGGTTTAAAAGAAATATTCAGCTGGATGTCATCAGCATAACAATGTTAAGAAGTGTCCTATAAAGAGCCTATAATGTCCTGCAAAAGGAGCAAATATAAATTAAATAATAAAAGCCGCAGAACAGACCCCTGTGGAACGCCATAATCAAGAGATGAAGGAGGGGACTTGAACTTTACAGCAGCCACAGAAAATAATCTCCCAGAAAAAAAGGGAAGAAAAAACCATTTAAGTGTAGACCTGAAACCCCAATCCAGTGTTTCATGCTGTCAAAAAGCACTGTGGCCTCACAGCAAGAAGGTCGCTGGTTCGATCCTTGGCTGGTTTGGTCAGTGGCCTTTCTGTGTGGAGTTTGCATGTTCTCCCCGTGTATGCGTGGGTTCTCTCCGGGTACTCCGGCTTCCTCCCACCATCCAAAACACATGCATGATAGGTTAATTGGTCACTCTAAAATTGCCCCTAGGAGTGAGTGTGTACATGAGTGGTTGTTCGTCTCTCTGTGTGTGGCCCTGCGATGGACTGGCGAGCTGTCCAGGGTGTACCCTGCCTGTCGCCCTAAGCCAGCTGGGATAGGCTCCAGCTTCCCCGCGACCCTGAATTGGAATAAGCGGTTCGGAAAATGAATGAATGAATATGTATATATATACATATATATATATATACATATATATATATATATATATATATATATATATATATACATATATATATATATGTATATATATATGTCTCAAGTCAGCATATATATATGTGTTGTACCAATGATGTACCAATACCACAACTGATACCACACTAGTCAAGCTAGCACAGATGTGTTTGATGACATACTTCGGACATGTTTTAAAAGATATAAATGCCTTGAATGTTATAATGAGACATTTTTTGTTACACTAAAAGCCAGATCTTTGTTTCAAAATTACACATTTATAGTTGTATTGTGGTAAAATGTGCCAAATCAAAATAAAACTTGATGAAATTGTTAGATCTGTAATGTTATTAGATTTGTATTGGTGAGGTAACTTAAGAAAAGATGGGTAATTTACTACAACCTAATGAAATCTTACACAGTTATAACAGCAATAATAATCATAGTCACAATAATGTTCACATAACATTTGGTATGGACAAATACTGGTATCGGCAGATATTCAAATTTCAGATATTGGTATCAGATCGGAACTCCCAAAAAGTGTATCGGCACATCCATAATTAAATTGTTAATATTATTTGATTGTAATTATTTACTAAGTGATTCTCATTACATATTTTCTTTAGCAGTAATGGGGTTGAATGAGAAATTCATGTTCACAAAGTTAATAGTTAACACATCAGGATCTTAGATTGTTTCAACATCCAGTAAAAATGAATTCAGTAAATATCTTTACCTAATGAAGTAATCACAACCACGTAATTTTTTATGTGCTTCTCACATCTGTGTGCGATTTTTAACTATCATACAGCAAGTGGCGCCATCATAATTTTTAAGTAAAAGCGGAACCTTTGCGGATTACGTCACTGGTAGCGTTACATCGGTCCCTTAAAACTGACGGACACTAAACAACCTCAGGCCAAAGGGAATTTACACCATGTTGTAGCGTAAACCATTAAATATTTATTTTAAATGAAGATGATGTGGGTCGTCAGGCGATTCCTGTCATCAGTCGTTCAGAGAGGTGACTTTTTCGAAGTAAACTGCTTGATGTGGAACTCTTTTCTGTACATTTTATTTGGCTTTATTTAGCATTTTAGCCAGCTTGTTGCAGATGTAGAACTGCAAACAAGCTTGTTTAATATTTCTGCGAAAGTAGTCATTTATATTTTTTTTAAAAAATCCTATTAATTATTATATTCTAATAGTTTTACATAACCAAATTAAACCAGGCTGTGTTTATGAATTGCACTATGATATATTACATATAATTGGACACATGTCCATCGCTCCTCCAGGTCGCTCTGCGGGACAGCTGGGGCTGCTTTGCCGGCCTCGCCACGGCTCTCTCCCGGACCTGGAGCACCGGTACCTGCAGTGCACTTGCTGCTGGAGAAGCCGGGTTCCTGTGGCGAGTTTCGAGACCATGAACGCCGCTCGTTCCACCTCCTCTGACCCCTGCAAAGAAGCCGGCAGCGAACCCCTGGACGCCTGCTACACCTCCGAACAACGAGCCGCCATCCTCCAGCTCCTCAACACCGCCTCCCCGTCGGAGCTGGCTGGGGTTAAAATGCTGAGAGGTCGCAAATCCCTCAATATCGTAGAGTACAGGACTAAAAACGGACCATTTAAAACCTTGGAAAGTGTGGTGAATGTGCCGCTGCTTAAGCACAAAAGCGCTGTTATTGTCTTCAACTCGATTCTCAACCCGATGAAGAAGGAGAGGAAAGTGAGGATCCAGCTGGCCAAGTTCATCAGACCTGAAGTGGACAGGTCCTGGTTGGAGGTGAGTTTCTCCTCTTGTAATGTGCTTCCTGGTCTCTTCCCCATCATTTGTGTGAGGAAAAGGCAGGCTTGGAAAGGAGTTTCTGGATGGATATGAGGTCATTCCTTTCCCTGCATGAACAATTCAATTCAGTTCAGCTTTATTTGTATAGCGCCACTTCACAACAATGTTGTCACAGGACATTTTACATACACATCCTATAATAGAAACCAACTGATTGCATGGAATCATGACTACGATCCAATCCCCCATCCTGAGCTGTGCGCGGCGACAGTGGGAAGGAAAAAACTCCCATTTAACAGGAAGAAAACCTCCGGCAGAACCCGGCTCAGGGAGGGCAGCCATCTGCCTCCACTGGTTGGGGTGGAGAGGACAGGAAAGACAGATCAACATGTACAACTGCACTCATTCAGGAATGAACATTAACTCCTTCTACATTCAGTTGGTTAGGAAGAATTTGTTGTTTCAATGTCCTCCAACTAAAATGACTCGTTTCATAAAGTTAGATTTCTGAGTTGTGAGGTGGTGTGTGTCCAAGGTTGAAGAAGATCAGACGTCGACAGAATCAGCAGTCCTGGAATTTCCTTAAAAATTAATATTTTATTTTCCAAGAGTTGTCCATCTTACAATTTCAAAGATCTGTGGGTAATCAGTCACCAGTTTCACATCCTTTTCCTTCACTCTCTCTCCTCGCGAGCTCCCAAAACTGACTACTTATATACAGTTGTGCTCATATTTATTCATACCCTTTCATTAAAAAAGGGGAAAAAAAACAGCTGCCTGTAAAATAAGCTGAAATTGGCTAAAGTAATAATAAATATTTTATGAAAATCATTACATTATTTTCTAATTCTGGTTAAATAGAAATAATTTTAAAGAAGCAAACAAATAAGATAATTTATTACATATTACATCACTCAAACTAATATTTAGTTGAAGAATCCTTTAATGTTTCCGCTCCAGTCAGGTGTTTTCTGTTCCTCTCAGTCAGACTTCTGCACCTGTTGACAGGTATTTTGTCCCACTGTTCAACAGAAAAGTCTCTCATTTGTCCAGGACCAATTTGTTGTTTTTCTTTCTTTCTTCAACTCAATGAAATTAAAAAAGTGTCTTATTTTACTAAATGATATTTTTTGCAAATTTTTAGTTTAGTTCCTTTTTTAAGTCTCCAGTTATTTGAGTGACTGTTGTAAATTCAGCCTTTTCTTCAATGAAAGGGGATGAATACATATGAGCACAACTGTACCCCAAAAAGACACACACCTGGTTTGATTTTTAGCCTAAACCATTTCCCCATATCACTATCCCCAGCAACCTTATTCTACACCAACATTATTAAACAAACTAAATTCCTAAACAAACAAACTTACACAAAAGGAATACCAGTTCTAATACACTATTATAAATAAGCCCACACTTAAGGAAACTACAAAAGAGGAAATCCTCCACTTGGTTTCTCCCAATCAACTAATCTAAGTCGTCAGTCACACCTGCAATGAGGAAGTGCTGGGTTTGCCACACTCCCCAACACCTATCCTGCAAGGTGGAGTTAAACGAAGAATAATGTTAAATAGTAACACAATATAAAAATGCAACACAATGCCAACACTAACAACCCGGGATAGTAAGTCCAGCATGGTTACCTGGCAACAGAAATAACAGAATAAAGTTAAAGGGACACATATGACAAAAGGTAAATGTTAGGGACAAGTGAACAATTAGTCTCACCCACTTTGTCACATGGTGTTGCTTTTCCACTAAATAAAAAAATATTCATTTCTACAGGATGCTAATTCAATAGTATCCATAATATGTGGGACTAATAAAATCGCCTGGGCCCACGTGGACCGAGGGATGACGGTGCTGGACTGGCAGCAGGCGGACTGCCCTAACTTCTTGAAAGGAACATACATGGCATCCGCTTATCTGAACGATGTGAGTAATATTCATGTGTTCCTTTCTAATTAAATCATAATTCCTAAGCAGCTCACTCTTCTCTGCTTCCATCAGGTTTCTTCAGTGGTGTCCCTCCTCCCATCAGGAGACTTCTACGTGATAGAAAAACCCTCCATCTCGGTTCAGAATACCACCCTGTTTCCCATCATGGCCCACATGAGGACAGTGGAGGCCATGCTGTTCGCGGTACTGGAGCCTAGAATCTCCCCACCAGAGCCCAACATTCCCCCCAGGTCGGAAAAGAGAGTTGATTTAAATGAAAACTATTTAGCAGACCACGTTCACAATGATGAAAACTGAATTACTTTGACTGTGATAGATCTGTTTTCACCCAACAGCTGGATCAAACACAAAGGAAATGTATCAGAAATGTTGTTTCTCTGGTCCTCCTCTGGTTTTATTAACATTAATTAACTTTTCACTTTATTTCGATCCAAGTCAAGAAAAATTGTATTTCTTTTTTGGGATAAATAATTGTGACAACTGCACAGCTTTGGGCTGAAAACAAAACGCACATTAAAAAGCTAAACTATCTGGATAAAACATCAGGGAAAGCACGACGCTTTCTGGTTCATTTTCTGCTGTTTTAGTTTAAAAAGTCTTTCAGGCTACGTTCACACTGCAGGGCTCGCTGCTCACATCGGATGTGTTTGTGAAATCCGAATTTTTTGAAAGTCAGTTCACATTTCCGATCAAATGTGACTTGTATGTGATCTCCTGTATGAACCTCATGCGCACCAGAAGCATCCCGCATGCGTAGAAGACACGGCGACGTGCAGTGAGCGTGTGTGTGACGTCTTTATGTTTGCAGAGGTAAATATGGACGGCAGCAGAGCATTTGCTGTTTTAAACGTTTTGTCCAACCGTAGCCACAACATTGTGAATGGGTTCGTTTTAAGGAGACGTTTACGGAAGAGGAAAGTAAAAGTTTTGGTCATTTTGTGGAGCTGTGGCAGCAACAGCTGTAGAGAGAAACGTTTGCGTACGGAGTCGCAGTCAGGATTGGTGGGAGAGTGATGTGAGCGCATTTACCGATAAAGAGTTCATAAACAACAAACGCAGAATAATGAGGTTTGTTGTGTGTCGGATTAATGCGACCAGACCGTTCAGACTGAAGTCGCATGGCAAAAAATCAGATACATATCGGATTTAGGACCACATATACAAGCAGCCTGGGTCGCATTAGAAAATATCAGATCTGCGTCGTTCAGACTGTTAAGAAAAGATCGGTTACATGTTGCATCGGGGCTCAAACACCGTATTGAAGTCACTTCAGCCGGTAGGGTGAACGTAGCCTGATTTATTGCAACATCATCCTCATGGGATGTGTGTGTTCTCTTACCGTTATGTTTATCGTGAGTGTTCGCTATATTAGTACAAGTCCATTTACCATAAACCATTTACCTAAAAAGCTTCTTGTTGTCCCATTTCTGCTGTTTTCACCCAGCAAACACACACAATTCCTCTTCCCTCCCTTCGCAGGGTCCTTAACATGATGAGGACTGCCGTGGGGCGTCACTTTGGACTGATGGTGGGCGAGTCTCGGACTAGCGGGGCGCAGACCGTACGACAACTGATGACGGAATCTGTGACGCAAAAACTCCCCAGGGTGAACTTTCCCCAGGAGATGCTGGTCAAATACAGGCACTACTTTCAGATGGGCAGCAGAAGAGGAGGAGAGGAGCTGTGTGACGCGCTGCTTCAGGCCGTAGCCTTTTACGAGCTTCTCAGTGAGTCTTCCTGTTAGGATTGGTCCCGGGAAAATCTCCTTCAACGATCAGATCGGATCACTTCTGTTACATCTGGCCTCACCCTCCTTGTTTTTGGGAATATTCCACCATCTTCCTGATGCTGCTGGTGTGTGTGTGTGTGTTTAAAAAGGTTTGATAATCCTCCCAGGACTACATGGACGTCAGCGTGGACTCTTGTTTAATGAGCAGCTCTTAAATGCTATAAAAATAATTTTTATTTACAGTTCATATTTGCACTTACATGGAAATAAAACATTTCATCGCAATGCTCTGAATTAATGTAGTTTTACTGGAAGAAGAGATTCAACAGTCTTTAAGTAAAATCTTCTGTCAGGAGTTTCATGGTGGAGTCTGAGAGGCCCAGGCCGCTCAGGTAGTTCCCACACCTTTACCAGGGAGAGCAACCGTAATGTTACGATGAATGATTATATTAATTCATGCAGACAGGAAAGGTGTAAAAAAAACTACTGGATTCAGAACAAAGTGAGTTTGGAACCAGACCTACCTGGCCAGCTCTCCTTTCCCCTGCTGTGCACGGAGAGTGCGGCAGATGAAGCGAAGCACCGGCATGACGTTGACGCAGACGGAGTGTTTGTTGCCCTGCAGGCTGAAGGCGTCACTGCTGAGAAGCATTCGGCTCAGTCTGAATCGCCTGCGAGACACGCTGGAGGGACATGTTGGACTTTAACAAGGGGACTAATGTGGTTTTTCCTACCTGAGCACCTCTGGCATGCTTCATATCCTGGGAAACTATCAGGACCCGACATGTTGGCACAAAGATAAAATACTTGTAATTTATTGAAATATAAATATATAGAGTTTATATATAGAAATATAAAGAGTTTTAGAATCATATTACTTCAAGGATGTTCAGCTTTTTGGCTCTTTTTAAATAATTTGTTCATTTTCAGAGTAAAATGTGGATTTGATGCTAAAGTTTGTAAAACATACCTCAAATTAAATTGCAGTATTTTTATTTTTAAAGTTACTTTTGTTATTAAAAAAAATAGACAAGGTGGATAAAAGGGAATAAATGACTAAAAACAGTCATTTATAACTGATCCTCTGGATTTTATAGAAGACAGCTTTCATTTAATGATTTATAAGATTTAGATCGAGATGGAGCTTTAATTACATTTTTTTCTCAGACTATTCCTGTTAAAAGGGAGTTTTTTTCCTTCCCACTGTCGCCGTGTGCTTGCTCAGGTTTCCTTATATAGGCTCCTATGAATTGGCTTTCATTCTGTTTTTTCCTGTCTGGAAAGCGTCTTGAGATGGCACTGCCGTGATTTGACGCTATATAAATAAAGTTGAATTGAATCTGCAGTGACTGAGCAGATGTGATGGATGCATCATCATGGAGAACACCTCCTGTGTGACCAAATCATTGTTGGAACGAGAAACGCAACAAATCACCTGGTCTGCTGGAACCTGACAGAAATCAGACCAGTGAAGGTGGAAATTAGCCGCTTTTCTTTCCAAGTGATTATTTTCATGCATACATTTAATTTGACCTTCATCAGGCAGGATTTCCAGCATCATCTTTCATAACTCGATGTCTCTTCATGCAGTCCATGTCTTCTCTACATGTATGTTGGAACCATGTCGCCTTCTGTTCGGACGTTCTGGTCTATGTTTGTCTCTTCTGCATGTAAATCCATCATTTCCTTATTTTTGGCCTCAAACATCGACTCATATGTCTCCTCCTGCGTTTCTGCATTTGTCATGAATTTTCTAATTTATAGCATTTAGCTTTGAGCTTTCTGCCGTAAAGTAGAAGACTTTGGTTGACCTGCATGTTTCCTTTTTTCAGTGTGTGTTAATGCCACCTAACAGACAACCTTCTCTTCTGTTTGTACTTTTTGTTTGTACCTAAAACCAACTTTTTTTTCTTTTTTTTACATGTTTTAAGTTTTAAAATAATGTGTTAAAATCAGTTTAACTATATTTCACAAACCCATAAAGTTCATCTTAGAAATAAAGTTGTTTTGGATCATTTCATCTTAGTATTTGTGAATTAAAAAGCTGAGCATCCTCTGAGTGAAGTGACTGGATGATTTAATGACAGGCGTATCAGCCTCATAATTTCACATAAAATCTGCCTTTCACACTGCAACAGCAGGATGGATGCAACGGCGCTGGAACTGCTCTGAGACGGTCGGAGGAGCTTTAACCAGATCTGTTCTGATCTTTGAGCAACATTTCAGCTTTTTATCTTCATCTTTTTCACAACCTTGTTGGAAACGTTCAGCCTTGGCTTGATGATCTGAACTGGAAGTGAAACTGGACTCACCGTGGCGCGCACAGAGGAGGAAAAGTCAAGCCGAGTCTCTGACTTTTAGGCGAAACACTCCTCTTTCTACCCATCAGTCCATCTCCTCGTGGATCCTCCTGTTCTTCAGTGTGTGTTTGGGCACGGATCCGTGCCTCACACACTCCCTGGAAACAAACGCGACACCCGAATCCTTCAGCAGCAGCCTTGATGTCCAGAAACCGCTGCAGACGGCTCTGGCTGCTGCCACCGTCCTCCCTCATCTCATCCAACAAACCGTCCTTTAAAGCTGCTCCGGTCCAGGCAAAGGAGTCGGGCGTGCACGGACCTGGAGCAGGCGGCTCGGCACCGGGCAGAGTGGCATCGAGATACGACATGAGGTCAAAGAGGTGCGCCAGGGCATCTAAACCGTCTCCTTCCACTCGGCCTGCCTTAGCTCTGAGTGGAGTCCAGCTTAACGTTAAACTGGAAGATGATTGGCTATCCTCCTCTCTGGCTTTAAATTTCTTCCTGCGAAGCCGAGAGAGACTCCCGGCAGACTCGCCGTCGGCCGTAGAAACCTTCGGACTGACATTTAGATTCTTCTGCTTGAGGCGGAGATGAGAGTCGACCGTCCTGTCCAGGCGGGACGTCTCGGCTCTGAGGGACATCAGAAGCTCCAGGTTGGCATAGAGAAGTGGGACGCCTCTTCTCCAGCTCTCCGACAGCGTTTTAAAGAGCTTCTCCGTGTCTGTTTCAGACCAGGACTCACGCTGGAAGAGCCACAAACAAACAGCTGAGAGGCGGAAAACTACGTTTGGAAAAAAGAAATTAAAATAAAAAAAATAAACACTTGCTTTTAAAACGTTCAGAAGGTGTTTTGGGGTCACAGAGGGGAGACCCAGCATGTCGGCAGAGCAGCACGTTCGGCTTTGAGAAAGTAGGGAGTCTGAACAGTTTCCTTCAGCTGCTTCTGAGTCTGCAGGTGGAGAGGAGGAAAATCATCTGTTCTGGTCTCAGATTGGGAATATTACAGCCAGAGGAGGAAACTCCTGGTCCAGAAAGTAAAAGTCCTGCCAGGTTTTTGGATCTACCTGTACATCTAGAACAGGCGTTTTCACCAACAGGCTGGTTTACCTGGTAAATAAACTCTGCTCATTAGATTCAGCTGGTTTGGTGGTTGGAACAGCTGCTGGACTGGACTTTTACTGTCTGGACCAGGAGCTGCCACCTCTGATTACAGCATATAGGGTACTGTGAGGGTCTTAAACCTGCCCTCGTCCCTCAACGCACCATCGAGACAAGGTGAAACGTAGAAATGAAAGTTTAAAAGTCTTCAACAGTCTGAAGCAGCGGTGGGCAACTCCGGTCCTGCAGATGTGAGTTTCCCTGCTGCAATGCAGGGGACCAGACTTGCCCCCCGGTCAAAGTCAGGCCTTTCCACACCAGGACAGAATAAATGACACAAAAGTGCAAATAATTCGGGGGTGAAATATGGATGTTTCTGTCTGTGCACACCATCGCGCCGCGACAGCAGTGTGCTGATGCTGCAAAACAAAGAGGATCTGCTCAGCAGCAGCTCCTTGCTTTAAGAAGCAGAGAAGAAATCATGAAGACGCTCGGCCATGATGATGCATGGCTCCATGACGAGCCCGCATAGCTCGTAACGGGGATCTACTAGTCAACACGCCTCCTCTGATTGGTCGATTACCTCACTGAGATCTGAACATTAGGAAAAAAAATACTAAACTTGCTAAAATGCTGGATGTGAACGTTCACACCGACTGGATAAAAACATATTACCACCTATTAGTCAGACTACCTGTGTGAAGGCCTGTTGTCTTCTAAACCAGGGATCCTCCATCCTGGTCCTCAAGGTCCAGTGTCCTGCAGGTTTTCCTAGTGTCCCTGCTGGAACACATCAGACTCAGACAAGCTCTGCACATGTCTGCTAAAAACACACCGATCTGAATCAGGTGTGTTGAGGCTGGGATGCCTGGAAAGCACCGGTCCTCGAGGACCTGGATAGAGGATCCCAGTTCTAAAA
The DNA here is from genome assembly GCF_933228915.1 of Telmatherina bonti. Lineage (NCBI taxonomy): Eukaryota > Metazoa > Chordata > Actinopteri > Atheriniformes > Telmatherinidae > Telmatherina > Telmatherina bonti. The sequence goes on along the minus strand of NC_136621.1, from coordinate 37,394,195 downwards.
AGTTCAGGCTTCTTGAAGGATTTTCCAAATTTGGGATTCCTTTTGTTCTATTTTCTGTGGAGATGATCCGTCCCCACCTCTAAATGACTCGTAGCTGCATCAGACCTGCTGCTGCTGATTTCCCCCTCATTTCCCTTCCCTATGAACAGCCAGCCTTCCCCACCGAGACACCAGAGGACCAAGATGCACCTACACACCAGGTAAAAACTTCTCCAGAAACCCCGGAGAACAACGGTTCAAGTAAAAGACAGTGTGAAAGTCCGGCTCTTTGGGTTCGATCCAGATGTTTTCATGCGAGCAAAGGTTGCTGAGGGAAACGTACGAGACGCCGGTCCTTCCCCGCCGAGCACCCAGAGCTGCAGCTGCAGCAGGCATCGTCTGATGTCACCACGCGCGAGCGTACAGAGGCTGCGAACGTCATCGGAGTCCAGTCGAGCGTCCTCAGCCAGACACACCAGCTGCAGGTAGCTGCTCGCCGTCACCTTTCAACAGAAGGAACAGGTTGATGCAGCTGGACGGAGGTCGGCAGAAGCTACAGAAAGGCAAACTCACCGCCGACGGAGGTTTGAACAGGATTTCCTCCAATCTGCAGGGAAATCTCTCTTTAAAAAAGGGATCTAAAAAAACCCCAAACAGGTTTGTTTTAAATCTCAGCTTGTCTTTAACACTCGGAGCGTTCACTGTGTTTATTTACCGCTGGTGGTCAGAACCACCGGCCTCCTGGTGGTCGCCATAAAAGCCTCGATAGCTGCAAGGAAACCAACGTCTTCCTCAAATATGACGTCAACCTGAGGAAGAACGTAGAAGTAAAGGACCAGACACAAGGTGGATGGACAAGACCTCGATGGTTTACCTCTTCGAACAGGATGAGCGAGGTGGCGGTCCGTCTGCGCCGTCGCCCTGCTTGATCCCCGTCCGGAGACGGGTTGCCCGATTCCTCATCGTCCGGTTTAACAGCTGCTGACGTGCTGCTGAAGTAAAACTGATCTGCTTTGTCCTTCATCTTGAAGTAGTGTCTCAAAGTAAGCGAGTCTGGCTTTGCTTTAGCTTTACGCCCAGAAGAGCTGGAGCGCCGCGCCGGCCTCGTCTTTACAGCAGAGGGGACATTTTTAGGACGCAGAATTTTTCCTGTTTGAATAAAAAAAAAAAAAAAAATATGTGTTTTAAACCTGACAGCAGAGATGTGTTGGATATCATCATCATCTTCCGTGTCCCACCAGGCAAAGCTTCAGGTTTCAGAGCGCAGCTGTTGCTGCTGAAGAACGCAGGTTTCAGAGAGTCTGTCCCAGAAATCTCCACCAGGTGAGACTGAGTGGCCTCCTTCAGCTGGGACAGAACCTGGCGCCCGCTGCGCTGCGAGGAACTGTTCACCTCAAACACCTTGCATGGAAAAGGAAGAGAAAACCCACAAACAAGTCAACATTTTCTGGCTTCTGCAAATTGCAAAAACAAAGCAAAAAAGCAAAAAAGCACCACAAACGTACAGTTGTGCTCATATGTATTCATCCCCTTTCATTAAAGAAAAGGCTGAATTTACAACAGTCACTCAAATAACTGCAGAATTAAAAAAAGGAACAATAACTAAAAATTTGCAAAAATATCATTTAGTAATATAAGACGCTGTTTTTTTCATTTAAATGAATTGAAGAAAGAAAAAAAACCCAACAAACTGATCCTGGACAAATGAGAGACTTTTCTGTTGAACAGTGGGACAAAATACCTGTCAACAGGTGCAGAAGTCTGACTGAGAGGAACAGAAAACACCTGACTGGAGCGGAAACAAAGGATTCTTCAACTAAATATTACTTTATGACTGATGTAATATGTAATAAATTATCTCATTTGTTTGCTTTTTAAAAAAATATTTCTATTGAACCAGAATTAGAAAATAATGTGATAATTTTCATAAAAGTTTTATTTATTATTACTTTAGTCAATTTCAACTTATTTTACAGGCAGCTGTTTTTTTCCTTTTTAAATAAAAAGGTATGAATACATATGAATAATAAATATGAATAAATATGAGCACAACTGTGTAACTTGTCCATATGTGGACATGTGACTGTAACAGAGGTGTGAGAGCAACAAACAGGGAGATGCTGCGTTCAGGGGCCCAAACAGACGACAACCAGGTACTAACTTTCCGAGCGCCACATGGACAGGCCTCTGGTTACTAGGGGCGGGAAAATCGAATAAAAAAATTGAAAATCGAGATTTATTTTGCCTTACAATTTTAAAATTGATTTTTTTGTTTAAAAAAAATAAATAAATAAATAAAAAAATAAAAATCTATTTTTTTTTAACTAAATAAAAATAATTCATTATGAAAGTTTTGTCATTTTTATTCTTTTTAAAAAAAAATCTTTTTACTTGTCTTCTTGGGCATTTTAGCAGCAGAATGATGGTCTGGCTACTGTGTTTTTTTCTGATTGAAATCAAGAAAAATGACAAGCAAAAAAAAAAAAAAAGTTTTATACATTTATTTGTTTTTAATCTACAAAAATCAGCAATATCGAAGAATTGTGAGAATCGCAATTTAAATCAAATCGGCACCCAAAAAATCGGAATCGAATCGGGACAAAAGCATATCGTCGCTGTCCTACTAGTTACACTGCAGATTGAATCAAGCTCGACTGGAAGTCTGAGGTTGCCCTGGCAACAGGCGTTGATGCTGTTAAAGCTGCCGCTCCCCGTCTCTGGAACGAGCTTTGTCAGGATCTCTGAACTCAGCAGACGCCTTTAAAAAGCTCCTGAAGACACATTTGTTTAGGCGAGTAGACTGGGTGGTGCTGCTGTTCGGTATTTGTTCTGTGTTTTTCTCTCTGTTGTGTGTTTTTATTGCTGTGAGGCGTTTCGTGACATTGGTTCTGTGAAACGTACAAATAAAGTTTTGGTTGTTTGTTTTTTTTACTTCTTTACAAAATACCCAGAAATGAGTGGAAAGTAACTGGCAGGAGTTTACCAAGAAGAAAAAAAACACAGTTAGATGGTCTTATGTCATGTGTGAACCATAAACTAAAGCTAAATGAAATGAGGATCGGAGGCAGCGCGGTGAAATAGAGCCTTCATCTCTGACAGAAATCGTCTGCTTGTTCCCAACTTGGACTTGCATAGTTCAGTCATTCATAGTGAATTAATCTGAAGCTGCTTTAGCTAAAATATTATCAGTCTAACTCCAACGCAAGCCACGTTTTTTTTTGTTTTTACTCCATTTTTCATTTTTTAGCAAAAAATGTCAGAAGATGGTGTCTGAAAATGTCTGATTGTAGTTTGTTTCTTCTGAACTGATAGAAATTCTGATTTTTATGTCTTTAAAAGCACACTGTGGCTTTTTATTTAGAAAAACGCCAACATCCCTACATCCATGTGGGGACGGTTTGAAGATATTTTCTCTCCGTTTGCAGTGGAAAACACTCAGAAATCAACCAAAGGAAAAGACTTCCCGGTTATCTGGGAAAAGGAAACATTTTTACTTTGTTTCTTTTCTTTAAAACTTTTGCCAACATGGCGTTTAATTTTCTATCTTTTCTGCTTTTAATGGGACCAACAAGTCATTCTGGGTTTGTCTCCTCCTGCCATATCTGTACACATCAGCTGGTTTTAATGATTGGAAGACTGCAAACTGCGATGGAAACACGTTGTGCATTATTTCTTGTGTGTTCATGCTGTTTCCTTGCGCACATTGAAGCAACTTAATATGTTCTGGAGAAGTCACATCCATGCGTGCATCTTCTAAAATAAGGGACATTGAACAGCTAAATACTGAGATGGAGGATATTTTGGGGGTTTGTATTTGTAATTATATAAAAACATTGTAAATATTGACGAATGCTGAACATGAGGGAAGAACTTTACTTTGCTGAAATGCTTGTTGAAGCAGATTTCTGCTGAAAATGTTTAATTTATGATCATTGCATTTTGTGTCTGCCTCTGCTGAAGGCGTCATGCTGCAGCAACCATTCACCTCTTCATCTGCATAAACTCGAACATACACGCATCGCTGTTGGACACGATGCTGATGAGGCTAAATCTAAATACATAACTAGCAGCTTTTAAAATCTGGGTGCAAATTCCCACCTTGAAGCCGAGCTCCTGAGCGCAGGCGTACACCGAAGCAGTCTTTCCAACACCTGAAGGTCCTGTAATCAGGACAGTGTTACTCAGCGACACCTCACCCCGATGCTCTGCTCCTGCCTCACCCTGGAAGTCTCCACAGTCCCACGAATCTGCACACAAAGAAGTCGTGCATTTTCATTCCAGCCCCCTTTTTCTCCATTCATCCCATCCAGACATATTTCCAGTGCATCACAGCACTAAATCAAATATGTGCAAACATTTTGAAGTGTTTGATAAAAAATATGTTTACCATTTCCTTCCTGCCTTCGTTCCTCTGTTTCTCTCCCGTCATCACAATCAGCTCTACGTTTCCATTTCTTCAACCAACTGAACTCGGAAAAAAAAAAAACAAAAAAAAAAACAAAGCAGATGAAACATTATTCTCCTCACGGTGGGTCAGAGAGGCGTTGCAGCAAAGTGACATGAACCTGAGCAATTTATTGACGGCGGCAGCATTCCCAATCACTTCACTTGAACGTTGAGGGCTGTACTTGTCTGTCCAAAGCACTTCCTCAAAACAGGAATCTATGCAAAAGAAAGGGAAAACATGCACGTGCCATGTATAAGAACAACTGATGGGAAAAAAAACTCTCTGTGGAGCGAGCAAACGCCTTTCAGTAACAGCAGCAGAGATTCTGGATGATCCAGATTTCAGCTCGCAGTTGTTTTCCAAGCCTGCGAGACTCCTGCTGTGCAAAAGGCTCTGGTTGCTTTCTGTGAGGTGAAAACAGAACATGTGGAAGGTAGATTTGATCCACCTGGTGATATCTGTTAAAGTCACATATCAACTCTATCAACACCAGCAGTCAGCTTGGACAGTGTATAATTGTGTATAAAAGAAGTGTTGCAGCAGGGATGAGACCTATATAAGCAACTGGTTTTCTCCTGAAGAGAGGCCTTCCCCTTGTTCATTCTGAATCTATGTCAGTCTGGAATAAATGTAGGCTGTCGTGTCCTCTCTGTAGCACCAATAGCATAAAATATTCCACAACAAACACATCCTGTGTTATCAGGAGGCAGAAAGTCTTACCAGCATCTGCAGCCTGCAGACGCTTTGGCAACGCTGCAGAGTTTGTCCACTTCTCTTTTTGTAAAGAATCTGGATGGAAGAAACAATCAGTTTTGGAAAGACAAAGAGGTAAAACAAGACATAAGGATATATGCATACATGTCTCATGTTTATAGTCAGTCAAATGAAACAGGCTGACATGAGACTGTCTCACCCTGATCTCCTGCTTTCTGCTGCAAACAGGAGAAAACTGCTTGGACTGAAAAGGCTGGGTTTAATGTCTGGATTTCTTCCAGATAGTTTGTCAGAGCTGAGGCTGACAGATGTTTTCTGTGGGTGGATGCTGCAGATCTTTCTGTCAAAGTCAGATGTGATGCCGAAGGTGAACTTTTCACGTTATTCTGAGGAGAAAACGCAGATTTCTGCGTGTCCCACCCAGGCCGAACAAAGCTCCCATCGCTGCCTCGTTTACTCTTCCTGCTTTGGAGCGCAGATAAGAAAATTGGTGCAATTTGAACTCCTCTTTTGCATAATTTCTTTATCTTTTCCCTGTTGGTCGTTGAAGGGGTTTTCTGCGATGCTTCGTCGTCTGAACTGGACTCTGAAAAAACTACAATGGTTTGCGCTCCGTCTTTGCCCTTGGATGATGTTGTCTTTACAGTTTTTCTCCGCTTGAGTTTGTTTCGCATTGTAAAAGCCTGCAAACTCACCAGATATCAAGGTTTTGTGACATTTTTGCACTTAGCGCCAAAATAACGCTCGGCGTACGTAGCGCTGACGTCAAATTGTGCGACGTGCATTTTTAAAGCCTTTTACTCCCCTTCTTTCTTTACTTTTTTTTTTTTTTTTAAATCTATTTGACCATGTTTCATAACTAAAGGGGAAACATAACCTACAAACAAATGCGCATGCTTAAAAATTGGGACAGCTGGCGTTGTGAGTCATAGACATATTTATACGTAGACGCCTGGAGATTGAACCAGCGTCGCCGCCATATTGGAAGGGTCTCCGCTTTCGAGTCAACGAGTTTCCTTACAAAACTCTTTTTTTGTGGAACAAAACGTATATATTACACACAAACAACATAACTGGCTAATAAATAATGTAAACAAAGTGAATAATCTACTAAATGCAAATGATACACTTTACTCCTATGAGGTGTTTATGAAAAAATATATTAATGCTTCACAATGAGAGTTTTACATGGTAGCATAATTACCTCTGCCTAGGAGGTTATGTTTTTACTGGCTTTATTTGTTTCTGTTTGTGTTTAAGATAACTAAAGTTATAGAGGGATTTTCATGACATTTTCAGGACTTGTTGGAAACGTGAAAAAGAAGAACTGATTTACTTTTGGTGGTGATCCGGATCACCGTTTGGATCCAGGAACTTTTTAAAGACCTTGGCCGATGATGCGCTCTCCGAGTGTTTTTCTGGGTAACTTTTGAATTGCACGGTTTTGATACAATACTTTATATTCAGACTTTGTACAACTATATCTCGATATTGATAAATTAATAAATGTAAATAAAAGAGAGAGTCAACCTTAGTCAAGAGAAAGCAACAACAATTCCTGTATTTTGTTCAGCATACGGCTGCAATAACATATAACAAATATTGAAAGCAGATTGTGTGGAATTACATTTCACAAGGTTGAATAATAATTTATTTGACCAGATAAAAATAGATAAATCCAAATGCATCAATAAACAATCAAACATGTTCGTATCAAATTAATTTATACATTTATTTATATTGTAGCTGCCTTGTGTCTTAAATAGCATTATAAAAATATTTTATCATAAAAGCACGTCGTTTTAAATGTTTTACAGTGATCTGTATCATAACATCTCTGCCCTTTGTAATAAACCAAACTGTGAGAAAAATCAGAGAAAAAATTCGTTAAATTATTGTTGAGATTGGTCCTACACTTTTTAAATAAATGCATTGGAGGCGTCAGCTTGTACAAGCAGCGTGATACGATGCGGCGTCTATGTATATGATGTCTATGTTGTGACTCCGTGGTGACGTTTTAAACGCAGTATTTTGGAGCAGCCAAAGATCGTGTATATAAAAAAGATGCTCACACGCATTATTTTTCCTGTGACAAGTTACACAAGCAGACCCTGATCTCATTGCTTATGGACGAGTTTAGTTCTTATTTATGGGATTTCACTGCTTTCCTAAAACAATAAACTTGGGAGTGAAAAGTATTTTTATGGTAGTTATTTTAAGGAATTATTGTTTTAATACTAATTTAAGTTATTTTACATATATTTTCTCATCATTCTCAACCAGACTAAGAGTTCACTTTAATCCACAGTGGGTGGTTACGTATTTTTACCCCCAGTGCTGAAAAATATTTCCTAAATAGTTTTCTAAAGTGACAACCAAAGCTGTTCTGCAAATTTTCCCACACCACCAGAGGTATTTTCGTCTCTTTTCTAGAGAACTCAAACATCTTCCATCGCCATATAATCACTTTCAGTTCCTTCTCTCAGATTAACTTCTTAAGGGCCATCTTAAAATAAAAATCATTTGTAAAGGTCAAGCAGAGGAGGTAGTTTAGGTTTCCCAGTAAAGTCCTAATCATAACCAGTAACAGGAAGCCACCTATCGAGTGGACATAAAAAAAGTTGCTATTTAAAGTGTGTGTGAAGAAAAAGTGTATTAAAAATTATCTTCATATGGGAGGATTTGCTGCTCTTTCAGTGTCTTATCTCTTGTTTTTCACCTCATTCTTGTCCTGATTGGTCATCCTGCTCCTCTTCTGCCACATTCTCTATTTTTTCTATCAAACTCTCCTTCCCCATTTAATAAAACCCAGGAGGCAAATGTAATGAAAATGAATGGGAAATTGAGTCAGGCAGTTCAGTGTAACATTTCCTTTTCATTTAAGAACTACAGAACCAACTTAGGAGTTCCTCCTGTGCAGACTGGCTGGTTGTAGAACATGTAACAAAATATTCACTAAGTGTAAAGCAACCCTCAGTACCTGCATGCAGCGTAGTGTACAGCTTCACCTCAGTTAACTGTTGCGCATCAAGAACGTGCACATGATGCACAAGGCTGGGATCCTCAATCTGGTTCTTGAGGGCCACAATCCTGCAGGTTTTAGAAGTTTCCCTGCTGCAACATGGCTGATTCAGACTCAAACTTGTGGAGACTTTGTTGTAAAGCTGTCAGGAGTGAGAATCCCTGCAAAATTCTGAGCAGACTGACAATTTTTTAGACTTTTAATGAGTATTTCAAATGATTTCAGATACTGGGTGAGTAAAAAACTTAAACAGACTTCTGATTCTTTCCCTTTGTAAAAAGCCAACCAGAGGTCGTTGAATGCATGCATAAACCTGCAACTAATGATTTCCTGAAAAGAGGAACAACCATTCTTCCCTGTAGTAACAAAAAAACCAAACTGTCTGGTGTGCAAAAACCATGAAGTGCATTACCAGCCCATGTCACAAATGTTCTAAAACACTGCGTGAAGAAGGGCAGATTTATTTTATTTCTTTAAATTATAAAATACCCCTAAGTCAGACTGTGAAGTTAAACATTTTTGACAAAACCGGGGGATATGTTTCCATTTTCTTTCAATGAGCAGTGAAGAAGGGGGTATAATTATATGTGTGTGTGTGTGTGTGTGTGTGTGTATTGATAGTTTGTTGCCCAGGAACAAAAAAAAAAAAACCACACAAACTGCTGTGTAAAAACATGGGATATGAAATGAAGAAAAAAAACCTTCAAAATAATGAAAATATTCCACTTTGGCATAAGAATGCATGTTCTGTCTTTACTGTGAAAACTGGCGCCACCTGCTGGCCTGGAGGAAGAACAGATGTTCATAGGAGAAAATCTGAACATAGGACCTGATCGAAGGGCAGTAATCAATAAGAGGAGGGGGCAGTATACACAATCTTACAGCTGCTTTCTGCCTGCTTTTACTGACTTGGATCAAACATCCGACAAACAGCCTATTGCTCTGAAGAAAGACGTGACTAGATTGAAAACAGATCAGCTAAACCTTACATGACTGCATTTATACACTTCATTTTACTGCCAGCTATCGGTACTAACGGAGGGGAAGATAGGGGGAAAAATGAAAGCTTTCAACATGTTCCAACTGGAGCAGAACCTGCAGGTTTTTAGATCTAAAACTGTTGATGCTAAAAACTCTACATAACATGAAATAATGTGCTGCTTTTTTTTTTCTTCTTCTTTCTTTTTAGAAAAATAATAAATTATTGAGAAAAAGTCCATTTCCCTGGCTTTCCTTCAACCACAGTCAAGATGAGCCAAAACGCTTCAGATGAAGTGACTTTAGCCTGACTAAATCTCACTTTACCGTCTCGTCCATGATCCAAACGATAACGTCATTCTCGTGGCAGAACTCAAACCATTTGGGGTTCCTAACGCGAGCTTTCCAGGCATCTGACACTCCAGACATCCTGAAACGCTCCTCCTCTCACTAGCACCACCCTTTAAATTAAATGCAATTCCCAGCAGTGAGCTCCAACTCACCGGTTTCTCCACCGACAACAGCGGAAAAGCTGCTGTTAATATTTGGCGTGGCACAATTTATTTTAAAATGTCAATTTCAAGGTAAACTTTCTAAATACAAACACCAAGTGCTAAAATAATAAGCTAAAAGGATACGTTTAAACATTGGCTACTTTGTATGTGTACAAATATGAACAGTAACAATGTTACCAGTACAGTTTTAACTGTAGTTTTCATACAGTTGTGTATTAAAACATACCAAAAGGTAGTCATTTCTTGTCAGAAGATGCTCGTTTTGTTCGCCCTCGTGCTCAGAAAACGGATGCTTCGGCGGCTCCTATAAAACGCACGACCAGTCGGATCAACTGGCGTGATCCAGTCCTCAAACTCCTGGCTTGAGTACATGTGGGGGTGTCTCACTTTTATATAGTTAGTATTTGCATCAGTTGTCAAAAAAAACTTCTTTTTTAATCTTGTATACTGGTTTGTGTGATGTTGGGTCATCTGTTGACCAGTTTCCCACCCGTCTGAGCACCAAGATGTTGGTCATGATAACTGAATTTTTAAAAAAAAAGGAGAAGAAGAAAATAAAAGCGCCTGGTTATCAGTGTTCCCTCCATCCAGCTTCACATCAGTCTGTTAATGCACTTTTTGTCCTCTTGCCCTGCTTCCCCCCGCTGGACGTGACAGCACAACCGTTGCAGGCTCCTGCTGGTACAAGAGTCTGATCCTGCTGCTGATCCTCCAGCTCCGGCAACTCTTCCTGCATCTGCCGCAGACGCGCCATCGCCCGGTCGATGGTGGCCGTGCCCACCAGGTTGAAGTCGTGCATGCTGACCAGGTGCAGGAGGAAGTTGCGGCAGAGGTTGCGGCGGATGATGTGAGCGCCGCAGTTCTCCACGAAAAGCATGATAGCCTGGTTCATCTGGTTGTCTGCGATGAAGCTGCAAACAGCAGAGAGAAGATATGAACTATAAACAAACCGCTGGACTGTAAGCGTCACAGCTGATGAACTGGTTCCTGTTGGCACCGCTGACTGGTTCTACATACCCATGCTTCATCACATGGAGGTTCCAGAGCTTCATCACCTCCTTCTCTCCTTCATTGACATCGGTGAACTCATCAAGTTGCTGCAAGAAAAGCACAAAAACAGCTAAATGAAAGGTTTCCCATCTTTGCTGACAAGATTTAAAGTTGTTATTGAGACACTGACATTGTCTGTTGCCACGGCGTTGTAGTCACTTCTTTTAAATGAAGGACTTTATAAAATAAACCCCACAAACATGAGAGGCTTCTAACCGGGATGGGCCTCGATTAAACTGTGTTAATCTATCAGGAGAATTAACGATCAATTTTTAATTAATCAGCAATATTTTTACATTAAACTGCAGTGAAAATAGATGTTGCGTTCAAGGCCACACTGTAAAATATGCCCTCAACTTAACTTCTACATCATTCTAAACCAAAGACTGTATACCGAGATAGACGAAGCCACCGTGACGTCACCCGTAGGTTTCTGAAGAGCTGAATAGAAGCTCGGTGGGCGGTTCCTACCATCGCCATCTTGTCAGAGGCATGCGTGTCGTCTAACCCAGAAAATACAAATAAGGGCAAAGAGGTGGAGCTGAGAGGGGGGCTGTGAGCGTCATGGTGGATGATTGACATCAATAAAACTGAGCTGCCTGTAGCTAAGAGCTAACCGAGCTAACCTGGAGATAACAGGAGCTAACCAGCTAACGGAGGTAAGCGGGCGAAAGCTAAGTCACGTTGTTAATCGGGAGATCGGGTACCTGTCAATCAAAAGGGCGCGCCCCTATATATGCCAAACTTTGAGTAATTATTTTTAAACGGGCGACTTGGAAAAAAATTCACTCCCCCCACAGTTGTCATGAAGGTAAACCTGACCTATTAAACCTAAAATGGATTTTTGAACCAGGCTGTAAACATATTTATTTCTGCTGTGAAGTTGGTCTTTTTAACATGGGAGTCTATGGGGATTTGCTGTTTTGCAGTCCCTAGTGGATGAAAGGGGAACTGCAGTTTTATGCACTTCTGCATCGGCTTCACTTTTTACCGCTAAAGGTCCGTCCAACTTTTATATACGGTCTATGTTCTAAAGATGGGTTAGTTTTATCGATTAAAAAGCATAATGTCATCCATAAATTCTTAACGATAGATTAATCTATTAATCCCTACTCTACCCCCCTCATCAATAGCAATATAGTTTACTGGACATAAGAAATAAATGAGCAAATAATGATTTAGTGTTTTATATTTCAACAAGGAGACCCGACTTCTACATTTTCCTAGTTGGGAATTGGAAATTCTGATTTGTACCGAGCAGTGAATGTGCCATCAGTACAGCACCAGTATGGTAACAACAAATACCAGTGAAATACTGGTAATATAAGCAACAGTTAGCCTCTGAAAATGTAACTGAAGCGGGAGAAAAGTTCAGACTTCATGGAGACAGTTTGAGGTGGAAGATTCAGGACTGGAGCTGTCAGAGTGGTTATGAACCAGTCAGCTCCTGTCATGTTCTGTCGTAAGAAGCGACAACTTCCGTTAGCTCAAAACACGACTCCAATGAGACTGAAGCAAAGCAACAGGAATCTGTCGCTGTTTGACCGTCCAGCTCATGAGGAGGGAAATCCAAGTACTTCACAGAGAGGGATTTCCTGACAAAGAACACAGCATCACATAAACAAAAGAGGCCAACCCTGAAGAAGAGAGACGTGGAAGTGGAGCTGTGGGTCACTCTGCTCCACAAAAACATACGTGTCATTCAGTTACTGGGAAATAGTTTCAGCTTACGGAAAAACTGTCCATGTTAAAAGCATAGACTGTAAAAAGATGGACGGAGCCTCCATGACGTCACCCGTAGGTTTCTGAAGAGTTGAATTGAAGCTCGTTGGGCGGTTCCTACCATCGCCATGTTGGCATCGTCGTGCGCGTCGTCTCTCCCGGAAAATACAAATATGGGCAAAGAGGTGGAGCTAAGAGGGGTGCTATGAGCGTCATGGTGGATGATTGAAATCTAGCGATTTCTACCTGTGGCTAAGAGCTAACTGAGCTAACAAGAGCTAACCAGCTAACGGCGGTAAGAGAGATAAAGCAAAGTCACGCTGTTATGTGGCTAACAACCGCGGTTGTTCTACTTTCCTTCTTCTTGAAGCGGGAGATCAAGTACCTGTCAATCAAAAGGACACGCCCCTAAATATACCAAATTTAAGTTGAAATTACTTTTAAATGGAGGAGTTAGAAAAAAATTCACTCCCCCCACAGTTGTCATGAAGGTAAACATGACCTATTAAACCTAAAATGGATTTTTATACCAGGCTGTAAACATGTTAATTTCTGCTGTGAAGTTGGTCTTTTTAACATAGTCTATGGGGATTCGCTCTGTTTTGGAGCCCCTGGTGAATGAAGGGGGAACTGCACTTTTTTTTTGGCATTTCCACACCTTTTACCACCAGAAACTTCGTCCATCTTTCACATATGGTCTGTGGTTAAGAGATATAATAATATTACCCATCAGAGTGCGAGAACAGAGGCACTGATCCAAGTCTTCATGGTATTTTAAGATTTACTGGATTACACACGGTAATCACACAGCAAGCATGCAGCTATTTCCTCTGGCCTTTAACGTGAAGGCTGCATCGTATGCACTTCTTTGTGTTTTCATGATGAGGTGTGTGTGTGTAGCGCAAAATGACCTTTTAGCCTGTAAAATCCATACATTAGCCTCATCATCGTTTAAGCCGCAAGACTCAAATCGTGTGAACAAAGTAGCGTCCTCCAGCTTGGAAATTACGATAAGCAATGAAACCACACTGATATCAATGTCAATAGCTGCGTTTCCACGACACATTTTTGCAGAATAAAAGAAACGGTTGCGATTTGCAGGCGTTCCCATTGAACAGTGTTTAGCGCATTAGCATCAGTTCTCGTAAAATGTCATGCGAGGTAGCCATGTAGCGTTATTTTGGGGGTTTTCTACTCGTTCAAATTCGTAGAATTTGCTACGGCTTTTCAAAGCTCTTCTCCCTCATTTTGTTTTCGAAAACTGAAATTTGCTGTTTGTTCCACACCGCAGCATCTTTATGAGAAATAATTTGGTCATATGACCTTGCATGTCACGTCCGGGGACTCGTAAATGCGAAAAAAGGGTTTCCATTCCACTTTGCGATTCACTTCTATGTTGGAACATCTGGAAAAACCACCTTTTAGCGATATTTGAGAGGTTTTTCAAAATACAGGAATTTCCATTTGCGGTTTTATTGCGATATTTAGTTTTTGCCGATTCTGGGTGTGATGGAAACGCAGCTTATGATCTTCAAACTGACTGGATGTATGCGTTGAGACTTTCTTGGTCTTTACAAGTTTTAAGACAACTTCTCACCGTGGCGGTCTTCTCTCTGAGCCACTCGGGATCCCTCTCGTCCTCGCTGTCCACATCCATCTCCTGGGGCCGCAGAGGCATGCAACTGTCGCTGTGGAAGTAGAGACGGTTGTGGCCGCTGACGTATGTTCTCTGTTGCTCCAACTCGCCATCCTCAGACTCCAGAAACTCTGACAGATTTGGTTTGGTCCTTTTGGGTCTTGTAAAAGCGAGACAAAGAGCAGATTTCTGTGTGAGAACTGTGCCAGCTGAGATATTTAACACATTGCTGCGAAATCTCAATAAGTTCAACAAACTTATCCTCCTACTCTTGTTTCACATGTTTTTACCCCATTCATTGTAATAAATTCAGCCAATGCATTAAAAAAAAAAAAAAAAAAAACACACACCAGAAAAAAAATCTGCTTTATGTATTCACTCAAAAATAACAAGACTACATCTTTAGATAATCATGAACTTTGACCATGAAGAGTGATGATTACCTGGATACTAATATGTGAGTGACAGCAGTTCTCTTTACTGGGCCGTTGCGGCTGAAAGCGAAGCCTGGCTGGCTGTGGATGTCCTGAGGATTGCCAACATATGAGCCATCGTAGCACTCGTTGATGGACACGTCTATCCTTGCTCCTTTGGGGTGAGGCTGCAGATTGTACAAAATGATCAGGGAATTAAAGTCATGCATTCAACAAAGAAAAGGCATGACATCCGTCCTGATTTAAGGAAATCCACAAATAAGTGTACTATTAAACTGTTAAGTTTGCTCTTTTGTTGTGCTAACATGCCAAAATGTGATGAACTTTTTCACATCTTTCAGCCAGCGTTTATTCAGAAAAATGGCAGTAAGTGCCTAATAAGCTGCAGTATATGTCTGTGTCTTTAATAGAAGCTAAATGCGGCTAGTTGAGGCTAATCAGCCACTGACCAAAGCTGGCGTCATTATGTAAACATTTCATGCAAGTTGAGCTGGTATCCAGTAATAAAATAATTTCCTATAATTCTTGTAAATGTCAAAGAAATAAGATTTTGTGTGCTTCATATGCTGTTCAATAGGAAGCAGTACAGCAATAATGTCCCATAAGCTAACGGCTAACGCTTTCATAAGTTACTGACTCTCAGTTATTACTTCTTTTCATACTCAAAGATATATTTTATAGTGATGTTTCGGGGCAGTTTTTGCTTTGCGCGAGTTTTAATTTGTTAAGTGTCGCAGATGGAGACAGCGTCACGGCAACAGCATCATGTGGGCAGTTGGAAGTTACAGGTTTGGCGCCCCCAGTGGCCAAAAGTTATTCCATTAATACATTTTTTATCTATACTGGGGACATCATTTCTACTAACATGAAACAACTGCATGATGATTCTGTAGAATCCCTTTTGTCACTTGCATCTCTCTGTGCACACCACCAAACAGCAGCAGCAGCTCAGACTCTGCAACGTTGGTTAATCAGACAGGTTGAATTTTGCTTCATCCAATCACCTGCTGAGTAGTTTTATCAAATACTTTCTGTAGATATTTCCACCTGATAACACATTTTTTTAACACTGCTCTTAACAGGTAAACACACAGCAGTGTTGCTCTGAAGCAAAGCCGACTGAGCAGCAGAAATCCCTGATTGGCATCAGGAAAGCTGGCAAATTGGGCTCTGCAGGAGGTCTATTTCACTGTGTTAACAAATGGTTCAGTATCAGCAATTTCCAACTCATGCACCTTCCATTCCTCCCACAGAAAACTGCTCATAAAGAGCAAAATTCATGGTTGCTGCATCTGTGTGGGATATGCACACGCTCCTATTCATACAACATTTTGGGTGTGGTGTGGTGCAGGTTCCCAAGACTAGACATGAAACTGGTCTACAGCCCAATACACACACTCTCAATGAAGCATTCAGAAGTGTAAATAACGGTCCTGGAAAGTTAACGAGAGGTTTCTCTCCTGAATCAGAAACAGATTTAAGTAGTCAGTGTGAACTGGGCTGCAGAAGAAATGGCATTTTACTGCAGATATGTGGTCTTGTTTACTTATTTCCACTACACCAGGTTTATTTATGTCTCAGACATCAACTAAAAATAATAAATCTTAAAGACCTATAAGGCCTGTTAATGTTATTTTACATATTCATAGCAATTATTACTGCATAATAATCAGGATAATAATAAAATCATGAATATTTCGTTGATAATAATTGTAAAATCTCTTAATTGTGACATCCCTACATGCAAGTGGAAGCAGAAACTATGATTTAGCAGCAAAATGATGCTTGTTTTCAAGCTCTGTGACTAAATATAACTTAAATATAAGTAATAAGTTGTTAATGAAACACTGAACTGCCGTGTCTTAAAGTCTCATGGGTGGTCCAGACAAACCCACGCAGTTCCTCACCACGTAGTTGAAGATGAAGCGGGAGTGGGAGAGTTTGAGGTGTTTCAGCAAGCTGTAGAGTTTGCCGCAGTTCAGAGTGCACCACGGACAGTGAAGGTCGTCTCGCGCCTCCGTCTGCTGCCGCGTGTTATTGTTGTACAGGAACTAACCAAGAACACAGGACACAGTTACTACAAGGTAAACCTGTGAAGGATGACCTACAGCAGATGTAGATGGGGGACTCTTTCAGTGCCCAAACAGAAAATCTACAAATATGAACTAAATATTAATTTTCTGTCTAAAATGTGACAGAAAATCTTTCAAACCAAAAGAAAAACAATACAAACATTTTGCTTTTCAGGTTGCGGTAAAGCAGCGTATTCCTTACTGTTGTGTGGTGTACCTGATAAAATATACGTAGCTTCTGTCGCGGCTCACATGGGACCTGCTCTTTCCTCGTCTGAATGTCTGTGCTGACTGACTCTTTCACTGCTGACAGGAACAGACGGACAAGTCAAGTGTTTGTGTATCACAAACTAACAAACTGTGTATCTGAAACAAAACAGAAGCTGCAGCTCTTCACATCATATGAAGTTACAGAGTACATGCAGATGATGAACACGTAACACCGCTGCGACACGAAACATGGTAAGAAGAAAACATTCACATTTATAAACTACAAGTTTGCATTTGCTTATTATTTCTCAGCTTTAATAAAACTAATTAGTGTCGCAATATACATGGCTGGGAAGATTCATTATTCAGCTGTGTGGCACACACACACGGCGGCACTTTCATGTCACAATATTACAGCGGATTTTGGCACATTTTCGGGGCGTTTCCCCACACATTTAGCTGTGTTGCTCATTCCAGAGAAGTACAAGCCTTACAAGCTAAATCTTGTAGCAAAGATGACTAATCAGGCTTTGGAACAACAACAACAACACAACACCAATGGGTATTATTAAAAGGGAAGAAACTGGGCTCCACAGCTGCAAATATGACCAACAAAAAACAGTTTCTATTAATTTTCTCTGTGGTATTGATGATAATAATGTCACACTGTGGACTGCTTTGATTCTACATTATATAGAGTCTTTGAATTTCTATACATGGTAATGAAAGGTTTGGTTATAGATGCATTGCTGCAACTACTTCAACAAATAACACTGATATGTATGATGACCTGAATGGTTAAAGAGTAAAATCTGTCTATGAAAAAAGTATTTGAGTCACAATCAGATTTGGGTAAATCTCGCAGCAACGACAGAGTAGGTAAAACATCCAATATTCAGCTTTTTATAAGCCGTTTACAACCAGTTTAAACAATATCTCTTTATCTATGCATGTTTTAAGGATGTTAAAAAAAACAAACAAAAAAAAAAAAAGAAAAAAACAGCAATAATACTGAAGAGCCCACAAGAAAATAAAATAAGGGATGTTCTCCTTTACCACATAGGCCTATTTCTAAAACAGACTAATTAAAAACAACAAAATATGTATTTAAAAAAATGGAAAAAAAGTAAAAAGAAAAAAAAAAAAGAAAAAAAAAGTTAAATTAAATGTAGAATAAAATATAAAATTAAATAAAAGGAAAATAAAAGGAAACGATAATAAAAAAAATTAAACTAACAAAATTAAAATAAAAAATACACACACACACACACATTTTATACATATTAATATATATTATATATTATACACACATATATATTATTTTGTCATTTAATGCTTTAAAAAGAAAGTTTCCACCCTGCCACCCTGTTTTGTGTTTGGACTTACTCATGAGGGCAGTGCGGTGGTGGCTGGTTCTGGTCTCCATGTGGCTGGTGCTGTCAGAGTTGCGCGTAGCGAGTGGTTTGGCCACGGGGGCGGCAGACTTTCCGCTGGCATCGCCTGTCCAACGCAGTGTAAACTGCAATGTGGGTCCCTGAGAAAACGTCTCAAACGGTGGGAGTCTCTGCTGGACAGTCAGACACAGAAATGGTCAGTTTCACAGAAATTAAGAAAAATAATCATAAAAAAAAAGAAACTAAAAGAAGAAACTTGTTATTTCACACTAAAATTCCCACGTCAAGTAAGAGCTTGAAGGTAACACACTCCTTCCAGATTGGTTTACTGGTACATAGGTCGCCTACCTTCCCATCAAGAATGGTTTCCCATGTGGCTCGCTTCTTGCTCACTGGACTGTCCTCCATTCCCTGCATTGAAACCTCGTACTCGCCATCCAGCAGCTGCAGTCTCCTTTACAAAGCAAATAGAAGCTTCAGTTTCAGAAATAAACTCAATATAAACAGCAAAAGGTAAACGATCTCAAGAGCTTACCTATTTTTATCAAAGACCGTCATCTGTGCAACGTACGTCTCTGTGGTCTCTCCCTCCTCCCTATGAGATGAACTCCTCTTCTTTCTACTGGGAGTATCTGTTACGTCTTAGCACGTACATAAAAACGTATGAGTGAAAGATTTATTTTCCAGCAACAACTATAGTTTAACCTGGAATTAGGGAGTGCTAAAACGGATTCAACAGACATACCGATATTCTCATTGGCTTCTCCATTGACAAGACCATTAGTATCCCTTCTCCCTGTGCGTGACACCCTGAAGAGGAGCGAGTAAGACTTCACCATGTGGCTGTTGCTGGGCTCAAACTCATTGCTGGGGACGAGTAAGGATGGGTAGGAGCCAGGCTTGGTTTGGTTACTGTCAGGATTCAAAGGCACCTGCTTTTTACCTGTAGGCACTTGCTTTATCGGACAACTGACATCCTGGGGTCAACAAAAAAATAAAAATAAAACAAGGACACAAATTTAACATGCGACCCCTAATGAGGTAGAACAAAACAGATGACCTGCAGGTTACATGAATCAGTGGCTTACGCTACCTTGCGTTTTTTATGGCAGACTTTGACAAGTAGCACCTCTAGGGACACAGAATTTTGTTCATTTTCAGAATTCTGAGATGGCTTTTCTGAATGAAAACAAGAAGCGTTTGAGTCAGTCATTATGTTAGTACAAACACGGACAAACAGACATCCTTTTGTATCAACGGGGTGCCCAAAGTCGGCCCTCAAGGGCCGCTTTCCTGCAGGTTTTCCATGTATCCCTGCTCCAGCACACCTGACTTCCATTAAATTGGTCCAAAAGCCAATGAGGTTCTGCACTATGATTGATTCATTTGAGTTAGGTGTGTTGAAGCAGGGATACATGGACAACCTGCAGGATTGTGATCTGGGCACCGTTGTCTTTATGCACTAAAGCAGGTACAGAAGTTTTAGTCTCCGTTTCTCCCAACATGAATGCTGTATGACTACTCCTGTGATTCATATCAGTGCATTCGCCTCAGGCAGATTTTTGGTGGAGCACTGACTCAAACACTGATATTTATCAGGATTTTGGTTGTTGACCATAGGCGGGTGGTGTCATGGAAACACAGCACCAAAAATAAACAGCTTACAGTGGGATTGTTAGGAAAATGAAGTCTGCTTACCATCCTTATGGAAGAACCCAGTGAATGTTAACTGCAGATGTGAAGACAAGCTAACGAGCAGAAGAAAAATAAAGAAGTGAATGGATGACTTAACATTGGATTCATACCATTTTTTTTATTATTAATTGAAGCCTTAGGTTTTCTAATCTTTAAAATTCTGTAATAACAGAAAGCGTCTTTACCTTAGAGAATCATGCTCTCCCTTTATCTTCTCCACTGTTTGCAACATGTCATCAACTTTGAAAGTTTTCCTAGGAGAATAGATGGACATAAACACCAAAAAATAACCAGAATAAGAAAACTTTGGGTCTCTATGTGGAACAATGTGTTATTCTTCACAACTATAACAACAAAGATATCATACCTTCTTGCATTTGTTCGACCATTTCTGTGAGACATGAAGGTAAGCGTTCTGTGCAAAAATATGGGCTAAAATTTGGAGAAAACAATATGGTTAATCACCTTTAGCAAGTGGTTTTCTGACAGTTAACTGGAGGGTAAACAAGATCAGCTCACTTACTGCAATGAGATTCCTTGTGCGGAGAAATCTGTATATCTGAGTTGGTTCTAGGACAAAGAAAAAAAAAAATTCCTTTAGAAACAAACACAGCTATGTCTCCATAACTAATTAAAATCTGCGTGTAAAAGATAGCTGTTTGGATCGTAAACAGTGCAGATGTCCTGCTGCTCTTCTGCTCCTGTCATTTAGTTTTCTGAGATCCATGATTACAAACCAAAGGATGTGTATTGACATAAGATTGCTCATCAGACCAACCTTCCAGAAAACATGAACACTAATTACACATCATAAATGTGCAAACAAATTACAGTGATCCAAGGCCGGATTATCCAATGGGCATTATTTGCACAGGCCCAGGGGCCCTCACACAGTTGGGGCCCATGTGGTGCCTGCGTAGGGGCAAACACCACGTGGACCAGAAAGTGTTCGACGTTAGGAGTTTTTTATTCATTTTCAGTCATTTTAGTTTAAAGGCTGTGAAATTAGCAACCAATAAGATAAAAGCCAATAATGTTTCGATCATTTTAAATTGAATAAAGCCAAAGTCTGATCACACATGATGACGTTTGTACAAATTCATTTACATTTAGTTAAATTCAGCTTTATTTGTATTAAACCAGTTCAAAATAAAGTCCTCTCAAGGTCTTTTATAGACATCAAATCGCTGTGATCTGATTAAAAACATTAGTTCAGTTTATAAGAACTGTTTTCATTTATAAAACATTCATTGTAAAGCTCATGGCAACATTATCTGGACCACTTTTTCA
This sequence comes from Telmatherina bonti, assembly GCF_933228915.1. Lineage (NCBI taxonomy): Eukaryota > Metazoa > Chordata > Actinopteri > Atheriniformes > Telmatherinidae > Telmatherina > Telmatherina bonti. The sequence continues at coordinate 37,373,037 of NC_136621.1, read as the reverse complement.
TTTAAAGATAGGAAAGTGGAGGAACTGAGGTGAAAATGAGCCTGATGGGCAAAAGCGGATTATCCAATAGGAATTATGGGCACAGGCCCAGGGGCCCACACCCACTTGGGGCCCATGTAGGCTAAACACCAGCAGTTTGGACATGAAAAAATGTACATAAAAGCCAGATAGTTACCTCCCAGTGTCTAGTGCATTGCTATTGGTACCACTGGCTGAGAAATGTCGTTTCACAATTCACAATTTCCACAATGTTATGGTGCAGAACCGGGACCCTGGAACACTCTGGGCCCAGGGGCCTGTGCACTTTTAATCCGGCCCTGGTGTGATCTAACCCCCAAAATGCATATAACATGTAAAGGTTGAAGTATACCAATATCTTATACTGTTAAATATATTTTCAAAAAACAAAAAAAAACCCAACATGTCAGAACACAAAAGAAACAAAAGAACAAGTGACGTTTAAGTCAAGCCAGTAAAGGCTTAAGAAAAACACACGATAAAAAGTTAAATGTCAAAGTAAAGTGCGGTGAAATCTCACTTTCAAAGGCCTGTAAGAAGAGCTCATGGTCGGCCTGAATCTGCTCCATCTTCGGCTTCTTCACAGAGTTCATCGTTGCTGATGAAGCGGTGTACACAGCGCCGTTTGCTTTGCAGCTCGCCCCGCTCATAATATCACCTGAGTTCTGGGAGCACATGTTGGAAAATAAATAAACTTCAGTACAAAGTGGTGGAAACACAACAAGTTAGCTTTCACATTAGCATTGGAGCTAACAAGCTCGGCTAACAGCGATGCTAACGTGTTAGCTATCTCAGGATTACAGCATAGGAATCAAACTTTACAATTATAATACTCCCAAAAATAGTCATGTGGAAAATATTGAGTACAATAAAATGAAACCCACCCTGGCTGATGGCATTAATTTTTAGCTTCGCCGCCCCCCAGCACCAGCCTGACAGACTCCACAGCAGAAACCCATGAAGAGGAGGAGACGAGATGCTGGCTAGTTAGCGCTAGCACTGCTAGCATGCTTCACTTGAAAAAACACAACTGTCTTCACACTCGCAGATCTCCCGCATTCACTTGTTACAAATACAGTTTGGTATTAGATGTACTGTGATAATTTTAGCCAAATTAAAAATTAAATAAAATTAATTTATTGCCGATAAGGCTCCACTTAATTTGTACTGAACAAGAGAACAGCAGTGAGTTGTTAGCCAATAGCATGCAGGCTGTGATATTCCAGCAATGTGATTGGCTGATAAACGCCGGAAGTGATGCAGAACCCGCTCTTAATTTCTATGATTTTGCGGGAAATCCAGTTGATCCAGTTGACACGCCGCCAGAACTTTCCCATTCACACATTTTTTCAGTAATAAATTCTCTATACAGTAGCTAAACTAAACTTTGTCAATGTGTTGTTGACGTAATACTGTCGTAAAGCACGCAAAAAAAAAAAATGCAAATAATAATAGTAACATTTGTTATGAATGATAATGGTGATGATAAAAAACTGGCACTCCTGCCTATATTTAGGGTCCGAGCCATACGAAGTATGGCAAGGCCCTATTGTTATTGTAATGTTTATTAGGGTCCGAGCCATACGAAGTATGGCAGGGCCCTATTGTTATTGTAATGTTTATTATTATTATTATTCTCCTCGTTCTGAGCACAACTCGGCCATTTTTGACCCCCTTAGGCCCCGTGAAAAGTTGCGAAACTTGGCACACACCTCAGTCCCGGCGAAAATACCGATATTCTGGGGTCCGCGTGCACGCCAATGCAAAAATGCCTCGACGGCGCCCCCTAGAAACGCCAAAAATGGCCTCTAGAATGGGGTCAAAAAAATTTAGTTTGACGTAGGACGACGAAATTCGGTACACGTCTATCACATCAAGACAAGTAAAAAAGTCATTGAAACACCTGTTGTCATGGCAATGGGCTTTCCGCCATCTTGGCGTTTGCGGCCATTTTTTGGCCCGTTTTTGTCAATTTGGGCGCATCGCATTTGAACGAACTAGTCTGAGGCGATTCATGCTATTGGCTCCACATTCGCCATGGAGCTTTGTGACAAGATGGGGACCAAAAGTTATTCAAATCTTTTTGATAGGAGAAAGCGTGTTACCGTGGCAACCCATGGAAAAAAGCGTTCTCGCCATGAAACACGGTTCACTCATATCTTCGCAGAAATACATCAGATCGGAACCAAAATTAAAATAATTCATGTTTGGTAGGTCCTTAACGCATTGTAATATGTATGGTGGGGGGGGGGGCGCGCATTTTGGGGGGGCCCCTAGGGGCCCGATAGTCTACTTTGAGCTAGGGCTACGACATTCGTTACACATGTATAAGTAACCAAGACGAGCAAAAAACTCTATTGAGAACCTGTTACCATGGCAACGGGGTGTCCGCCATCTTGGCGTTTATGGCCTTTTTATCACTTTAAGCGCATCGTATTTGAACGAACTAGTCTGAGGCGATTCATGCTATTGGCTCCACATTCGCCATGGAGCTTTGTGACAAGATGGGGACCAAAAGTTATTCAAATCTTTCTGATAGGAGAAAGCGTGTTACCGTGGCAACCCATGGAAAAAAGCGTTCTCGCCATGAAACACGGTTTGCTTATATCTCTGCAGAAATGCATCCGATCGGAACCAAAATTCCAATAATTCATATTTGGTAGGTCCTTAACGCGTTGTAATATGTATTGTCGGGGGGGGGCACATTTTGGGGGGGGGCCCCTAGGGGCCCGATCGTCTACTTTGAGCTAGGGCTACGAAATTCGGCACACATGTGTATCAACCCAAGACAAGCAAAAAAACTTCATTGTGCAGCCGTTACCATGGCAACAGGGTGTCCGCCATCTTGGAAAAAAACCTTCTCGCCATTAAACACAGTTTGCTTATATCTTCGCACAAATTCATGCGATGTGCACCAAAACTGTAAATATTAATATTTGGTAGGTCCTTAACACATTATAGAATGTATTGTGGGGGGGGGCACTTTTTGGGGGGGGCCCTAGGGGCCCGATTGTCTACTTAGACCTAGGGCTATGAAATTCGGTACACATGTGTAACAACCCAAGGCGAGTAAAAAAGTGCATTGACCACCTGTTACCATGGCAACGGGGTGTTCGCCATCTTGGCGTTTATGCCCATTTATTACTGTATGTGCATTGTTTTTTAACAAACTAGTTTTGGATTCATGCCTTTTACTTCACATCCACCCGGAAGTTTTGTGGCGAGTTCGGGTGGAGGGTTCGGCATGAGGCGAGGACCCGATGGATGCCGCTTGCGGCTTTAATTGTAATTCTTCTTGCATTGCACTTCTTTTATTGTATCTACCATTTTTCCCCCCCCATTTTATTTAATTTTTATTTTTTTCTATTTCTATGGATCTGGATTCTGTGCCCTAAATGAAGCTTGAATTGAACTGAATTGAATTGAATCGATATGAAGAACAACATAGAAAACAAATAGACTTGGGTCAGAAAACGATAACATTAGGAAGGATCTGTTTGAGTTCTAAAGAATATTTTAAATACTTAGGTTTGAACATTTAATTAACAATACATAATGGACGTATAAATGTTGGTTAAAAAATATTACATTTCAAATACACTTAATATTTGTAAACTTTTTAAATATATTAATGCAATTATACAAATTTTTTTTCCAGGAATAAATTCCCTATACAATAGCAAAACTAAACTTTGTCAATCTGTTGTTTCACGTAATACTGTTGTAAAGCAAGCAAAAAATGCAAATGATGATAATAACAATTGTTATGAATGATAATGGTGATGATAAGTAGAAAAACATAGAAAAAGAAAAGACTTGGGTCAGAAAATGAGAATATTAGGAAGGATCTGTTTGAGTTCTAAAGAATATTTTAAATACTTAGGTTTGAACATTTAATTGCCAATACATCTGCAACTCCAGAATGCTGCTGCTAGAGCTTTAACTAGGACTAAGAGATCTGAACAGATCACACCAGTTTTAACATCTTTACACTGGTTTCCAGTCAATCACAGGATAGATTTCAAAACCCTGCTGATTGTTTACAAATCCCAGAATGTTTTAGGACCAGAATACATCTGTGATATGTTCAGGGAATATAAACCAAGCAGAGCTCTTTGATCCAAAGACTCGGGTCAACGAGTCCATACCAGAGTCCAGACTAAACATGGAGAAGCAGCATTTAGCTGTTACGCTGCAAACAAGTGGAACAAACTGCCAGTGAAGATTAAAATTTCACCAAATGTAGAAACTTTTAAATCCAGGTTTAAAACATTTCTTTTCTCATGCACCTGTGCATGACATCTGCACAGTAACTTTTATTTAATTTAGCTTTTAATCATTTTAATATAATTTATGCTTTTATTGTGATTTTTTATTTGTATTTTCTTTTATGCCTTTTTTTCTGTAATGCTTTTAATGGTTTATGTTAAGCATCTGGAATTGTCTTGTACATGAAAGATGCTATACAAATAAACTTGCCTTGCCTTATATAATGAACATATAAATGTTGGTTAAAAAAAAAAAGAAATAAAATTACATGTCCTATACACATAATATTTGTAAACTTTTTAAATATAGTAATAATACGTTTGCGGGAAGGTGTTTTAAGTTCTATGAGGCTTTCAAGTCTTATTTAAAAAAAAAAAAAAAAAGTTTTAAACGCCGGTGTAGGTACAGCGGGCTTTTTTTCTCTACTTGCTCGTGTTTCTTGACGGACCTATTTACAGACGTAACCGGAACATCCGTCAATCACAACTTCTTCACATGTGAATGAGACAATTCTCTCTTTTCTTCCACTCTGTTGATATTTCATTGTTAATTTTTTTCCAGATTAAAACGTTTGATATTCCTAAATAGCAGCTGAACTTGAGACAGTAGTGACGGGATGGCGGAGATCGTTCAGCAGCGGATTGAGGACAGGATCCCTGAGCTGGAGCAGCTGGAGAGAGTGGGACTGTTCACCAAGAGAGAAGTCAAGTAAGAAAACATTCCAAAGCTTTCCACAGTCAGCCCTGGCGTAAACTGGGAAGTAAAATGTTCCTTTTTCCAACTCCTTTTATCTCACGAATTCATTTAATTGTCAAATTGATGAGGAAGTATTATTAATATTTGTAATTATTATTTTCTTAGTATGTATATGTGTGTGTATGTACTTATGTACATATGTATGTATAGGTACAGTTGTGCTCATATTTATTCATACCCTTTCATTAAAGAAGGGAAAAAAAACAGCTGCCTGTAAAATAAGCTGAAAGTGACTAAAGTAATAATAAATAAAAATTTTATGAAAATCATATTATTTTCTAATTCTGGTTCAATAGAAACATTTTGTTTAAAAAAGCAAAAAAAAAAAAAAAAAAAAAAAGACAATTTAGTACACATTACATCACTCATAAACTAATATTTAGTTGAACAATCCTTTAAATTTTCCTCTACAGTCAGGTGTTTTCTGTTCCTCTCAGTCAGACTTCTGCACCTGTTGACAGGTATTTTGTCCCACTGTTCAACAGAAAAGTCTCTAATTTGTCCAGGACCAATTTGTTTGTTTGTTTTGATTTTTTTCTTTCTGCAACTCAATTAAATGAAAAAACAGTGTCTTATATTACTAAATTATATTTTTGCAAATTTTTAGTTATTGTTCCTTTTCTAAGTCTCCAGTTATTTGAGTGACTGTTGTAAATTCAGCCTTTTCTTTAATGAAAGGGGATGAATACATATGAGCACAACTGTATGTACGTATAGTTTTCTTTTCTTATTTTCTTTTATTTGGTCAAAATAAATAAACTAACTAAAATCTTTCACAGTCTAGAAACAAGAGAGCTGATCTCTCCGTGGTTGATTCATATTTTTATTTACTGCCAGAATATCTGAGGAAAGGTTTACTCAAGTCTCAACATAACCAGATATGAAGCCTTTCCAGCCACTTATATGATGTCATATTTGCAATGGAATATATCCTTCTCACAGTTTTTGTTTAAGATTGTGTTTTTGTTTCTCAGATTATATATCTGCTAATAATTTTCACTATTTTTCCAGGAATGTTTTTTAATAAAATATCTAGAGTAAAACTGGTTTTAAAATACTACTTTTCACTGTTTCAGATCCATAATCAAGAGAGCTACAGCTCTGGAATACAAGCTTCACAGGCTGATTGTAAACAAGGATGACTTCATTGCATACATTCAGGTTGGTGTCATGCTGCGTGATCTGCCTCAATTCAGGCAATACATGACAGTAAAACCTCTTACCTCAGAATATTAATGCATGATTTTTAATTTCAGTATGAAATCAACATCTTGGAGCTGATCAAAAAGAGAAGAGCAGTAAGTAGTCTGTAATAAGAATAAAATCTTTGAATCACCTTTGTGTTTTCTCAGAATTCAGTGGTTGTTTTAGTTTATTCTACCAGCTAATAAGCATTAAAAGTTAAATATAAATGAACATTTGCTGGTCATTTTAAATCTATTGACATTTTGTCATCCTTTGCTATTTTTAGCACATCCACTACCAGTTCAAACGAGAGGAGATTGAGTACCCCATCATCCACAGGATAAACAGCATTTTCAGAAGAGCTACAAAGAAGTGGAAGGTACTGTTTATACAACCTTAATAAAGCTACAGTTTGCGCTGAAATTCAGAACAGAAGCATAACTGGAAATATGTGCAAACAGTGATACTGCTGGGGTCATTTTCAGTTTTACTCTGTCGAATCCTCAAAAAAGATTTTGTAATATGGCTTCCCAGAGGAGAAAATATAGACTTTGTTTGTTTTAAAAAGGCATTAAGTCACAAAAAGTGAACAAAAATCCTCCTTTTTTTCCAGGATGATGTGCAGCTGTGGCTCTCACATGTTGCTTTCTGTAAGAAATGGGTATGTAAAGATCTCATCTTGTGTCTTTTGCTCAGATGAATCAAACTGTGTTTGTCTTTTCAACCTATGTCTGCTGGGTTTTATTTAACAGGGCACCAAAGGCCAGATCAGCAAGGTGTTCTCAGCTATGCTTGCCATCCACCCTGACAAACCAGGTACAGAAGACGTTGTATTAAGACAGAATCCCGTTAATTGAGATTGTACTTGTATAAAGTCAGTTTAAATCCCCCTATTCAGCGCTGTGGATCATGGCTGCAAAGAGTGAGCTGGAGGATCGGAGTTCCTCTGAGAGCGCCAGACACCTCTTCCTTCGGGCGCTGCGATTCCACCCAGACAACAAAAAGGTCTACCAGGAGGTAAAATACGTAAAACAGATCCAAGATCACGCTTTAAATCAGTAACAAGGAGGATATTTACAAAGTTCTTTTCCACCCTCTGTGCATTAGTACTTCCGCATGGAGCTGCTGCATTGTGAGAAACTGAGGAAGCAGAAGATGGAGCTGGAGAAGGCCGAGGTGGACCTGGTGAGTCTGAACCCAGCTGAACTCTGGGACGTCAGCTCACCTTGGCATGCAGCGCATCACTGTCTCCTTTCACGTCTTCTAGGGTGAATATGAGTTTTCTCCAGAAATCCTGAGTGGCAAGCTGGCCGAGGTCGTCTACAGAGATGCTACGGGACATATCAAAGGTTCGGGGTTTTTTTCAACTGCAAAAACTGAAATCTAAGTAAGATTAAAAATCTTAAATTGAGTATACACATGCTTATTTTTTTTTTAAAGGTAAGATAATTCTTAGTTTTTATGCCAGAGAATTCCTCTTGTTTTCAGAGTATTTTTACTTGTTTGGGAAGTCTTGACAAGCCACATTTTCTTGTTCTGTTGGCAGATAATTTATCTGATTTTAAGCAACATTTACCTCATTTTTGTATAATTTTTTTCTTGTTTTTTTAAAGGTGGAGTATGTAAGATTTTCAATATTTAAAAAAAAAACAAACTAAAAAAAAAACTACAATCACAATTAAATAGTTTTTTTAAACATGTAGGTTCCAGTCTGTCCATATTTGATGTGTTATTAAATTACAAGTTTAATTAATGACAAAGACCCTTCTTAAATGTTTTCCTATCAGTAAAAAAAAAAAAAAAAAAAAAAAAAGTGCTTTTTGTAATTTGTCATTAATTAAACTTGTGATTTAATAACACTTCAAATATGGACAGACTGGAACCTACATGTTTAAAAAAAAACCCATCTAATTATGATTGTAGTTTTTTTTTTTTAAATATTGAAAATCTTACATACTCCACCTTTAAGGCTGAGTTTTTACAGTGTGCATTTGCACAAACAGAAGATGTAATCTATAAAAAACTTCTTCACAATCACCTGTTTTTTTTTTTTAAAGCGCTTTGTTTGATTAACAAACATAAACTCTGCTTTTGTCCAACCATCTTTTGGTCTCACAGAAGCCGAGTTTGTCATCTCGCTTCTGAACATCGCTGCCATCTTTGAGTTCACCAAAGAACTCCAGGACTCCATCCTGCAAGAGTAAGGCGTAGTGTTGTCTCCTGAAAGGTTTCCCTCTTTCTCTCTCTCACTGCCCTTTTTTTCCCTGTTTGTTTCCAGCTTACAGAGAAACTACACCGACGACAGCGTGACGTGGGACTTCATGGCTAAGAGGGAGCTGGAGGCTCCTGGGGTGGGGGAGGAGCTCCACACCGCTAAAGGTCGAGCCTCAGATATCAACCGCAGAGAGGAGCGCTGCTGCCAGGTCTATGAGGAGGGCATCAAGACCCTCAACACTGGTGGGAGATGAGAATAAAGCGTGCACTCACATTGTTTTATCTTCACCAGTTAGACCTTTCAGTCTCAGAAAACGTTGCTGCGTTTGTGTTCTTTGCCTTTTAGAGTCCATGTGGACCTGCTATGCAGCCTTCTGCTTGGAAAGGCTGAAGAGGAAGACAAACGTGGAAGAACTGAAGGAAAAGGTCAGTGACTGGATCAGACGAGCCTTTTTATCCTCACAAACTCTTTCAAAGATCGGATTTTTTTTCCTAATTGATCTGTGAACGATCCCATGTGTTTGTGTCTCAGAGGCAGGAGAGGCTGCTGGGGGTCCTGCAACGTGCCCATGACTCCTCTCTGCTGAAGGAGAACTATTACAAGAACTGGGTAAGATCACGTGGATGCTGATGTGCACACGGGCAGTTTAATCCTCCACAGACTTGTTCTTATTGCTCTTCTGTCTCTTAGTGAAGACTGACTGCTTTTACAAAACATTTCAGTAGAAAGCACCAGCAGGAAAAGTTACTGTCCAGAAGTCACGCCATCAGTCCCTAAAGCAGGGGTGCCCAAGTCCGGTCCTGGACATCTACCATCCTGCTGTTTTTAGCTGAGAAGAGGAATTCAGCTGTTTGACTCAGCTGTGCTGGACAGGGGTTGCATCTAAAGCAGGGGTGTCAAACTTCAGTCCTGGAGGGCCGGTATCCGGCAGGATTTTGTTGTTTCCCTCCTCCAACGCAGCTGATTCAAATCAAATGGATCCAGCAGCTTCTTGTCAACCAATTTTTGAGTTTCAGTCAGGTGGGTCAGAGCATGGAGACAACAAAAACCTGCAGGATAGCAGCCCTCCAGGACTGGAGTTTGACACCCCTGATCTAAAGGTTGCAGGATTGGTAGATCTCCAGGACTGGACTTGGGCACCACTGCCCTAAATGATGCTGAAAGCACAACAAAAAAGTCTTAAGTCATAAAGTCTGTTTGCATGAATGTCGGGGGTTTGAGTCCCCCATGATGCAGCTCTGACGGGGGGACACAAGCCAGCGTTCTGCACGGGCCGATCCCGAGTCTGGATAAATGCGGGGGGTGCGTCAGGAAGGGCATCCGGCAGAAAAACCTGCCAACGAAAACATGCGAATACGGTCGGGAGGTGGAAGCAGCTGAGTCGTCTTCATAGATGCAGTAGTTCTCCAGACTTCTGGAAGGACATTTCAAAGCTCTTCTTGGATGTTTGTTTTCCAACGAGCTGATCCCTCGTTGCTTCGGTAACGTTGAGACTCTGAGGAGGATTCATGTGGAGAATCTCAGCCTTTCCGCCATGTTTCCCGTCTTTAAAATCAGCCTCCTGACAGACAACCTCATAAAGACCCAACAAAGGTCCAGATGCATCTCATGTCCCTTTGTTGGGTCTTTAATGGGTTCTTTTTCTTATCTCCTAGTTTCAGATTCTTTGAATCCGTTGCAGACAGTTGTTGTTTTTTCGGCCTGATGCTTTTTTCTCCTCCAGTTCAACATTTTTATGGGAAACTAAACATCTTGCAGTTGTTTTCAGCTAAAAGCTCATGGAAATTCACTTTTTCCAAAGATATTTTCCACCCATCAAGCTGCATTATCTGTAGTCTTACTTCAGTTGTCACTAAAGAAATGAGGATCAACTGGCTGCTAGGAGGAAAGTCCATACAGATACTAAAGGTACTGAAATAGGTTCTTTGCTCAGCAGCCTGTCATGTGTCGACACAACGCTGCTCATTCCCTCAAGTTAGCTGTTAAGTAGCTTAAACAAACAGAAAAAAACATATTTCTGAGCTACAGATCTGCCTGTTTGGCATCGCTGCCATCACAGGGTCCTCAGCTTCACACAGCTCCTCTGTAGCTTCACCCAGGAGCTCACCTTCAGCTCTATGCTGGACCACTTCAGGTCTGCTCCTGTCATCCCACCGACCTGGAGAAGCTGGGATGTGGATGTCCCTACAAAGCCTCTGTTTCCACCGGGTGGATGTTTACAGCCTCTTCCTGCACTCTGCTGCCGGATCGGAGAACTTGAGTCGCCGCTGCCATTCCCTCCTCCCATGGCACAGTGAGCTCCATGATGAGGACCACTGCAGCAGCTGTAGACCACCTGCATCAGGCCGGAGTCCTGTCTGTGTGATCTTGGCCTGGAAGACGAGTTGGGTACCCAGTTCAGCTCGCATCTGAACCAGCTCGCACCTTTCCTGCAGCGAGACGAGACTGCTGGTCTTCCAGACACGGATGTCTGCACGATTTCTCCTGGTCTGGGAACTGGAATAACTGGCCAATGGGAATCTGAGGAGCAGTTCGCCTTCGCCCGGCAGCCTTCCTGTCTCTCCTGAAAATGGTCGGCATAGCGACTGAATGGAAACAGAAACAAATGCTGAAAGAAAATAAAAGAAAATCTTGGTTTAGTTCAAGATCACTTTAAAATGTTTAAAAGTCGCTCACTGGAAGCAAATATATGCGAGAGAAAAGTGGCACGGGAATTTTTTTTTTTTTTTTTTGGAACACCACTGCGTGTTATTTAAACAAGTTTTTCACGAGTCACTAAATCACAACATGTAACGGGATATAGTTGTAATCCAAGCATGGTTTCCTTTTATCAGGTGAGAATTTGTCAACTGGTTAGACAAAAAAAAATGCTTTGTTTGGGCTAAAAGTTTTTGTTTTGCTTCATCACCATCTTTAAGGACGGAAATGGAAAAGGGTCGAAGTTAGGCAGCGTGTACAGGAGCTGGCGTGGCGAAGCTTTGATGTTTGAGGCGACAGCTTGTGTTATAAAGCTCATGCTGAGGTTGTAACCTCAGCCAGTCTTTGTTCGTTCAGAGGGAATGAGTAACGGTGACTTCATCGTGGCGTGACGTCTGGATGAAAGCTACCGCGAGTCTCGTCTTCCTTCAGATCGCTGGAACTATTCCCAACGTTGCGTTTAAAACGGTTGAAACCATCATGATGATCTTCATGTCACCAGCTGCAGATTCTGCTCTCATCCGGGGATGCTGAGGGAGCAGCCAGCGTTGCCATGGCAGCCACGCAGCGCTACAGCCAGTCGGTGTCCATGTGGAGCTTGAGTCTGCAGACGCTGATGCAGCTGGGGAGTGGAGACATAGGCAAACTTTTCCAGGGCGCTCTCACACATGTTAATCCCAAGGTACACACACACACACACACACACACACACACACACACACACACAGACTTTGACCCTTAGTAATTAATCTTCAGTCCTTTGTCACATTAAGTTTACCTCTGCTTACACTGAGCACACACACATGTGCTCTGACTGTACCAGTGGAATTGCTTTCCCTGGAGGAAGGACACACACACACTGCTGCATAAGTGGGCCATCTCCTTGGCCCAGTTAGTTTCTATTCCGTTTTATGAGCTGCTTCCTCTTGATGAATGATAGGAAACATGACAAAAGCGTTTCCTTCACATATAGACGCAGCACACAGAATAACCCTGAGATAAATCAGAGTGTATGTGTGTAACTACACATGCTTTGGTTTAGCTCTGAACAGAGTAGCTGGTTGTTGTGGGGGCTTTCACAACACTGTGGCCCTGAGAAGTAGCTGTACAAGGAGGATTACGGCCGTACTGCTCATTATTCCAGTCTTTCCTCTCCCCCTCTGTGCAGAGAAACGGTCCACACACCTCCAAGGGTTGTGTCTGGTATTTGGTAGAATATATTCTCATAACGCAGAACTTAAGGTTGAGATTAATTCAGGAAAAATATGCTCTTAAGCCTGCTTAATGTGGTGCAATTACACACTTCTCAAAGAAACTTAAAGGGAAACTTTAGGCAGAGGAAGGCGATTGGTCACCCAGATGCTGGCGGGAGGGGCTGAATGATTAGTCAGGTTTGGAAACTCCGCTCTTAATCAGTCAGGTCCTAAAATAAGGGGAAAATAACTTTAAATGAAGACCGGTGCATGGTTTATTCAACTTTTAGCATCATGCAGGGCTTCAGCAACACTTTTAGGGTTCAACAATGAACCCTGTGGCGGCACGGGCTTGTAACCCGTTGAGACGGTCAGTCTCATGGAAAGCTAAGTAACAACTGGCCAGGAATTCGACACACAACCCAACAAGATCCAGTGCGCTTAGTTAACAGATCATCAGTGTAAACACCTCCAGTGTGTTGATGGTGCCAAGGAGGAAAGACATCAGCAACAATCCTAAATAAGTCATTACATGTTTCTAAGTTTCTATTTTCATTTGAATCAAACATTCTTTAAAAATGCAGATTCATTTACATGATATTAAAACTTATACACGTATTTTTTTAATGCAAATTTTAAGTAAATTATTTTATTCTTCTCCTATTTGACAAAAAAAAAAGGGAAGCAAGTTTTTTTTGTCTTTTATGACATGCCGTTGTAAAAAGTCTGAATTTGCAGCTGATAGATGAAACGTTAGCGTTGGTAGAAGCTCCATAAAAGAGGAAGATGCAAAAAAGGGGGCATTTATTTAATTATTTTATTAAAAAAATACTTAGAAAAATATGAATCAAATGAAGAACTAGTTATGTTTAGAGAAACTACACATAACACAATAAATAATGGAAATTAGTAATAAAACAGAAAATACTTTAAAATTTCAAATTGGACTCTTTACAAAGACAATTAAAGCAAAAGAATATAAAATTATGTTGAGTTCAATGCATTAATGATTATTTTTCATGAAATTCTGAGGTTATTTATTGAGGCATTTTTGTTTCTTCAGTATCTTCAGAATTTAGGAAAGAATCGGGAATCTCAACCTGGTTTTGCAGAAAATTCAGAAGTTATTCAAACCAAATTCTGTGGCTCCTTTTCTAAAATGTGTCCTTACAATATGAAATGTTTACTTTATTTTGACTCTTAAAACAAAAATCTTTAGCTGTACAGAAGAATTTTTATTTCCCTTCATGCAGGCGTTACTTATGAACATTGTTTACACTTACTGTAGAGATTACAATTTCATTGTGCAGTATTAAAATATGATGCATCATCTGCAGGGAGGCTGTCGGAGACAGAGGAATTATGACATGAAATGTATTTTATTATGGGCAGATGATGCTCTGATTTAGCAACCATATTATATATGTGTATTTTTTTCCACCGTTGGAGATGCTTATTGTGCCTATATACTCTGTTTTAACAGGAGAGCTTACCACTGTGGCAGCTGCAGCTTCAGTGGAGTGTGGCCAATCAGAGTCCTGAGGAGACGGAAGCCATCTTCAAGGTATCTCATCTCAGTCATTCCGTCTAAAACCAGCTTCACATGGAAGGATGCTCTGGCTGCAGCTATTAGATCTGCTTTTAGGCGACTTCAATATCTATTTAGAGCAGGTTGTAAACGGACTCACAGACAGAACGAGGCTTGTTGAGGAGGCTCAGATTAACACGTAGCAAACGGAGGATCCTCAAACTGTTAACTCCAACAACTCCACTTGCAGCGAGGCAAAGCGCAGCACGTTGTGCTTTCAGGACATCTCGGTTAGATTTGGGTCATTTTTGTTCAAGTGGGAGAATATTTTGTTTTGGCTCGTAATGAAATTTGAGACATTATTCTGCTTAAAAATTCAGCACAAACAATCAAACAGCTGAACTGATCAGTTCTAGAAAATAATTTTTAAAAAATCTGAATCTATAGAAACTGAAATTAGACGATTTTTATCAAAAATAAATGCTAAATGTCTCCCGAGCGCAGATTGCTTCTGGGATTAAGAGTTTTTGCTTTCGTTTGTTCTCAGAGAGGTCTGATGTCTGCTGTGACGACTGTTGCCATGGAGATGAAAGAGAGCTACCTCGATTGGTCCTACGCGACTGGAGGCTACAAGAAAGCGAGGAAGACGTTTACAAGGCAGGACTGAAAGAAAGACAAACTTTTCTCTCAACACAACCCTGACATGACGTTTGTTCTTTCTCTTCTTGTAGCTTGCAAGAAGTTCGTCCTTTGCCCAAAACCTTTTTTACCAGGATGATTCAGATCGAGAAGGAACAAGTATGTACATCAGCGACATGAAAAAAGTTTTATAAGTTAGAAAATGAAGCGATCTTTTGCACAACCCAACCTGACGGATGCAACTGTTGGTTTGAACTTCCTGGCAAAGTAAATAAGGAAGAAATGTTGCTAAAAAGAACTTTTTCCTTCCAGGAAACTCCAAAGATGAGCAATCTGAGAGACTACTATGAGAGGGTGCTGCAAGAGTTCGGCACTTCAGATGAAGGTAGTGGTCTCAGGAGAAACGTTGTTAGTCAAAACAAACTTTATTTACAGTTTCACGATATACACGTTAAGAGCACATAAACATCTTTACATGATGAAATGATTTAAATAAAGACAATCTGAGAGACGCAGTAGACACGTGTTGTTTTGAAAGTGCTCGTCTTGTTTCAAGGCTGCAGGGTAGAAACCGTTAAGCTGCTTATTTTTCTCTGCTGTTCTGAAGATCTGTGGCTGCAGTACATCCAGGAGGAGCTCGGACCGCTGGGTCGGCCGGAAAACTGTGGAAAGATCCACTGGAGGGCCATGAAGTTTCTGGAAGGGGAGAGTGTGGAGAGATTTACCTCCAAATACACTCTGCTACAAGTGGGACGGTTGTGAGCGACCCTGGGAGCCCCGACTGGTGTGGAACCACCAACCGCTGACATCACATGTGGAATAAATCACAGCCTTTCTCTAATCCTTTTCTGGTGAAATTACTTTTATTTGGTGAAACGACGAGTCCAGTTAAACCCCACCCTGCTGGTTCGAAGCCGTACTGGTGTGCCGTTACACCATCGACCCCTCCTGTCTCCAGTGCATCACATAAGCAGAAGATGCAGTTATTTCACACACATCTGCTCCATGTCCGCATTAACCAGGACGTTTGATGAAGGCAAAGCGCCTGTTAGGATAGTTTTGTCACCTTCACATGTAAAGCCACTTTTCTAGTTGGAGTTGGCAGCAGGTTTGAGCTTCCTGCCGAGGAGTTGGAATAAACCCTCAGAGGTGTTTTCACTGCCGTGTCTGCGTTGTGTTCTGTAACTAAACGGATGTTCGGCACATTAGCTGCTGTAAGGAGGTCCAGTTTAACTGAAGTTCACATTTACTATTTTTTGAGAAGTCAAAGTTTGATGCTGTCATGATATTAAAAGATTTTAAAGGGTGTTTTCTGGTTGTGGTTCATCTCCGACAGCATCGTGACACAGACGTGATGCACATCTATAATGCTGTGCGAAAATCTTTGTTTCTTTATATTTAACCTCCACAATGTGAAACTGTTGCTCTTTAAGGGGTTTTCTTGGTGGCTTTTTTTTTTTTTTTCCTTTTTCTTAAGAAGCCACTTAACATGGACTCGTGAATTTTTCAGGCATAGAAAAGGAACTGAACCCCTAAATGAACTGCTGTTGTGTGTTTATACAGCTAACAGACAACTAAGAACCATTTCTTTAAGTGAACTCTTGAGGCACTTTGTTACTAGGACCAGATGTAATTCAGGAGCATGTCGGCGGTCAGTCAGAAAGTTGATGGTTTAGTCCCGAGATTCCTGCATCAAGCAGCTTCTGATGCAGTTTTTAGGGACTGATAGTAAGAAGATCCTGTCAGAAAGATGTGCTTTAAAAGCATTTGTGAATAAATGGGAATGTAGGTGTAGTATAAAGCAGCTCCTGAGAGGTCAAAGACAAGCAAAGTGTTACATAAATACTTTTTTTTTTTTTTTTTTTTACACGATTTGTTCCCATTTCTTTTGTTATTCTGTTTCTTTGATTATTGAAAACTGATGTAAGAGTCTGACAGGCACTAAATGCTTTTTTTCTTTAAAAAAAAAAAAAAATTTCTCACAGAGATATTAGAAAAGTGGCAAAAGTCAGCCTGCTATGTGTTCTTACAAGAATCCGAACAGAAGATGAACCTGAAATTGATAATGACTAGAAAAAAAAAAAGAAGTAAAATGAGCAAAGACCTGAGAGATGCAACAGACCTTCAGTTTGATCCATCAGCTGTTAACTGACGCCTCGTCAGAAATGGTCTCCACGGAGACGCGGCTGTCAAGAAGCTGTTTGTAGGGGAACGGGCAGAAAAGGCTGAGGTTTGCTCAAATGACAGAAGAACGAAGACTGACAAGTGGCAACAGGTCTGCTGAACCCATGAATCCTGCTCAGAGCTCAGACCTCAGGGACAGAAAACGAAGCAAAAATCCGCCGACATCCAAAGAGGAGCTTTGCTAAATCCTTCAGAGAGCCTGAAGGACTTCCTGCAGAAGGACAAGCTTGCCGAGGAGGCATCAGGTTGCGTTGCAAAGTCAAGCTTCATACCAGATATTAACTAACACACACAGGAAATCCACGAAGCGTTTCTGCATCTTATCCGTTCTGCACCCATCTCCTGTTTTCAGGCAAGATGGGAGAACCGAGGGCAACTCAAGACTGTTGTACATCACTGTAGTTGTCAGCGATCCACCTCTTCTGAGTGGATCATTTGGGTGATTAGCAACATGAAGTTATTAGAAGTATCATCTAAAAACACACAATAACCCACATTCGTTATCAGACAGTATTATCTCATTTAAATTGCATCCTTCCATGGTAAAAATTAGGCATGCACCGACACAGATATCAGTATCGGCTCAATACCAAGCGTGTGTACTTGTACTTGGTATTAATAAAAGTGTACCGATATCAACCGATACCCAATACCACACTAGTCAAGCTAGCACAGATGTGTTTGATGACGTGTTTCGGCGTGTTTTAAAAGAAATAAATGCCATGAATGTTAAAATGTGAGATTTTTTGTTCCACTAAAAGCGAGATCTCTGTTCCAAAACCACACATTTATAGTTGTATTTAGGTAAAATGTGCCAAATCAGAATAAAACGTCTTGAAATAGTTAGATCTGTAATGTTCTTATATTTGTATTGGTGAGGTAACTTCAGAAAGGATGGATCATTTATTACAACCTAATGAAATCATACACAGTTATAACAGCAGTAATAACCATAGTCACAATAATGTTCACATAAACACATTTGGTATCGGCAGATATTCAAATTTCAGATATCGGGATCGGAACTCGCAAAAAGTGGATCGGGGCATCCTTAGTAAAAAAAAAAGTCAAAGAAATGATCCATAAATACAAATCAGCAAGTTTTCTGAAATACTCACTAACCTCAAAGCATATTTACACTTTTTAAGGACACTTATTTCCCCAACAGGAGTGGCACATATGCTGATATAAGTTATGAGGTATAACTAAATATTAATGCAAAATAAGAAAAGATTTTACAATATTCTCGACAACACACATGTCCACTTCTGACCTGGCATCACATGGAGATGAATGGACATGTTTGCACTCATCTGCCATTCAAGACCTGATGATAAAATGTGTGCAGTCGTGGAAAATGTCTTATTAAATAAGTCTGTTTTAATTTAAGGTGCTGCTCATGTTAGCCAGCAGTCCTGCCAAAGAGATTTTGAATCACAAGAATCCTAAATTCCCGGTAAAGAAACAGATAAGTAATAATTTCTGATGAAATCAAACTGTTAAACTGGATGCTATTTCCTTCTCATGTGATATTTCATCATGGTGTCACGTTCCTCCTGATGTCTTCTGACAAGAAAGAGGAAAGATGGAGAATTAAGGCAGAGGTTGAGGTGAGTGCTGATCTCAGCAGGGATCCCTTTAGAAAAACAAGCTGAAAGTTGAACTTCTCTGTAAAATTCAGTTTCTGTAACATGAACTTGTGTAACAGCGTCGCTAAAAGTTGGCAGATCCTCTGGTTCGCTGAAACGTGGAGAGAAAAGCGCCGCGGGGCAGTTTTTCTTCCACAAACCTGAGAAGACATTCAGATATGTTCATGATGAGTTTAAACAGCTTCAACCTGCAAATCCTGCAGCAGAGTCTGATCATCAGTAACGGCAAGTTTGCAACACTTAAAAAGATCATTTTAAAGGAACATTTTGGTGTTTTAGCTGTTAAAATGAAGCATTAAATCCAATTAGATCATTAATACTGGCACATAAATCTATGTATGTTGCACCCTGCAGGACATTTCCCCCCCAGATGTGTTCAGGAAGAAAAAGCTGTTGCTGTGATCGAACCTTCAGCTTCTTATTACGTTGCATACGTGCACGATTACCCTCCATGAAAGCCCATCGGCTCTGAAGAGCCAGTGAACCTCCACCCCATCTCCCCGCATGCCAACCACAGCCCACCGCTTCAAATGTCCTCAGAGCTTCTTGAAGAAGATGTAGGTGAAGAGCGCCAGCACGCCGGCGGACAACAGCCCGATCACACACTGGTGGATGGTTATGACGTCCTCCAGCGCGTGGATGCGCTCCTCCATGGCGTTGGTGTGGATGTAGTCATAGATGGAGGCCCCGATGCTCCACACCGCCCATACAGCATCCACCACCGCCTTCATGGTGGGAGAGACCATTGAGAGCGCCGCTCGCAGCCGGCCGGCCGCCGCATCCGATGCTCACTGGCCCGGCTGCACTACAGATGATGGAGGGGGTGACACACGGCACACACACACACAGGAGGATGAGTGTGTAGGCAGAGGAGAGAACTTCTCATTTTATTCTCTCTGTGATTAAAACTCATCTGATCCAAGTCGTTTGATTTGTGTTTCCCAGTTTGCAAGACTTGTTCCCTCCTCAGTTTATTCCTCAGACGTTTATAGTTTAACTCATCAGTCTGGTAAATTCCTCTCAATCTGATTAAATCCTTCTTCAGACACCAGAAAAACAACCCGAAAGGCTCTGCTTTGGTCAGCTGACAGTCTATAGATATTAAACTCACAGCAGCAACGGCCAAGCAGCTCATGTCTGAGACCTCCACCCAGATATTTCTACAGCCGCCACGATTAGTCGATTCATCGTCGGCGACTAGTTTAATAATCGACTAATCGTTTATTTTTGTACGCTTTTGTCCCCTCTCAGAACTACCGCTGCACCTTCTGCTGCCTTTCTGTCCTTGACACAGGTGCACAATCATGGCAATGGGGTCCGCCGTGACTTCACCAGAAAGTTACGGCCCAACAAGAGTATCACGGTGAAGGAGCTGAGTTTAGGGACTATTTTTATACAGATTAAAGAGCACCATGTCCAATGC
This sequence comes from Telmatherina bonti, assembly GCF_933228915.1. Classification (NCBI taxonomy): domain Eukaryota; kingdom Metazoa; phylum Chordata; class Actinopteri; order Atheriniformes; family Telmatherinidae; genus Telmatherina; species Telmatherina bonti. The sequence continues at coordinate 37,353,281 of NC_136621.1, read as the reverse complement.
TGAATCTGCAGGGTAGAACTTGTCTTCCATGGCGGCATGACAGCGATGCATGAGCTTGTTCAAAGCAAGCAGGTTGCAGCTGATGAAGAGGGACACGTTGTCTCTGTAAGCCTGTTAGCTAGCTGCTAACACCGACAGGGAGCTAAAATGTGTTGTTGCTTTCAGGAGACGAGCTGATTTCATTATTCAACACTTGTAAATGTCACAGACAGATGAAGAAAAGCTAACTCAAATATTTATTTCCGCTTTTTTAAGTGCAGCGTCTTAAAGAGGGAGATGGAAAATGTAGCTATCTTGTCAACCCAAACTACAAATATTCATTTATTCTTTCAGCTTAAGGCTCATAAGTTTGTTTTAGGGATTTATAACTTTGGAAGACCTGATGCATTTATTTTCAGTTCAGTTCTTGTGTCGCTTGGTTTACCGCAGTCATTTAATTTCATTTGTCTTCATCAAAAATGGCTTTTTTTTTTTTTTTTTACTTCTGCCCTTCCATGGAGATCATTTCTGATGAAGCCTCAACAGGATCAGTGAAAAGGTCAGGTGCATCTCTCAGGTCCTGTGTTGGATTTCTATTTAAATGTTCAGATACAGCTGATCTGCTGTTAAGAGGTTTTTGTCTAATTTATTCTTTTGCCCTCTACTTGTGCAGTTTATACATTTTTAAGGATCCACTGCACACAGCAGACATAGTTTCAGCTTTATCCCTCTCTCTTGTTGCATCATTAACATGTATGTCCCCTGTCTCAGCAGGTCTCCCTGGCCGGGAGTAGCAGTCCCTGTTGTCTTTCTGTCCTCTTCGCCCCACACAGCAGAGGCAGATGGCTGCCTGTCTTTGAGCCGGGTTCTGCCGGAGGTTTCCTTCCTGTTAAAAGGGAGTTTTTTCCTTCCCACTGTCGCCGTGTGCTTGCTCAGGATGGGAGATTGAGTTGGAGCCTCCAATTCAATCTGTTGGTTTCCTTATATAGGATGTTATGAATTGGTTTTCATTACGTTTTCTTCTCTGTTTGTAAAGCATCTTGAGATGGCATTGCCATGATTTGATGCTAGATAAATAAAGTTGAATTGAAAAGCTGATACCAGGAAGCTCCTGATAAAATGGGGAAAAAAAGTAGGATGTCTTTGTGACAAGTTGCAAGTTTTCTATTAAATTAATACCTGGAATCTCCTACTCTGACTGATCCAAAGAGTTTGAGCTGTTTTCTCTCCTGCAACACAGCTGACTTGCATCACTGGGTCAGTTTTGTGCAGAACTTTCCATTTCAGTGAGTTGTGTAGTCAAGAAACATGTAAAACCTGCAGGACACACAAGCTTCAACAACTTTCATTTTAATAAAAACATGATTAATTTATTTATCACTTTTATTTACAGTTACAGCAGTGGAATTTCTTTGTTTTTTTCTGTCCTACATCCAAAATCTTCACACCTCACTAATGAGGACTTGTTCCATCAATACATACTGACGTCATTTCAGGATTTAATTAACTTGATCCACAATTAAACTGGATCCTTAATAATCTGCCATTTGGTCTTTAAGGATAAGAAACCGTCTAAACCAGCGATCTGAACCTAAACTGGTGGAAAAAAAACCCAGACTTTGAGGATAAATTGGTGGATATTGTGTGGCGCACAGAGATCAGCCCGTTCAGGCTGCAACACCGATGACGAAGATGCTGAAGAATGGAGTCAAAACTCACCGACAGGTGTCAGATGTTTACGTGCTGACGAAGATGATGAAGAACATCCGTCACGTTGATGTTGGAGTGTTAAATTAGCTTGTTTATGCGAAGCCGGGTTGTTCTTGTCAAGCACGAAGTCGGACATTGCTCTCCAGTGTTAAGCTTGCGCAATGAAGACACGCCGCTTCCGGTTCAGCCCTTCACAATAAAATGAACAGTTCCACTTGTTTCTAGCGGATTACAAATCTTTTATTATGAAAAACATCAATGGAAGCAAAAATTAAGATGTAAAAAAAAAAAAAAAAAAAAAAAATTAAACCACGGAACTTGGCACATTAAATTACGGCAAATATTGTAAATAACTGTGCTTTTAAAATTGTATTAAATTTTGGAAGCAAGTTTTCAGCAGAAAAACATTTCTCTACTTCCGGCAGTGCAATGTTATTAATCGACAGTGAAGCAGCTGACTCAGACCACATGAGTCTCACCACCGGTGTTCTGACATCCTGGCACACTCTGTCAGAATCACATACCGGAAGTAAAAAGGCTTGGCTGTTTCTGACAACTGAGGTTAACTTCAAATAGCTTTTATGACACTTTGTCTGGAAAGAATGAGGGAATCTGGTCCTCCAGGAGAACTGTCCTGCAGGTTTTAGACTACTCCTACATACCTCCTCCTAATAAAATGGATCCATCAACTTGTTGTCAAGTTCTGCTTCCATCACTATGAAGGGTGTGTTTCAGCAGGAAACGTCTAGAACCTGCAGGACCAAAATTTGACTTCCTGGCTCTATTCGATTCTGACATGCTGGATAATATCCAACATGTCCCTTCCAAAAGGGTGAAACATAAAGGTGGTTGGTTTATTCTAGAAAACAACTTAGGTCCCTCATGAAGAGGGTATATTCTAAATTTTTTTGCCTTTAAAAAAAAAAAAACCCAGGGAAAAAAGTAGCCCAGAAAAACAACGCTTCAGAAATAGTGACAAGTAAGACCACTGTAATGAGTTCACCTCAAAAGTCCATCAGTATATTTTCTTATTGTCACATAATTTCCCTAATATGTCACATAATAAGAAGGGTTACTAAATGACTAAACCAGTAGCCTACTGGCACACAGACTGGTGAGAGACAGGCTAATTAATATATATATATATATATATATATATATATATATATATATATATATATATATATATATATATATAATCTCTAAAGTTAATGCAGCTGATGGTTAACTATAACAGTTTACGACAGGTAACCTTAGCTCAGCTGCTGGACCACGTAGCCACAGTATCTGTGTGGTCCAGGGTATACGCGGGTATATGGAGTATAGTGACTTCTTTTTCAGTCAGCAGAGAGTAGACCCACTTCTAAACCACCTGTGATGCTGCTTTTACAATTATCAATGTCCCTACACATGTACCTACATGTACCTGCTACACTGCAGTTAGCCATCATCTGCATTAACTTTAGCCTAAACAGACATATTAAAGCTGTATGTATATATGTCTATGAGCCTGTCTCTCAGTCTGTGTGCCAGTATCGGTTTAGACATTTCATAACTCTTCCTCCCTGAAACGGAAGAGCGGAAATTATGTGACAATGAGCAAATATACTGATAGATTTTTGGAGTAAACTAAACTAAATAAAAATAAAATGAAAAACTGCGTTTTTCTGGGCGACCTATCTGTGTTTTTAAAGCAAGGGTGAAAAATTGAGAGTATACCCACTTTTCATTGGACCACTGTGTGTAGGGATGTTTGTAACTGTAAAAGCAGCATCACAGGGGGTTTAGCTGAGAGTATACTCAATGCTGACTAAAAAAGAAGTGGGTATACTCTGTATACCAGCGTATATCCTGTACTACACTGGCTCTGTATAACATAAAACATTTAACGTAGTTTGTATTTGTTTATGAAGTCTATTTTATAGACTACATTCACACATCAATACCAAAACAACAAGAAATGTTGTGATATTAGTCTAAATAAAATGTTTATTTAAAAAAAACAAAACAAAACAAAACTGAATCAAGCATAAAAAACGACGTAGCTGCTTAAAGTCTGCAAAATGCACAGTTTTACTGGGAAAAAGAAAACAAAGAGAGGAAAGTGGGAACTGGTGTCATGGCGCGTCGCCGCCACCAGGGGTCGCCGCGCACCAACATGTTGCCAGTGCGGGAGATAACGGGAGAGGTGTGATGAACCTGGGATGTGGAGAGGCTCGCGCACCGAATAGGGGGTAAAAGAGGGGAACACCTTGAGAGAATGGCAGACGAGCCGCCCCATGGAGCTCGCGCGCGCGGGGGGGGCTGCGTGTGCATGGGCGAGCCGACACACCGCAGGAATGTGTGCTGTCAGGAGGCAAACGCACATGCCTGGACATTACTCTGTGTAGTGCTCTTGATCGGTTTCAAGTCCTCTTCCTGAATAATTGCAAATGCGGGGCCACTTTGCTACCCCCCCCCCCCCCCCCGAACTGGAGACGAGCGTGACGCGCTGAAAATAACCAGGTTAGCACTCAGGACCGGTCCATGTTGGGGAGGGCCCAACACGGGGGTGCAGCACCATATATCACCTCCTTCCAGCTGTTTGGGAATACCGAGGCTGTGGCATGGCAGCAGACGGACTCTTCTCTGCTCTCCTGTCCCTCCTTTCCACAATGGATACATGCTGACTGACTGGGTGCGCGCGTGAGGATGGGAAGAAACGCCCCCCCCCCCCCCTCTTTTCTTTTCTTTTTCTTTTTTTTTTTTATTCAGGGAGGGCAGGAGGTGGGAGACTGGCACAAGGCGCGAGACTGTTGCATGTTTTGTTTTGTTTTTTTGTCTCCTTGGACAGAAGGGGAAAAGATGGGTCGGGAGGGGTGTGTGTGTGTGGGGGGGGTGGGGAACTGTCCGACTTCTTCCAAAAAGACAATTCGTCCCCCCCTCCTCCTCTCCCAAAAGGATATTCTTGCTCAATTCGGGATGCGTGCAACACCAAGTGACCAGACATGACTGGGGCGGGTTTGGTGCTGGAGCTTCTCTTGTCGGATTGAAGTTAAACTTCGGCTGCAACACGCAGCAGCAGCAGCAGCACGGCCAAGCAGACACTTTCTTTTTCTTCCTTTCTTTTACGTGAAGCCCCCACTGGCTGCAGGATGCGGACACCTGCCCGGCACGCAGGTAACCACGACCCGCTACCAGCCCACGCGTCCGAACGCGCACAGCAGCATGTCGCTGGGTGAGTATGAATCAGACTGAATCTGGAATGTCCTCATTACCTGCTCTGAGAGGGAAAATGGTGTCAGTCAGAGGACTTTTCTAGAATCCCAAGTGAACCTTTGGAGGTCCATCCTCGCGCATTCAGTGGCTGAGAGACTGGTGGTGGTGATGGTGTGCGTCAGGGATTGGGTCTTTGCGGGCAAGGTGAGTCCTCACTTCATTCAACTGGCCTACAAAGTCCCAGTTTCTGGCTCATGTTTCTGGCTCCCAGTCAGTACTCTTCAGCAGTTTTAAAAAGGAAATTAAACTGGGAACAGATGCAAATCCTAGTTGGCTTTTATTGTCCTTTTTCCTCCACTGTGATAGTTTCATTACAGCACAAACGCCATTAATACAGCAAGTTTATAAGTAAATGTTATCTATGATGCAAATGAATGGGGTTTGCATCAGTTTAAACAATAGAAACTATTGAGAATGAACTCAAAGTACATAATAGAATCAAAATACTGTCAACAATAAATGTCAGATGTATTTTTTCTTAAAAATTGAAGTTCAAATAAAAAACTAAAATAAAAAAAACAAACACAAAGCTGATTTGGGATTTAAATTTCAGCTGCTGCTTCTTACATTGATATAAAAATGCAAACCATCCCATTTATCCCATTAAAGGCTCAAATAGTCCAACATTATTGCTCAGTAACAGACTAATGTGTTTGATTAGTCGCTTCAAAACCTTTTAAATGCAGCGTTTTGCTCAAAAAGTCTTTTAAAAAATCAGAGAAATGTTTCCAACTCTGAGATAAAAATGAAAAAAAAAGGGTGTCTCCGCTTCCTAAACCAGCCTCATTCTGCTCCAAACTGTTCAAATGATAATAAAAAAAAGTTACTTTTTAAAAAAAGCTGAAACAAAAGTAGGTAGGATTAGAAAAACAAACCCAGACTTCCAGTTATTTTTTTTGGCTCCACGGTGGTGCGTCTGTTGCGTTTTGCGAATGTAGACGAGCATTTAATTGCAATCATGACTGTGAAGACTTTCAGCACAAGCTCGACGACGTGCAGCTAAATTAAATTTTAAAACAAGGATGGGGGGGGGGGGGGGGGGGGAGACCGAGTTGTCAAAAATCACAAAGTGCCGCTCTCTATTATGTCGAACAAGTGTGTCAAGTGGGGAAGAGGTTGGTTTGGAGGCCTGCTTCTATATCTGTCCTGACCCTAGCATGCCGTACATGCCTCACTAATGAATTCAGCATCCTGACACTAGATGCTTTATGTAATTAATAGAGTGCAAGGTCATGGTGGCATCTCCATGCTGCAAGTGACACATAGGTAAGACATTCGCTGAAGCACGGGATTCTTATTTTAAAAACACAAGAGCACAGGGATTTTTCCAGCAGGCCTAAAAACAGCCATGCAGATGAAGCCGGCTCCCCTGACTTCACAATAGCCGAGGCGTTCTTCCAATCATTTCTTACTTTTATTTATTAAAGTGTTGATGCTAGCATTCGGGAGTTATTTTCGGCATTGTATAACACACCAGTGGCAGGTCATTTGTTTTTTTACAAGCCTGCTTTAGCTGCTGTTAAAGCTCATGAAGTCCTAATTAAATTCCTCAGGACTGCAGGTGACGTCTCGATGCCAGTTCGTGAAGCCGCATGTGGAGTTTTTACACTCTTTAAACAAAGAGAGAGCGTGTATGAAATGCGTCCGGATGGCTGGAGCTGATATGTAGCCCACTAAAGTGCAATGACACATCGCAAAAATTAAAAAAAAATTTAACAAAAGCAGGTAGAGCAACTCCAGCGAAGAGCTCTCCATATATGCTGCAGGCCAGCAGCAGGAGTAGTGCGAGGTTTGGTAGAACGAGGCTGGTTTGAATAAGCAGGGAGATCTGGGATAGTCACCAAGTGAGCTGATTAAAATTGTGATATTAAACAGTGCTGGCTGCTGCTGCCTGCCAAGCCTCCCTCTCAGTGGCATTTTCACGTTGTTTAAAAGGCCCAGTCGGACTCATCTCGCCACTTGCTGCACAGTGTTTCTCCCATTCCCACCACGGCTGTCTCATATTCTCCTCACACCATTTGTTGTACTTTAAATAGACTTTTCCTACAATTCCCAGGTTGTTGTGCTCCGTGTCACTGGGTTCACTTCGTCCTGGAGCTGAACACAACAACCGGCGTGTTTTACTGGCAGCATCATATAGAAGGTTAAGCGGAGGATTTTGTTTACCTTTTCTGTGAAAGCTGAACTCCTAATGAACACACGGAGAGCTCCTTCTCGGAAAGTCTGCTCTGAACTCATTCACCCTTTAAAATCCCAATAAAACTCTGCCATAATAAATATACAATTCATAAATAGTGGGAAGCGCGCTTGCTTTTTATGAACTAAATGAACCGGCTTCTCCAAAAAGGTCAAGCTTGAGGCGCTGCGGTCACTCCGGGCTTTCGCCTCCTCACTCGGCTGCAGCTCAGCAGATACCAGAGCTGTGCGGAGAATCGCGTCCGAGGAGCCTGTAAATTTTGAAGTTTGATCTCAAAAGTTTGGAATGAGACAGAAATATGAAGTTGGGGAGGGAGAGGAAGAGAAGGAAAGAAAAAGAAAAGGCAGCAAGAAAAGTGAGGGACTTTTAGGGGCAGCTGTGTTTTATTAACCCAGTCATAATGCCCCTAAAAATCCTTATTGCTCTTGCAATGGTCAACAAGTCTCTCCTGCTGCAGCGTACGGAGGATCTCAGAGCGCCGTGCAGCGATGTGCAACAATTCAAACTTGTCGCAGTGCAGGGCCAAACCACAATTCAGTGCACAGGAATGGGTCACAGAGGTCGCCATCAGAGTTTTATTTCTTAACCTTAGTTAACCAAAACATAGAAGTCACGCATCCTATTGAGCTGCAGAGCACATAAGAGGAGTGCTACAGTCTCATGGGAGCAGATGAAACCACGCATGCAGAAAAGCACGGAGCTGGAAATGTTGGCAACTCTGCATGAAGAGCATCTCTTTCCTAACTGTACAAATGTTCTTTCTTTGGCAGAAGTGTGTCGTCGTTATGTTTGGGTCTCAGTTTAACATGCAGACGGGGGAGTCGGTGTGCTGTGTCCTTCAGTGTTTTGACATTGCTGTGGCGTACCGGGGGGGGGGGGGGACACAGATAGCACGGCAGACTGGCAGGTATTGTGACAAACTGTTTAAGGCTGCCAAACCGTGAAGCCGGTCCCGAACAGAAAGAAATCCAGCAGGCAGATGCGAGTGTGAAGGTAAGACAGAGGAGTTGGTCTACCAGGCAGCCAGATAAAGACTCAGGCAAGCAGACAGAGTGACATGGAGGCGAGCAGGCTTTGGAGGACTGGGATCCAGGCCTGGGTGTGGCGTGGCGGCCCGGCGTGGCTCAGGGAGCTCTCGGTGTTGGTGAATGAGTCATTGGAGGCAGGCTGTTCGGCTGAGTTCCCCTGTGGGACGACCGCTGCAGAAGGAAGGAAGAATCCTCTTCACAGACGAGGGGAGAGGGCGTGAGGGAAAGTGTGGATGATGACTCAGGGCCACGAACCACATGCTGATGGAGAAGGGAGGGAGGAATTACTCATCAGAGCATGTGGAATCTCATACGGCTATCACAGGACTGACAGCGTGCTTCCCCCCCACCGGCCGCTGCTCAGCCGCCGTCAGGTCCCGAGGCAGCCGCTGAAAACCAGCCGCCATGAATTTACCAGCCCAGATTAGCGAGGAAGGTGAGGTTCGGGGTGGGATGGAGCCCCCATGGGTGGGTTCTTTAACTCTCTCACAAGAGCTCCCCGCAGCTCAGCCAATGAGGCACAAATAAGGTTAAATGATTCCTCACCCAATCTGAATCCACTCCCTTCTTACTGAGTCACAATCTTTTTCCAAACTCTCTGGTGACTGAAGAGTTTATGTTGGAAATACAGAATCATATCGGCCTTCCTGCTCAGTTTTCAGCTTCATGTGCTGGAGCAGCGCCGGTTGTTTCTGGACGAGGAGGACGAAGAAGTTCATGTCTTGTTTAAATAAAGAAAAACGAGTGATATCAAAGAAAAATATGTTGGTGATGAGAAGCAAGTTGCTTCTGCTTGTTTTTAGGTTGAAATGAAAGCCAGGCAGTGTGGGCATCTTGGCTCCAACATGAAGGAAAAATCTGAAATAAAAGAAAGCAGAGAAGACCTGAAACTGTCTGAAGCATGCATCTGTAGTGCAGCGGGAGCAGAGGGTGATGCTTCAGGGTTTCTGCAAACAGCTGGTCATTGTTGTGGAAATCCATCTCTACCGTGATAAATGTGCCGCTGCTGCGAGTTTGTGGATGACAAAGTTGTACGGAGTGATGACAGGACGGAGAATGTCTGCCTGCATGACATTCAGCAGCTGAACCAGTGGAAGTAGTTGGATAGGAGCGGTGAACGAGGTGGAACGGAGAGCTCCAGGATGAAGGAAGCGCTTTGTGACTTTCTGTTTGTCTATTAACATGTGGAACAAAGTCAGGATATTAATATGTGCATGTCCAGTGTGGAAAAAAGAAAGCAGATGTTAATGAGTATACCACATGGCATGACTCAACAGGTGAACTGGGCACGCCCAGAACGCAAGCTTAGGCCTTCCTGTTCAGCGGCGGCACAGACCGACATCTAACAGTTGTCAGGAGGGCGTGGGCGCACTGCACTCCGAGATCAGGAGAACCGCTCAAATCCAGAGCAAACACCGCAGACAAAAAGCTAGACAACGAGAAAAAACTGAAGCAGACCCTCCCTTTAGCTGATCCCTCCAGCACCCCTCTTTAAACCTTCCTGACCTGCTCTCAGCCAATCAGGCGGCGGCGCCAGGCACCGGTGTGGCCAGAGCAAATGCAGAGAGGTGTAATCGCTCGTCAAGTACCTGCAACGGTCAACTACTTTGTCTATAAAGCACAAGAAAATAGTTAAAAAGGCCAGAATTATTTTCCAACTTGAAAGGTTTCTTTAGTTTTCCCCCTGAAATCTCGTCTTGCGACAACGGATCAGGACAGGCTGCAGAAGCTGGCTCATGCACCTGCCAGACTTCGACTAAAACATCTACAGGGATCTTTACGAACAGGTTTTATCCACAGAGGTCTCATCTCCCCAGAAGATCCACCAGGAATGTCCAGTTAGACGCTGCAGTAGCTGTTGTCGGCTGTGTGTTCAGGACTGAGCTGTTCTGGCATCACAAAGGGCTCAAACAGGCGTAAGCTGGTTCTGTTGTAATGCCTGCGCAGTGTTTTGCACCGTACCTCTGATTGTGTTTATAAAGCAGAAGTCAGTTTAATTAAATATCACAAAACTAATAAAAGTCCCTTCTTTAGTGCCAGTATACCGGTTATAGTGAAACATTATTGCAGAGCCACACTAATGTTGCACACTTTTACCTCTCCGTCTGTGCGAACTGTAACAGAAGTCCTTTCCACGCTGATGAAAATGAAATGCCACTAATTCCCACTGCTGTCTGCTTTGTTGTGCGTTTAAAAAGAACTTATTTGGCTTTCAGCCTGTGTCAAATGACTGCATTACAATTTGAACAGCTTCAGCTTTGATTGGCATTGATGAGGACACAAAACCCAGGTGCACATGCTCATTTGCATCCAGGGTGCAGCTGTCAGGGCTCCAAAAGTGCTTTTTTTTTTTTAAAAAACAAACAGAGACCAACATTTACTGATGTCATTGACTGGTTTCACCTGTTTGCCAGAAATGTGGTTCTGTTTGTGTACAAGGCAGACGTCTCCGGTCCTGACAAAAAATAATAAACCGGTTTTACTTATCTAACAAAGTCGTGATTTTCAGAAATGTTTACGCAACACATCTCAAGAAATAAACCTAACACCATTCCTTTATGTTGGAGGAACAGGTTTACACTGGAGTCAGTGGTTGCTACTGGATTAGCATGCTAACAGTGCTGTTTGAGTGAAAGACAGATAAATATATTGTTTTTATGTCTGAGCTGACAGTTTTTAAGAAAACTAGGGGTGTTTTAAAAAACAAATAATGTGCAACCTCACATTTGACACTTTTACCAGATAATGTTAACAAAATGAGAGATATTCAGCTTTAAGCTGTATCAGAACTACTAGCTGAAGCACAAAAATCTTAAAAAATTATATGTATAAATTATTCTAAATTATATCCACTCAGATAAAAACTTGGGGGATATACTTAACAAACAGAAACTGCAGCTTTGGGATGCTTTGTTTGTGCTGAGAGTTGACTTCTTGTTTGCACTTTTGATTGCATGGTGCTGCATATCTTTCCTTGCAACCAATTTACACTTTGGCAATCAGTGGTGGAAAGACTTAACGCAGAAATAATTTGATGTGAGAGAGCCACTTATGAATTCTAGCAGCAACAAATAAGTGCTTGGAGACACAAATTCCACTTGCTTCTCTTGAAAAGATCTTGAAGTGGTGTGTTGCATCAGGAAACAAATAAAATGCTGCGCAGCACAATCACGTCAAGCTAAAGATGTACTGAAAGGTCAAACAAAACACAACCAATAAGCTCAGCTGGATGAGGAGGCGGCGTCTTTCTGAGTCTCACACCTTCATTAAAATGACATCTTCAGACTCATCTTCAGACAGAGTTGCAACTGCAAATTATTGTAGCTATTAATACACACATATATACACACAACTACAATGATTCTCATCCTGTGTGCTTTAAAAAAAAGGGATTTTAGGAGCCTGAGTGGCTTTTACTCCACAGACGCAAGACAGGACAGAAAGAGCGAGGTGACATGCAGCAGAAGGCACCAGGCTGGGGTCCAAACCTTTGCCATTAGCACTGAGGACCTGTAACCTCTGTAAATAGAGGAGTGGCTCAACCAGTTGAACTAAATACCCCCCTCATTTGTTTGCTTTTTGCATGGTGTCAACCTGCTCGCAGGTTTTAGCCTTTTTTTCCCCACCAACCATTTCTCCTGTTTTAGCCACACTGCACTGGCTGCATGTTCTTTTTAGGATTCATTTGAAAATCCTTTTATTTGTTTTTAAGTCTTTAAATGACCTTGTCCCGCCTTACCTCTCTGAGCTGCTTCTTACTCCCCTTCCTGGACCCTCCGGTCAGCAGATCAGCTGCTCCTGGAGGTCCCGAGAACGTGGAGGAAGCTCAGAAGGGACCGGGGCTTTTCTGTGGCGGGACCAGCTCTTTGCCATGGCCGGTCAGACAGGCTATTTTCCTGGCATTTTACCCAGAATGACTTTGCTTTTATTGCTTTATTGTATTTATTTGTTTCATTGTTTTATATTTTATGGTTTTAAATGTTGTTTTCTGTTTTAATATGTTAGTTATGTTATATTTAGCACTTTGTTCAGCAGTAGCTGTCAGAAAGTGCTTTATAAATAAAGTTGGCTTGGCAACCTATATTCAGTCCAGTCAACAACTGCTTCTCGTCTCCAGCTGTTTATCTTTGTGATTATGTTTGAATATGCGTAAGCAACGGGCCGCTCCACACAGTGTTGCTGTTTGGATTGTGGAGACTATTTGCTATAGCGCGAGCAGGAATGCAGCACTCGTAGCTTTGAGGTGTGCATCTCCCTGGACTGATGTCGAGTCCAGCAGAAATCCGTGTTCTTCTCTTTCTGTTCTACCCACCTTTAATGAGGTCACGTCACATTCCAGTGATTATTTTGGGCTGTTTGGGGTCAGCAGTTCACATTGGCAGACCTCATCGACACTTTCTCTTTGCATTGCATCCGTTGGAGGCTGAACTCAGCATTTGTGTGCCCCAGCGTTGGGCAACAATGAGCTCTGCAGGGCAATTGGCAGAAGCCTGTGTGATGCCGCAGACACAGTCATGCCTTTGTGTGAAGTCAGCAAGTATAATGAGTGTGTACATGTGTGTTTGCGTATGAAGGGTGAGGAAAAGTGGGTGTTTGCTTTGGCAGAGAGAACACTTGCCCAAGAAGCGGACCCACTGCCAAAACTTACCAAACAAACCTGCGGCGGTGGGTGTTTTATATGTCCGACCTCTTACAACTTGCACTCTGCACGCTCACCTTTTAACGGCTCTTTTGTAAGCTATCAAGGCTGCAGAAGGATTGTTTTTGGTGCGGCCTTTAACAATATTCCAACACTCAACACATGCACGCTTCTCTGGTTTACTTTAAGATGATGAAGGAGGGAAATTGGCTGACTTCTCCTCTTCTTTGACTGACCATTGCAGGGTAAGTTTCCAAAGAGAATGACCCTGAAGTAAAACTGCTGCTCTCGTTGTGTGACTTATGATGGGAAAACTGTCCTATTTCATGTTGCACTACAACCAATTTCACTAACATATCTTGTAACTCTAGTACCTGTGTTGACACTGCTATCAAAACCACTACTAAAACTGGTAAAACTGGCATTTCTGTTGCTTGTGCAATCACCACTTCAGTGCTGCTACTATCATTAGAGCTATTAATGCTTCTCATCACTATTCCAACCACATGATAGCCACGACTTTGTACACCTACTGCTACACCTACTAACCCCTTTTACAGTTATGCACCGTTGTTTCCATCGATTCTTCCTCTGCCACCAGCCTGACATGAACAGATTATCCAGTCAACAGCAATCTGAGAAGTTTTAAGTTAAGCTGTTGTGTGGCTTTGCAAGGGAGCGATGCTTTCTCGTGGTGGTGGTTTTTCTACTAGCAGAGACTGTTGTGCATGCTCGTATTACATGCACGCACCTGGTTTTCATGTGGTTATAGTTTTGTGAACATAAAAACAAATGCCAGAAAGCAAAAGCAGCTCTTTCCTCAAACTTCTCTGTTGCGTTTGTTGTTACCAAGAGATTGAACAGAGCCTCATGGTTGTCAGATCTTGTCTTCTATCCAACATGGTTCAGTTGAAGTTGTGTTGACATTGTCCAGCCAACAGTACCCCCCAGTCCCTAGCCTCAATGGCCTCCTTGCCAAGCTTGGCTCTTAGGATATTACAAAAAGGGAAAACCCATCTTACCAAAAAACCACCTTCCAGAAGAGAAAAGTGGTTTTGTGTTTCTAACAAAACTGTCAATGGAAGTTATTCAAGCCACTTGAAAAACATCTCTCGCTGCTTTTTTGGTCTTTATGTTGGCAACATCATCAGTCACAGGGACGGCGTGATCCTTCCATAGTTGGTTCTCAGAAGAAAGGGAGACTTTGTGTGTGTGTGTGTTTTCATAACTTCCTTGTGTTGTATCCGTGTATTGTTGATCTGCAGAGCACATGTGCAGCTGACAGGACTGTCAAATAACAGCATTTGCATAATTTTGTCCTTGCAACCTTCTAAAAACTCCGCAGACACGAGTATATAGCATTGCTTGTATGCTTGCATGTGGGATGTGTGTATGTTTAAAAAAAAAAAGAAAAAAGAGCAGTTTTCAGAGCCACAGTGTGACAGACAGGCCTTAAGTGACCCTGTGCCTTTTTTGGAACTTCCTTCTCATTCCTCAAAGCATAAGAACAGCAGTAAACTGCCTGCTTCTTTCCAAAAGCAACAGTTTTAGAAGTATCTGTTCCATTTGCATCCCAAATGTTCAGATTTGTTTTCATGCCACTATTTTGGGCCGTCAGTGTTACATTTTTCATCATTCATGTCTTGTGTGTGCTGACTAAGCATCCAAGATGGGCTATTTTTGGCAGTGCAAATGTGTGACTGCAACCAATATGCTCGACATACGGTGTGACTGCATTGCAGAAACATGGTGAACATAGTTTATATGGCTGGTCAGGAAGCTGGTCAGGAAGTTTACAACTTTCCTGCTTAACGCAGTCTTGTAGTTGCTCTCTTGCCGATTGTGAAATAAAAATATCAACACAGTTCTCATTTTTACATGAAGAAAATTAGAGCTTCTACTTTTTTTGTCTTCCAAAAAGTGAGTTCTAACAACTTGCTTTAAAAGTACAGAAAGGCAGCCATCCTCCATGCTTTGAATTTCGTTTGTCCGCTGCAGCGTTTAATTCAACCAGTGTGCTGCTGATGCTTTTTACAACAAGGGACAGCTGTGTGGCTTCCTTTCAGCTTCTTAGCACACAGGACGTAACTGTCAAGCTCCCATGAGTCGGAAAATCCAGGAAGCTGCGATTGTCAACATGTGTCACCAGTGATGTCCATCTGCTTGTGGTCGGAGCAACTTTCTGATCCTTCAGTGAGATTTGAATGTTTTCCGGCGTGGTGTTGAACAGTTTTACTAACTTTAAGTGTGTCTATAAGTTTACATTTATGCTCCAGGTCCATTGTAAGCTCCAGAAATCCTTCTCAAACACCACCAATGGCATCTAATACCTTTTCAGAGAAATCTTACCTTGTTGGTAATGGTTGTAATGGAGTAAAACCTGACATTGACTCACTTATGTTTGTTATCTGATGCCACAGTTGGGTGGCAGGCTGGCAGGTGAGTCGGCAGATTTTATCTGTCATCAGTCATCAACTAATTTTCTTTTTTTATTGGATACTGTAGAATTCACATTTACAATACTTAAACAGTGAAAATACCTATTTTTCAGGCTATTTGGTACCATAAATGCCTTCTTTGAATGACCTTGTTAGATCAAGCTAACAGTACAGCTGCATCTGATGGATCACAAGGCAAAGTAGTTCTTTAGGTTGACATATCTGTTTACATAGTCTCGTTTTGAAGAACTTATAGACGGCGATTTTTTATCTGAACGGCACACATTCAAATGGATATTTGAACTTTGAAGAAAAAGTGACAGCCCTTGTGAATATGAAGTTACAACAATAACCTATGAAGACCCAATGCATTAAAAAATGTTAAGATAAGCAAAAAACAAAAGTAATATGAGGTCATTATTTATCTATTTAACAAAATCTAAATGACAAAAAGTACCTAAAACTTTAGGGACAATTACTATTTACTAGCATGTGATATGTCAAAAATTTTATAGTGTAGTCTTCTGCTTTCTGGTGTTCAATAAGTCGCAGAAGACAAAATTAGATTGTGTTACATGGGTTTTGAGCAATTTTGTACCATAAAATGATGGAAAAAAATTACTCAAACTCTATGTATCATACATGTCACAATGGGTTCTCGTGGGTTAAGTGTCATATTTAACAAAAACACCATTATTGATTATCAAAATGGACTAAAATCACTCAAACACATCAGTATTCATTGCAGGAAAAAGTCTTTCTTACTTTTATGTGCAATTAGTCACTTCAGAAAGTATTTCCCTCCAATAACCATTAAAACAAAACTATTTCAAATGTAAACTAAAACAATTACATTACATGAACTTAGTAACAATATGTCACTGGTTAAGTCAACCAGTAACGTGTGGGCTTACTGCACTCCTACACCAGAATGAGGCCTCAAATCCAGAGCAAACACTGCAGATAAAAGCAAGGGCAAGAAAAACTGGAGCAGACATCTCTAGCTTAGATCCTTCCAGCAGCAGCACTCTTTAAAAAGGAGAATGGACTTTCCTGACCTGTTTTCAGCCAATCAGCCCGTGACACCCGGCTCTGGTATGGCTAGAGTAAATAGACGGCAGTGTAATCAGCTCCCACATATGTGTGATATAATTACCTTCTCTTAGTTATACTCTTAGTTATAAATTAATCAAATTGGCAGGTTTGCTGGCTGGAATGAATAATTTGAAGCTTCTGTCAGATTTTTATACGACAGAAGATTGTAAAATAGTGACTATATGGCCTTGCAGCTCAATTTAAAGTCCAAATGTTTTGTCTGACTGATAATTCAACATTACTACGTTTGCTATCATGTAATAAAATCCAAATAAAACCATAAAGTCCTGACATATTAGAAGCACATAAAAGAAGAAGCACAAGTCAGTCAAATGTGAAAGAGTCCCTGATTATTTTTGTGTCAATCCACAAACCGATCAATCATGGAAACATCGCGGCTCGACACTAAATTAAAACAGGTTGCATCATAGCTTTTGGCTGAGGCTGCATGTTTACCATACAGACCCGGGAATGGTGTCAATCTCTTCTTGGCAGGGGGAGAAAGTAAATGCGCTTCTCAAAATGCTGAGCTATTTCTTTCAGAGTTCTCTGCACTCAAAAACAAACACGATGAAAGGCCAAACATTTAATGCCAGTTGTCAGGGACCACGGGCATAGGTGCGGTCAGAAGGTTGCCTGAATGCGAGACAACAGATCAGTTAAGTCTCTTCGATTGGTTACAACTCATTGCCTTTTATGCAGCTGTAAGACACTGAATACAGTGAAAAGTTTTGCATGCTTGTGTTAATCCAGTTGAAAGCATCATTTGCAGTCAAACATATTTAACGCTGCTACGGCACAGTCAATATGTGCACAATTGATGCATTATTAAACACCCACTTTTAGTCTGGGCTTGCAGTCTTTTAAGTTTACAACATGTAGTTCTTTTAAAACTCTCCTGTGCGCTTTACAGTCAAACTGCCTCTGGCTGCATGAAACTCAGCGAGGACCAAGATGTTTCAAAGCAACATGAGCCGAGAAGATAGAGAGACTAAAATAAAGGCAACGGTCCTTATTCTGCCAGCTGAGCCTTAGCAACGGTTACAGTTGTTTCATAAATCAACTTGTTAAAATGCACATAGCTGCATAAACAATCTCCTTTTCTCAAGGCTGTATGGGAGGATGGGGTTGGGGGAGTCACAGAGTGATGGAGTTAGGAGGATCAACTTGGCTAAACTTTGTCAGTGAACCAAATTCCCCCTCGTCAGTCGTTACCATGCAGTCCACCCCCTGCTCCACTGATCCATATCAACCCGCTCTGAGACAGAGTGCAAAGCTGACATAATCTGTGTTTGAAAAGCTATTTGAGATCCTGGACAACTTTGCCTGTTGTTTAACTTGGTAAATCCTCGGAAGAGCAACTGTTCAGAAAACAAGCAGTTTCGATGAATGTTTAGCACCAGTTTAACCAGTTCTCTGAGTCTGACAGATAATAAACTAATCCGGTCCAGCAGAAAGGTCCTGTAACACCGTTTTATCAGGTTGTAATCTGGACTATGACCGGGTCCCTGCAGCACCTCCACCCAGTTTTGGCGGATCTTTTGCTGTCGAGCCGAGTGCCTCACATTTAACTGGAATTAAAGGAGTTGGTGCTCAAGACAGTGACTGCAAGGTGTCCTGATCCTCAATCATCACTCCGTCACCAGAGTGCTTGACAGTTGGTATGAGGTGTTTGTCCTAATGATGTTTAAGCAAAGGACTTTGTGGCTTAACATCTTTACTTTGCCTTCATCTCTACAAAAGAGATTGTTTTTAGAAGTTTGTTAAGATGCAACTTTGCAAACTAAACTGCGCTGACGTGTTATTTTAATAAAGAATCTTTCCAAATATAAACCATACTTAAGGCCTTTACATCCTGGGACCGATGCGAATAAAAGACAAAACTGAAATTAGGTCTTAGGTCCTCTTCTAAATTATTACTTAAGGTCCCATTGGCCAGATTAAAATTCAGGGGTGATAGAGCCTTTTCTGTTGCTGCTTCTAAGATGTGGAATAGCCTTCCCCTTCACATCAGAGCTGCTCAATCTGTTTCCGATTTTAAGTCTGTCCTTAAAACCCACTTCTTTGCGCTGGCATTTGGTCATACCTGAGCTTTTTCTCGTGTATTTTAATTTTTACTTTTATTTTAGATTTTTTTTTTGTGTCCAGATTTTATTTATTTTTAATGTGCAATGTTTAATTTTAATTTGTGGTGTGTTGCTGTTTGTTGTTTTATTGTTCAGCACTTTGGGCAGCTGCCACTGTAGAAATGTGCTATATACATAAACTTGAACTTGAAATTAATTTGGAGGTGAATTATCGATGACTGTCTATGTACACCAAGTGCGATGCGAAATTGTGAATAAATGATACAAATTTTAAAACAAACTCGCGAGATGGATTCCCCATCAAGCAAACAGTGTGCTGATGCTGCAGAAGAAAAGACCAAAAAAAGGGGTAGGGTTTTGTCTTGTTCTAGATAAGAGAGGAGAACTCGGTTTTGTTTAATCCAGGATCTGGAGCTGGTCGCTTCAGAACGGACTTTAGGACGTCCGCAGGATAGTTTGAGGATCTGTTTAGCAGCTAGCTGCTTGCTTTAAAAAGCAGAGAAGAAATCATAAAGATGCTCGGCCATGATGATACAAAGTTTTAATGAAAGAGCAGCCAAAGTGACGCCCTTATAGCTCGGAACAAGTGATCTATCAGCCAACACGCCTTCTCTGATTGGTCGATTATATCTGTCGAATGTGAATATTAGAAAAAATCGGCCTCTGTTCAAAAAATAAAACTTGCAAAATTGCTGGACGAAGTTTCATCACTGATGTAAACGTTCACATTGACTTTACACTGATCCGATAAAAAATACTGCCGTGTTCATTATTCAAATGAAATATGTGGAGGTGTGTAAAGTCCTTTACTCAATCTTTTCTTTTTAGGAGATTTTTTGGACACTAGTGGCCTCCCTAAATGGCTTGACAGGAAAGGGGTCAGAGTAAGAGATGGTGACATGCAGAAAAAGGGACCCACACCAGGACTCAAACCTAGGCCAGCTGTATGAGGAAATCGGCATCTATAAATATCTTCTTCTTACGGTACCATCAGAAACTTTAACTTTTAGTCTAAGACGATGCTCTTGAGGGTTTTGTATGACATATTCTGACCTTGAAGTGAACTTGCTGGGATATTCTCTCCAGTCAACATTAGTAACCATCTTCACCTGAATTTGTCACGGCAGAATCATGGAGACCAGATTCTTTGGAAATGACATCAAACCGTTTCCACATTGATGTGAAGCAACAACTGTTTTTATAAGTTCATTGCTGATGTCTTTCCTCCTTAGCTTTGTGTGAACATACAAAAGAATGACCAACTGAAACCTGTGAAGATAACTTCTACTCTACAGAGTTACTTCAAGCCAACTGAGGAAGTTGTTAAGCACATTAATGTTGAACAGTTGTAAAAGTCAGACCTTACACGTGTTGCTTTTACCTCTGGAGACAAGTGGAGACAAGTGGAGACCAGAAGCATGTGAAAAGCAAACAGCTTGTACAGCGTTTTGGCAATATTTGGGTTTTTGGTGGCCTCTAGCAAAATTTCACAGGAGTCCCCTCCAACCAGCATTCATTGCCCATTTATAATATACTTATAATAATGACAGTAACCTGTTAATATTATCTTTACAGTTGTTGTTACGGCATTAAATTCTTCTACTTCAACTTTAAAATGTTTTTTGATGATTATCGTTTCTTCTACTGATTGTTTCCACATTATTTACTATTAAAATTTGACTTTTAAGGTTAAACTATGTGCTGAAACCTGCATTATGACCCATTAGGACAGCATTTACAGCTAATACAGCACATGTATAAAAACATTTCAGAAGCATAAAGCCTGCTGAACATGGAATAATATATTTATAATATATAAACACAACTTACACACAGTATATCAGATTTTTTACACTTAAAAGAAACTTGACAGCTTTAATTTCACGTTATCCAAGTCATGTTTTTATTTTCAGCATTCTGACACCCAGGTAGTCATCAGGAGGACAGACTGAGATGCTCTAAGCTAAATTAGCTACTGCATAATCTGTGCTACTTAATCTCTGATCTGTTTTTAGTTTTTCATCTTTTCTTTTGTCACTGCCAGATAGAAAGCTTTAAGTTTTTATAAACCTGGCCTCTCATATCTATTTCCATAGAACGGACTGCTACTCGCTGCACGACGGAAAGGTGGGGGTGGGGCTTCATTAGGGAGTTCTGAAGTGGTCGACATTGTCATTGTAAACTCTCAACATTGTCACTGCCTGTCTTGATTTGTCTTGATTCAAAGTTGGTTGGCCCTCAGACGCCCCGCTTCTGGTTTGGGGCCCCTAGCATTTGCCTGGTTTGCCTGTTGGCAAGCAGCATCTCTAGTTTAGACTAAACTCGTATAGCTGGAGCTGTGATTTCAGGTTACAGATGTTATAATACGTAGCAGACTGTGGCTTTGGGATCTAGCAGTTCAGCAGAACGTAACTATAGTAGGACAGTCCAGGAGACTCTGTGTGATTGGACGGGAATTTTTGTAAAGTTTCTTGCCTTCAGCAAACTGCCAGAGCAATGCAACGTAGTTAAAACAACAGCTCGCTACGGCGTGATACTCCAACAGAAACACAGTTTTTGCAGGCGGATATTTATTCAGCATGTTTGGTTGCAGAATCTTAAACAAATTTTTTTCTTATTTTTTGGACATGAGTTTTTTTTTTTAAACAGATCAGGATCGCCTTTATTGTGAAGCCATGCAGGAGTATAGCCAAACCTTGCGCTTACTGCGAGGAAAGTTCTCACATCCCACTCAGCGCAGCCAGTGACAGATTTCTCTGTTGCTGGTTCTGTATTTCAGGATCGGAGAACACAGCTGGAATCTGGTTTATGCAGCCTTCTTCCAGCCTCCAAGTAGCAAAGTAACAGACTAAAGGGGGTTGTCTAGTGGTTCAGGGCAATACTATATAACATATGTGTTTACATATACACATATATACATACATATTTATATATATACTTTAGGATCATTCCCAGCTTAACCTATTTACTGTGTTGTCTTTTAATTTTTATTGTAAATTAACACGACAAAACATTAATCCCATCATGTAAGAATGAAGAAAATTTATGTAATGCAGGAGAGATTTATAATTATTTTAGTGTGTCAACATGCTGGTCAGTTAGCTGGTGATGCGTAAACAGTTAGCTCAGGTCCAGAATTTAGTAGGAGATATCAACGGGTCAGGTATGGTCATCGTAATGGATTCAGGGAGGTTCGGGTTAGTATAACTGGACACGTGCAGGACTCTGGTACTCAGGTTCCCACTTCTACTGCGGTATGCAAAACATACGTTTTCAGAACAAAATGCTGTTGGCTTTCTTTTTCTTCGTACATAAACGATAATCTGCATCGCTTCCTTCGTCTTCTTCATGCTTTACTGCAATTGGTAGACGCAAGCGAACCGAGACTCCTGACTTTTAAACGGAGCGGAGATTTCTCAATCAGAGTGCGGTTCCTCTTCATACTGCGCCAAACGAATCGTACCATCCTTTAAGTGGACCACGGTCCGTTTAAAACAGATCAAACAGCAGCAGTGTGAACGTGTCCATTCTCACCTCAGCTGAGACAATCTGGGACTTCCACACTTTTCTGTCTGGGTCTACACTTCAGAGACACTGACATGGTTCTGACATGTCATGCTCTACCCCGAAACACGTTCTGCACCAAAGCAGTGACTCAGCAGGTTTTTGGAAATGTGGGCTGCATTTCTGGTAGGAGGACATCAAATTTGCATGCTGGTTAGAATGAAAATAATATTTTATCATGGCTGTGTTGCATAATAAAGACTTATTTTCAGGCACTACAGACAGGAGCTACAGGCAGTAATGTGATTAGTGGCATTCTAGCTTTTTTAAGTCCTTCTGCTCTTCTTTTGCTCAGTACCAGTGGGACCAGTATAAAATACTTTGTATCTGTCAGCAGATACTTTTACACAGTGTTTCATGTATCACTGGTCCTGTTTCAGGTTCAGAGTCACATCTTAAATATTAAATGTTAAAGTGATTTAACTAAATATTGAATTTTTTGTCATGATGTGTGTTTTGTATTTTTAGTTTCAGTTTCTTGTTTTGTATCTTTAATTCTGGTCTTCCCTGTTTAGTTCCCTTGTTTCTTGTTTAGCCTTTGTTCCTGTTCATTAGAGTCACCTGGTCTCATTTAGTTCATTCACTTCACCTGAGTCTTGTTTTGTTCCTGTGTATTTACACCCCTTTGTTTCTGTTCTCAGTCCTGGTCCATTGCTTGTGTTTGTGTTTGCCTCCAGTGTTCGCTATCCTGCATTTCAGTTCATTATAATGTCTTGATATTCTGCATCCCTGGCTCCGATTCCTGCATTTGGGTCCT
Organism: Telmatherina bonti; assembly: GCF_933228915.1. Taxonomy (NCBI): domain Eukaryota; kingdom Metazoa; phylum Chordata; class Actinopteri; order Atheriniformes; family Telmatherinidae; genus Telmatherina; species Telmatherina bonti. The sequence goes on along the minus strand of NC_136621.1, from coordinate 37,330,529 downwards.
CACCTCCACCACCGTTGTGACATTTTTTTGGGAACAAAACCTAAGTACGGGTTCTTCTCTATTCTCACCTCTTTGTTACGGTGGGACGAAGCAAGGCTAGTTTACGGTTTCCATGCATGCAAACTGGCTGGGACTCAGCAGAGATAAACGCTTTTACATACACAGCTTCTTAGGCTGGGTAAAACCTAGATTCCCATGCATGGGCATGTAGTTGGTCTACAGTGTTTTGTGTGGATGATAATGTTTCTTCTGTGGATTCTCTCTTTAAAACAAGCATCCATGATATTCTGCTCCTGATCTTTGTATCTGGTGTGTTTTCCTGAATGGTGCATAAATACAGTATGTGGGGCTCTCCTTTGGAGCTACCTATGTGTTGTTTTACTGTTCAAGTCTGAAGCGATGATCATGTTGGATCAATGTTTTCAATACACCTTCTGTTTTTATCTTTGAAAAATATTAATATAAGGTCATAGGCAATTCATGGTTGTGTTGACTATTTCATATCTGTTCAGTGTTATATCATACAGTCCCAAACATCTGCAAACAAGTACAGACTTCACTTTCTGAACTCACAGTCAAAAAAATCGAATGGGTCAGTGTTACATTTGGACTGTCAGAAGAACCATAACATGTAAAAAAATGTCTGTTATCTTTATATTTACAGCCATGGGGTCAGTGGGGCTGGAGCAGAGTGGTGCAGAAATCTCCTATCTCCTGGCCTCCTTTGCTTTCCCTGCTCCACTGCTCCCACCCAGTCTTATGAAGTCGGGGGGTACATTATGGGTCACATTGTGTGTACATACAGGTGAATATATTCTTTTTTTTTTTCAATAGGCATATAGGAAAAGTACTTATAACATTACTTATTAGTCAAGGTAATAACAAAGTAACAATGCTGCTTTTAAAGGCCATGCTTTTCTGCATCTAATTATGTGGGGGAGTTATTTCTGATTGTATACATGTGCATATAAAGGGCACTTATTCTTATCAGTGAATTTCTCCTATAATTTAGAGTGACTTATTTATAATCCTGTATGTGTACTTTTTAATCTTACAGTAGTGTTTGTGTATTTTGAATGCAACAAAATTTAGTTTCATGCTTTATGTATGCTTTAGGTCCATAATTGATTCTGTGCATGTGTTTCTGCATACACCGGATAAATCTTAAAACCCTAATTAGGTTTTCTTTTCCAAAAAGTCTGTAAAGAAATAATTAAATCTTTAAGTAAGCGTGTATGTTTCACTCTGGTTTACCTGTGCTCTCCATTGGAAGTCAGTCTCAGCAAAAGCAGGAAGGCAGGATGTTTTTGATGAAGCAGTGGGCTTAATTTAGTCCCAGGCATTCTCAGTATCTGTCACCTAACTCCCAATGATCTCAACACACAGTGCAGGAGGTTAGTAAGTATGTGTGCGTTAGCTGGTGTTTATCCAGAGAGAATGGAATATAAATTCGGGAAATGCACATGTGATCATCTAACGAGACTACAATCAGAAATGTATTTATTTACTTTGTAGATTATATTTCTTAGAATTATAACTGCACATTTACAACAGACTACTTTGATATTCTGCCTTCTTGATATGCCTTTAAAAGTGAAATTGCAATACTAACTATCAAATAAAAGAATCGTATTAAGCCAGCCAAATGCCAGCAATCTTGATTTTCTTCTTCTAAGAGATCTGGCTTTGTTATAGCTCTCACTTGGCCAGAAAATAACCAAACAGGCGTAAGTATTGCCAGCAAACTAGCAAAAGCAAAAGGCGAAGCAGTGCCAACAACCTCTGCCAAAGACTTCAGCTTGCACCCAGTGTTCTTCTCTTATGGGTACATACAGACATTTTCTGCCTACTTACATTACAAAATATCTCTGCCTGCAATTCTCACGAACAAGCAACAGTGTCAAACATCTACATACTATGTAAAGTATTAGCATGATAGTTATTTTTTGGATCTATAAGTTCAACCATATGCTCTTATGTGGTTTTTGAAAACCCCCTTAAGAAAACCTTGTGATGCTCTAACCTTATCATTTTAATGCTTCATTTAATGAATATGTTCTGAATCATCACATGGCTGCACAGAACACATGGGTAGAGCTGTATGGTTGTAATGCATCCTCAACGGTGGGAAAGAAAGGAAGACCACACAGAGGCACGGTCAGATCAGGTTGTCAGAGGCCATATTTAAAATCTGGGTCAGAGTCCGGGCCATAACCTCGCTCTCACTTTTGCGCTGTGCTCACTCTTTTGCACCCCATTTCAGCTCCAGGTTGGCCTCCTACGCTATCTTTAACTTTTCTTTCTCTTTAGCTCTTTGCTAGCTCTCATGGCCACATCTTTGCTTAATTTCAACACTTGAACTTTCTTTCTAGTCTGCCGTTCTCTTTGTGTTTAGTCTTAACCATCCACAGAGGATTTGCCATCTGCTGCCCATTAAATTAAAAAACACAGGCATCAATGTGTCATCAGTGTGAATGCATAAAATTTAAATGAGCAAAGCATTTAAAAACTTAATATTAAAATTTATGCTTGAGAATACTATGATATGCTAATCTGTATTTTTAAACATTGGTTTTTCATAAACAATAACAACAACAACAACAATAATGACAACAATAATAATAACAATAATAATAATAATAATAATAATAGAAAATATATAAGGCAAGGGAGAGATTTTTGTGCAGGTTCAGGGACAGATGTTTAAATTGAATATATGAATCAGTTTCATTGTTTTAGCTTATATTTATCTGACCAAAAATATTACCAGAAATGTTGAAAGACTGACATCTAAAGATGCCCATTATTGTACAGAATTAGTTTGACAGGCTTAAAAAAAAGTTGGATGTGTTTGGGTTTAACTCAGCTTTGCTCACACCTGTCTTTCAGTAGCTAGCTAGCTAGCTAGCTAGCTATTCTATATCTAAATTATGTTTTATAGTTGTTTCTTTAAAAAGTGTATCTATATTAAGTTATTTATTAATTTCAAATCAATACGATGCTTTTATTTCCTACCATATGTCCAAGATATAATCTGTAATGCTTTTATTGAATAGTTCTTTCATATCTTTACATGTACATGTGTTTGTACATGAATCAGTAAGTCTGTTATTTTCTAATAACAGACTTTTTTTTCTGATAACAGAATTTTGATCTAATAAATGTCCAAAATTCCTCTTCAGAATTTTTTTGCAAAGCACATTACACTATTTAAACTTTTGCGGTGGGTTTCAGAGAGAGACCCCATCATGCCAAGCATATGATCAGACAAAGTAGCAAAAAGGCTAACTAGCTTAACAATTAAGCACAAGTCTTCAGTGACAAATCTCATAGTTGTCTTAGCTAACACTGATATTTAATTGATTTAAAAAAAAGTGTGACAAGTGAAGTTTATGCCACATAGTTACTAGTATTGTTTAAATATTCCACACTTGATGTGAATACTGCTAACATTAGCCATTCCTTACTAAAACTGCTATTAGCCATTCCTTGTTAAAACTGCTAACATTAGCCATTGTTATTGCTGCAGTCATGTATTCTTCCTCAGAAAATGAATGCATCACCTTACATTGAACATTAAGGGCAGAGTTTATGTATTACATAGAATTATGTAACCAAACACATTATTGTGTACAAATGACGCATTGAATGTTGTATTTAGACATTGTGACAGAACAGAAAACTGATTTCTCCATGCAACTCTTGGTCGATTAATTATTTGCTGTTTTTTTTAAGAGCCTTCTGCCTTATTTGAAATGTACTTTGACTAAAAAAATCATAAGAAGAGCCAGAGTTTTATGCTTTAAGATTAAAGAGGTGCTAGATTACAGTGGATTTTCTTAGGAGCCACAACAATTTACTTCTTGCCACTCATGGGAAATTGGCAAACACTGTAAAAAACAAAACAACAACAAAAAAAAAAAAAAAAAAAAAAAAAAAAAAAAAAAAAAACAGCTGGAGCTGGAGTCCATGCACCACTCAGCTCTGTGAATCAGAACCTGTTGTGGATCTAACATGGCTGCCAACAATAAGACATGATGACATTGTCCTGTTTTTCATGCACAAGGCCTCCCAGTAAGGAGTTCTCATGAATGCTTTCTCAGCGTGACGTGGAGACGTGCCCACAACCACCATAGGAGCCGAGCTGAGTTGCAGAGCTGCTCTCGAGCCCTGCTGAGACCTGCCAGGCTCTCCCTGCCAGGGGCCTCAGCTCCCAGTCAGAGTGAGTTACAACCCATGCTCCTGACACACACATGCACACACAAATACAGAAAAACACACATCGAGTAAAGAGACATGCAGGGTCTTGTGCAGATGAAACACAGTTAAGTAGACTTTGTATAGATATAAACCACTAAATAAAAAAAAAAGAATGAGCATGCACATAAATAAACACACACTCAATTAATTATACTCGAAACAAGTACAACTCCATTAGATTGGTGTTTAACACACTACATAAACAACCATGCAAGTCTCCAGCTTTTCTTAATCTTATTTTTCAAGATGGAGCTACAGTGACCTCATAAGCACACACATACCGCTAACACTAACGGATATGGTATGTGCAAACAAAACAAATGTGCTCCTTGTGCTTGCACGTGTGCATGGAGCATGTCTTCCAACAGGAGCTATCTGTTGGGGACAGTTTGAGATCAAGGTCTGGATCAGCTGAATTGATCTGTCCGGGTAAACATGAAGAGTGGGAATGCTTTTCATTAATTGTTTAACAGATGGTGTGTGTGTGTGAGTGTTCAGTATGCCGTGTATCCTGCTGGAAGAATGAATTGTGTGATAGCTCTGAGTATCTTTATAGTCTCTTACACCACCTACTAATATTAAAAGATGAAGGATGCAGTCTACTTTTGTGGTTCACAGGAAACCTTCCCTAAATTATAATTTCCTTCAAATGATAAAAATTAAACTACAACCATTTCTTTGTAAACATCAGAATGGTGAAATGTCTAAAGATGTCCTTCCTTTAGTGATTTACTGCCTGTAAACTTGTATTTTTATTATTTACATGTTTATATTATACTAGCTGCACGATTCAATGGTTAATGGATTTAAAAAAAAAAAAAAAATCACTGATGACATTGCAAATCATATCTTTAAAATGAATTTGTAACGTCGTCAGAAGCTGTTTTCTAGGCAAGCACAGGATGACATTACATAGTTTGTGTGGCTGAACATATGTGGAATTTTTTAAATCAATAATTTTATGTTTTAAAGCTGGCCCTGCAATAGACCTGTCCAGGGTGTACCCCGCCTTCTTGTCTGGCAGTAGCTGGAACAGGTTCCAGCCTTTTCAGGACCCTGAAAATAGACGGACTTATTAAAGCTTGCATATGCTGTATTTTTGCAGGGTCTGTCTGTTTGCATGAAGACCCTTGCCTGGACCGCAGGGGTTTGTAGAAATTCACTGCTGATTGATTTATGATTTCATTACATAACTAAAAGCTATTTCTAGGCTTACGGAAGATTGTAGTCATAATAAATAAGCTACATGCTTAAGGTGTGGGCAGATAAATGAGCTGGAGAAAGCGAAACTCATCCAGTTCGCTTGTCATCATCTGTTACAGGGAGGTACAATATAAATATGTATTTATATACAGTATGCGTCAAGTATTTTGGTGCTCCAGAAAGATAAGCGGTCTGATAAACTACCTCTGAGGACTACAAGATTAGAAAGAAATGAGTTTGTTGTGCGGAGTTAGAATCATTCTGTAATCTGCTCCTCGACTCTGTTAAAACAAAGCAACGGCATCTTACAGTGATCAAGTTGCATTGTGGGTAATGCAGGCAGCAGTTCTTGCTCTGACTGAAAAAAATTGGTGAATTAAAGATAATATCTCCCGGTGTCTTTAAACCTCAGGACAACACTGTTAATGTTTAAGAGTCTGTGTTCAAGTTTGCATATTAGAGAGATAATATTATTCTTATTAACAGCTTCATGATTGTATTTTAGCATCCATTAAATGAGTTCACTTACTTTAATCTTTTAAAATAAATAATTATTACACATTGATGCAACCCCCCTTGTCACCTTGTGTGTGAAATGCTTCTCATCATCTTCCTCTTTCATGCCTCCCCCAACATGAAAGGCTCCGTCTGATCGCATTACTTTGATAACTGATCAGAAATGATGGTGTGAGAGGTAGCTGTGTTGCATAGCGATAAGAGAGAAAATCAAAAGTCTGGACCCCAAACAAGTCACTTCAGGTCGTGTTAGGGCACTGAACTCCTTTCAGTGGCAGGTTTTGTTGCAGGAACCTATTTTTCTATAACAATCAACACCTCCAAATATATTGAAAGTGTGCAAAAAATGTTCACAATATATTTCATTTACCTGAACTTTTTCGTAGCAGACAGTCCTCAGTTTATTAACGGTTAGAATCTGAACCTTTAACACAAGAGCTGACAAACAGTTTTCTGAGAGCTCCTGTATATGTACGTTTCTCACAGCAGTAATGTATTGCATGAGTAGCCATAGGGTTTGAGGAATGTTGATGTAGTCCAGAGTTTAATAGAGTGAAGCGTGGGTGAAGAGTAAGATTTCCCCAGAGCAAAGTGAACGTCTTGAAATACTCAAAAGCCTTGACCCCAGACCTTGTTCACCCACTCACAAGGACGCAGCACCTCCTCTCCTGTCCAGCAAACCCTTTCATAGTTTGGCTAAACAACAAAGAAAGTCAGTCGTCTCCATATCAAAAACACAAACACAAGTAGGACGGGGACAAAAGAAAAAACGGCCTTCCAAATGCGTGCACAAACCAAGGAACACATCGCTGTTGTCTTGTGTTGCTCGCCATGCAATAAGGAGCACATGACTTTAATCGGGTGTGGTGCATGATCTCTTATCGAACAAAAGCGTCCCACAGAGTGAGCTGATGGGGGGAGACTGTGCCTCCCCGCCTGTCCTGTTTGTCTCCAGTCATGAGGTCTCCATCGCGTTCTCCACGCTGTGTCTCGTGGCTCAAAGTCCATAAAAAAAAAAAATCCCCTGCTTTTAAAACATCCAGCCGTGGCAGCGTGTTGTCAATAAATCAGCTTCTTACCCCGAGGAGAGCAGCGTTAAATTAGGACTGAAGGGTGGGGGGGGACTTCATCTTTTTTAAAGAATGAAGCCTTTGATTTTACTTGTAGTGTCCTAAAAATGTCTCACCTTGAGGGCCTGAAGTATCTCAATGAGGATTGTTGTTTTTTATTTTTGTATGTCATCCACCCCAGCGCTTCTACATTGTTATTCACACCGTGTTGATTATTTCTTTTAGTAAAATCATCATAATTACAATGTCTGTATTTTCTAGCAGCAGGTTATGTGAGCAGCTCCGATTCAGAGAAAAGTCATAATGTTGCGTGCTTCATTGGTGAGTGATTAAAATGCTTCTGCAGGTGCTTCGCCAGCCAATAAAGCAAAAATATTCTGCAAACATAAGAGTTGGTAAAGTGAGACCAGCATGATTAAGTGAAATTGAGCAGGGATGAATGAAGATATGTGGCTGTTTGTATGTGTCCATGCATTCCCCCTCTCAAAGCAGAGTCACTGGGAAGCAATGCCCAAAGGCAGCTGGCTACAATCCACTGAAGGCACTTTAAATTAATGTAATGTTCACTCACGCAAGGTTACAGGGTTCATCTAGAAGCAAAATGTGAAAAGGGTCAATTGTCTTGTGCAGCACCGATGGCTGCATAAAAAAAATCAAAGCAGCAGCTTTGAATAGCAGGCCTGGATGTGATGACCAGCTGAAAGATGAAGAATGGAGGGATGTAAAAGAAAATGTGAATACATGGCTACAAAGATGAATGTTTTTAAGCACTGGCTTCAATCGAGAATGTGTGATTTCATGATCATGGTATTAAAGTTTTGACAAACATTTTATTCCTGGAGTATGTAAATTAAATTAACTGTTAAATAAAGATTCTGCTTAAAATAACAAGCTGTTGTTGTTGTTTATGGCATTTTCCATTTCATTCATGTATGCGTGTGTTTGCTGCTTTTTAGTTGGAGTTCAGACAGTAACAAAAACATATTTGGGTAATGCAGAGAACAGCAGCCATACTCAAACTATGGGAATAAAAGGAGGATATTTGAGCTACTTTTAACTGTTATATGGAGCTGTGTATGAATGTGACAATATGAGGTATTCTGGATTAATTAAAAAAGAAAAAGAAAAGAGCAACTTGTGCGGAATCAGTTTGGCTCATGTGCACTTAGACAAGCAAACAGGAGCAAAGTTATCAGTCCTGTAAAGAGTTACGAATCAGTACGTAAAGCCACAAGAATGATTCAATACCTTTCGGATGGTGTGGCTCATTTACTTTTACCTTTAGTTCTTCTCGACATTCCATTAAAGTAATACTCTTTATGTCCATGCAGAAATATCATTATTAATCATTTGCTGCATTTACTAGACTTATAATTAAGATAAAAAAAAGGTAAGTTTTTCCCTAAATAATGTCAAGGCAGCTCTTTTTAACCCCACATACAAGCTTAAGTGTATATCTTGCAGGGAGGATCAGTGCATGTGGTGTGGAGATCTGTGCACAGCGCTGTGCATGTGTTTGCTATGTGTCTTTGTTGCACATTCACAGCCTAAAAGAGTCAAATAAGGAGGAACCAGGAAGCTTATCTGGTTCTTGAAAAGAGTGAACGTTATCAGGCTTCAACTGCTATGTAAAACAGGGTAGTTAGGTCTCCATTCTCTATGCAAAGTGACAGCTAAAGAGACAGCCCCTTCAACTCAATGGGGAGAAAAATGTACAAAAGATCTAGCTAACCTTGTTTAGCTCAGATATGGTGACTCACAGACAAGCGCAGAAATAATGAGTCAGACATTCCATGCATGTAAAATACAGTTTTTTTGTACAAATGTCTTATAAGCTACGGCGTGTTGCACGCTGCTGTTTGCCAGTGAACCACATTCCCCAGCCAAAGAAAAAAAAAAGATTTTCCTCTGAGAAAAGAGAAATGACACAAACATGGCAACTTGAAATGTTTTAAAATAGGCCCTTTCTAATGGCACCATTTTCAGTCTCTTATCTGGTATGTGCTGATATCACTGTTAGTCATGTCTGAAGAATCTGTGGTGAGAGTTTGTGCTTCTCAAAGCACTATGCAAAGTATGGCAAACCACTAAATTCCTTACACCCCCCTCCAAACAAATTATTAACTGCTCCAAACAAAGCAAAATATAAACTGTTTGGATATGTCACATGAAGCTTTGTTTGAGTGGAATGACGGGTCAGTGGACACAAGAAGGGTATTGACAGGCTGAAACGTCCCGACTCTTCAGCATTTTAACAAATGTTCAACATTTATGAGGCAGTCTTCGTTCATTTCTCATTACTGTTATTCGTGCAACACAAATAATCAATTTAAGGAGGAAAAAAAACTAATAAAAAATATGTTTTATCTTCCATCCATCCCCATTTGAAATGGACTTTAAAAGCAATTTAAGTGTGGGAGACTGATGAGAGGTTTTGCCTGAAGACCGTCCTTTGCGGCTAGCCCTGGACCGGCATTTCCAGGCCTATCCACAATTCCTGTGTGCCAGATCAAGGAACTGCATCAAGAGGCCTGGTTGTACAGTTTGTGATACACACCCTGGAGCTGCACTGGAGGAACTGCTAACAGAGTCCAGCGGGAACAGTGGAGAATTTGCAAACATGCCGACACGCCTTATCTGTGCTGCGTTTCTGCCAGATACTGTACAGATACATAGACATATGCAGATAAAACAGCAAAAGCATGAAGCTAGATGAGCCTTCAAAGTTTGAATGCAGTTCCTCATATTTTTATCTTTAGTTAAATCTAGTAAATGTTTACAATAACTATATGCTGTAACAAGTTTAAAACATCTGCAGTAACTTGTGTTTATCATGGGTAAACACGTACAGCTGCTAGCGACCAGAGTAGCAAGCGAACAATGCTGGCAGCTACAAACCTCCAGCACAAGGGACACATTAAGAAAAATAGTAGGAGGAACTGGACCATAGTTTCTACACACTAATCTGTTTCTCTATGTGTGTGCAAGTGTTAAATGTAAAATGTACTAAGCCAATGAGCAGGAGAAAGTCCTGCTGCAAAGTCTAAAAGTACACTGGTAGTACTATATGCACCTTGCTATACGGTGGTACTATATGCACCTTGCTATACGGTGGTACTATATGCACCTTGCTATATGGCGGTACTATATGCACCTTGCTATATGGCGGTACTATATGCACCTTGCTATATGGTGGTACTATATGCACCTTGCTATATGGCGGTACTATATGCACCTTGCTATACGGCGGTACTATATGCACCTTGCTATATGGCGGTACTATATGCACCTTGCTATATGGCGGTACTATATCCACCTTGCTATATGGCGGTACTATATGCACCTTGCTATATGGCGGTACTATATGCACCTTGCTATATGGCGGTACTATATGCACCTTGCTATATGGCGGTACTATATGCACCTTGCTATATGGCGGTACTATATACACCTTGCTATATGGCGGTACTACATGCACCTTGCTATATGGCGGTACTTTGTGCACCTTGCTATATGGTGGTACTATGTGCACCTTGCTATATGGCGATACTATATGCACCTTGCTATATGGCGGTACTATATGCACCTTGCTATATGGCGGTACTATATGCACCTTGCTATATGGCGGTACTATATGCACCTTGCTATATGGCGGTACTATATGCACCTTGCTATATGGCGGTACTATATGCACCTTGCTATATGGCGGTACTATATGCACCTTGCTATATGGCGGTACTATATGCACCTTGCTATATGGCGGTACTATATGCACCTTGCTATATGGCGGTACTATATGCACCTTGCTATATGGCGGTACTATATGCACCTTGCTATATGGCGGTACTATATGCACCTTGCTATATGGTGGTACTATACGCACCTTGGGTTTTGCCTTGCAAAGTTAATTTAAAAGTGGCAAGCACAGTAGCTAAAAGACCACTTGTGTGCGTAAGCTTATTCCAACAGAAAGCAACGATGCTCCAGGTGCGAACATAGAGAGATAGGTGCCGACTGGCTGCTAAGTACCACTGCTTAAGCTTGTTAAATCCTCCATGAGAAACAAGAACTTTGTCCTTGTTTTTGAGGCTACAAGAACAAGAAAAAAAAAAAGCTTTCGTCTGGTCCGTTCATACTTGATGAGAAGCTTCGTTTGCAACAGGGTGGGGATCACAATATCTGCTTTTATGTGCAATGAACCCCGAGAAACTTTGTCCACGGCAGGCCGGGTTTTACACTCAGCTGCGTCAGCTGTGCATTCTGTAACTTTTTTACTTTAAACCTCTGCATCCCGGACTTGTTCAATGACACAGTGACATCTATTATGAGTATATCTAGAGCCGCTGCTGCCCAGCAGCGTCCCTAGGATGAGAAACCGACACCACACAACTTTTACATTCTGGACGCGACATGATGTTTTACTTCACGGTAAAATAAGTAACTGGTTGTTTGAACACACAACGTTGCTGATTCAGCAAAGAAACACAAGATTAAAAGAGAGAAATCAAGAGTCATTGTAAGATCGTCTTCTGCTGGCTGGAGAGAGCGAACAGGTCAGGTAGGATGCAAGATGGATGCTGAATTAGCTGTCGATAGGGGGGCACGTGACGGTATCATGGCAAAAGTTCTATAGTGTGTCTAATGTCACATGTTGTAAAAATGTTCATATTTTCTCACCAAATCAATCAGATGATTAATCAAAACGATCCATTTTACCCGCATCGGCAAAAATGCAGAAGCGGCAACTTTAAGCTTCATGTTTTTTCCATGTTAACCACGCCCACCTCCAATGTCTGACCAATCACACAATACCAAGAGCTCCACAAGAAAAAAAGTTCTGCAAGCCTGATGCATTGAGAACTGTCTTCAATGACGTCCATGAGAACAAAATAACAGCATTTTCATCTCTGGGCCTCAAGAACAAAGTTCTCGCTTCTCATGGAGGATGTGACAGTGTGTCTCAAAGACCCCATGGTCCTGTCTTACTTTGAGCCATTTTTGTTAAAACAACTCTCACTAGTGCAGTGTTAGCCAGTTGCTTAAAACTAAATGCATAAACCTACTCACAAAATGTCCAAAACTGTCACTATTGCAGGTTACAAATATGTACAACCTTGTCCAAATGAGTGCTAATGTGTCCTCGAAATGTGAGCAGAGAATTTATCTGTAATAGACCAAAAAAAAAATCCTTTTTTGCTGTCGATAGCGATGTAGGTAAAAGGCTAAACTAACTGAGAACGAACCTCAACGTCTGTCTCAGTTTTGCAAGAGTAAGATATCTCGAGTTTCAGCAGCAATCCCTGCGGCCTACGGTGACACATGACCCCTTCAGAGCACTTAGTCGCTGGTATGGATGGCTGTGAAAGCACACATAGACATGTTTATGCATACACAGGAGAGCCTCCCTCTTAGCAAACCCTCTCTTTTTTTTTACTCCAACGGCTGTAGCGAAGAGCATACGGTTTTACCATCGCTTTCTCAAAATAGCCACCAGTTAGCACAGGCGGGTCAGATAGCTTTGAGACATCCATGGCAAATGGTGCTGGGAGGAAAGGGTGGAGAAGCAGCAAGGGCTCGACAGCGGCGCATGCAGGAAATTTTTATTGAGGTGACCAAGATAAGACAGGCTAGTGGTGTGTGTCCATCTCACTGATTCACAAATTGCAATGTCAGGATCATTATTAACTGTGGTGAGAATCAGTGTGTGAAATACACTTAGATTAAACCAGCTTTAAGCTCTTTTGAATTTCAAAAACAAATCTGAAATTATATTTTACAAAAATGAACTTAAAAAGTTAATTGATATTAAAAGCACAAAAAGGTCACTTTTGAGGAAAGAAAACCATCAAACCCTCAAACCTCATCTTCCTCATACTTTCCCTTCTCTTATTTCACATTCTAGTTTGTCACATGCATCATGTTGACTCTACTGAATAAATAATTCTGTAATATCTGTTGTCAACTTCTCTCGTTAATAAACAAAACAGTTATATTCATATGTAATTACAACAAAAGTGCTTTACAGAGCACAAACGTGGAAGGACAACAATTAAAAGAAGTGAAAACAATTTGGATGAAAACTTGAGACGTATAAATTTGCAAACGACAATAAATAACATATATGATTAAAGCAAGAAGAAAGGCATTCACCATGGTTCCCATGTTATTAAAGTTGATGAACCACCAATCAGAACTGGGGTGGCCAATGAGATTTGAGCTCACTAGTTCTGTTCCTGTTGCTTCTGGATGTGACGAAATTTGATTTTTTTTTCCCAAGTTTGGTGTCAAACTGAAATAAAAGCATTAAAATTTGCGCCAATTTCCCAGGATGGGCTTCAGCTTCCCCCCCCAACCGTGAATTAGACTAAGCAGTGTAGAAAATGGGTGGATGGAAAATTTCACCATGATTTTTCTCAAACTTGGTGCTGTTCACATGTATGAAATTCAAAACTGTTTTCTGACACCTTAAAAACTGAGCTAAGAATCTTGCAGGCATGTCTCAGCTCATCTTGCCCATTTTCTCATCTTTTTTGTTGTTTTAGCTGAACTATGATCAGCTTTCATCACATAGAGTCTGACTTTCATGGGAAATGGTTTCATCTGAACCAACTTGTTATCACTTCCAGACTATTTAGTGTTTAGTTGATTAATGCTTATTGGAAATACATGTTTTATTATTTTATATCCCAGCTTAATTGTCTTTTAAATAATACTACATAAGGAAAAAAAATATTATGATATGAGCAGCAGTATTAAGTATGTGGATTTGATCCAGGAAAAACTTGCAGATGGTATATACTGTATATATAGATATTTTGGATGGATGGAGGGATGGATGGATGGATGGATAAAACTAGGCTCAGATATGAGCTTGTTCCCAGTCCAGCGTTCTAGACGAAAGCGATGTTTTGTGACGTTTTGTGTTTTTACCCAATCCTCCACCTTTCAGACACGCCATGTTTTCATCATCAGTCTGAATGCTGACAGTTTTTTTGCAACAGATACAAGCACCTTATTGGATATTTCACTGTGTGTAAGCCAGTCTTCCTAAAATCCACGTATTTGTGTGTAATTTTCATTTTCAGTTGGGTCTGGCTCGCAGTCTTCTGCCTTGAAAAATCATGAGGGGATCACTGTTTGTTACTTTATTCATGAAAAGGGGACATGGATGAGTTCAGTTATGGTAGTTTATGGTGTGAGTCTGTAGATATGTTATTATGATAGTTTTTTTTACTCAATAAAAGTGCTATTTATAATTTTACAAAAAGTACAATGGTGATTTCCAGGTATTTCCATTGAATGGTGTTTAGCCCATGAATCTCAACCTGTGAGATTCCACTTTAAAAGGAGATACAAAACCTTTTTACGTTTTGCAATTGTCAACAGCAGTAATGGCAATCATAATTTCTAATTTATCATAAACCAAGCACTTCGCTGTTGCTTGTTACAAGGATGACGGTTATGTTTTTCTCTTTAATAAAAATTTCTACTTTCTCTATCTACAAATACCTGAAATGACCCCGTCTACGTCGTATTAGTGATGTGCCAAATGGAAAAAAAAAGTTTGCTACACTTTTGTGAGATACTTTTACATTAACGCATCTAAAAAAAAAACAAAAAAACATGTTCATGACACCGTGAAAACTTTTTAGCCACATTTGAGAGGTTTTTGGAAATGTAGGTGTTTCTATTAGTTTTTTGTTGCAATATTTATGTTTTGTACAATACAATGAGTAATGGAAACGCAGCTTGTGTTTAAGCTTTCAGAACTTGTACTGGGGATGTGTGTAAGTGACAATAAGGTATTTTGCTCAAAGAAAACAATAACTATGAATAAATCACTTGATCTGGTGACCAGTGGATAGCAGTCACTTTCATACCAGAAGCTAGCGTTTGTTTTTATTCAAACAGTCCCCTAGCTTGCAGCATGTTCAGCATCAGTAAAGAATAATCTCCTCGTCAGACGTTTTCTTTCTCAAGCTGTGCTTCCATTACAGTTTTCACAAAATAAAAGCGATATTTGTTGATATTTCGACAAGCTACAGCTGTGATTTGCTGGTGTTTCCAACGAATGGGGTTTAGCACATAAGGCGCGGTTCTCGTAAAATCTCGTCTAGTTGACAAAGTTTTGCCGTTTGCAAAGTAGCCATGTAGCATAATTTTGGGGTTTTCTATATGCTGTTGGGGGATTTGCCACAGCTTTTCAAAGCCTTTCTCCCTCATTTCCTTTTTTGATTTATTGTAAAACTCTGAATTTAGCCGTTGTTCACTCCATACTACACCATGTGTACTGGAAATGAACAGGTCACATGACCTCCAGGAATATCCATCCGTCCATCTTCTTAACTGCTTAGTCCAATTTAGGGTAGCGGGAAGCTGCAGCCTATCCCAGCAATCATTGGGCGAGAAGCAGGGTACACCCTGGAAAGGTTGCCAGTCCATCAAAGGGCCAATACAGAGGGACAACCAACCATACTAGCTCACACTCACTCCTAGGGACAATTTAGAGTAACACATCAACCTAACATGCATGTCTTTGGATGATGGGAGGAAGGTGGAGTACACAGTGAATCCAAAGATACATAACAACATTTAAACTCCATGCACAAAGACCACCCTCTGCTTTTATCGCGATATTTAGGTATTGCGCAATTCGAGGGGCTAATGGAAAGGCAGCTTCTGTCGTGGATAGGCTCTGACCATATCCTTCTGCGAAGGGGAGATTTGGGAAATGTACAGACATGGATACACATTAAAAAAAAAAACAAAAAAAAAACATTAAATGTTATGAACACTGGTGCAGTTAGGAAATGGTTTGCTTTCACACTCTAGTGCCTTTATATCCCTTTTTTCACATGTTGGAACGACTGGTGATGTCTTGGTAAAAGGAAACAAAGACACAAATGACCCCCTCGAGAACCAAGTTTTGACTTGTCCATTTCAGGATACTCAAGAGCTCTTTTAGAGCTCTATGTGATCAGCACCCGTCCCCATACATCACTGATCTCATTGAGCAGCACTTACCAGGCCGTACTCCACAGGGAAGCCGTCCTGCACTAAATGTAGACATATATGGCTTGTTTAAATATAATAAAATACATGATTAATTTCTACAGTCCTGAAAGTATGAAAGTATGATTTCTGCCATAGCATGGCCCTAATATTTCACAATGGAAATGTAAAAAAGTAACGCCAAGAATGACATCAGTGTATGAGTGGTTTCAAATGCTTGAAAATTTGTATTTACTGTAAAGCACACGTGTCAAACTCCAGTCGTCGAGGGCCGGTATCCTACAGGTTTTTGTTGTCTCCATGCTCCAACACCTGACCAAAATGAATGAATGGGTTGACAAGATGTTGTTGGATCCATTTGATTTGAATCAGATGTGTTGGTGCAGGGAAACAACAAAACTTTCCAGATACTGGCCCTCAAGGACTGGAGTAAAAAACAAAGCCAAGAGTGAATTTTCAGTCATTAGGGAAGTTGTGGTTATCAGTGGCTCTTTAAATAAATTTGTTTTATTTTTCTTAACTTTTTCCAAACGGTGCAAACTTGCACAAATAAATAAGAAATGTAAGGCGAAAACGTGGATCAAATTGCTCACAGTGCCCCGAGAAGCTACGTGTTTCTTGAGTAATAAGAGTATGACCTCTACATCACCTCAACAAGCTTTGCAAACCAGGTCCTTAGCGGTAGTTGTGAGCAGTCCCTGCAAAGCAATCACATGCACCATCTGTTTTGATGGATGTTATACTTGTGTTACTTTTAGATATGCTAGCTCGCATAATCTGCGGAGGAGTTAGCTAAAGTGATCTTGAGCCAAGCAAACCAGCAGATAGATCTGCTCTGATTCTCTGTGTGCTTTTCACAGGCAGGCATTCGGTGCATCGATTCATTAAAGAAGCAGGCCGAAGCTTGACATAGCAACAGAACATGCAGTCTCTTAATGACTTAACCACATCAACTCTTTCTCCTCTGTGCCGTTCACCCTCCCTTCATCTCTCCCTTCAGGCACCAACTGTGGCTAGAACATGGTGAGTCACGTTGGAACAAAAAGCTCCATTCAAAGCACACATACACACACAGATATACACACAAACTCCTGATCAACTCTAGCCAGCTTGCCTTTAAATAAAAACTCTCTTCTTCAGTAACCCCCCCCCCCCCCCCCCCCCCCCCCCCCCCCCCCCCCCCCCGAAATCTCCAAACAGAACTGGATCACCCTGACCGTCAAGCCAATCCCAGTGTTGGGCAGTGTTCAAGTCATCATGTGGGTGCTGTGGCCAGAAAGCACCATGAGCCAAAGCTCCAGAGGTCTTCCCACCACATCACAGAGTGCTGCCTGGGCACATGAGTGTGAGTATGAGTGAAAGAGAACGAAAGAAAAAATGGGACTGAAAGATAAAAACATATGAGCAAACCATATTTATTTTGAAGTACAGTGACTTCCTTCCTGAAACAAAGCCTCAAGAGCCTTTATAGTCCCACATGACACACCATCATGGTCATTTGCTAGCCTTTTCCACAAGCCTATGCTCTGGTCAAGTTTTTTTTATTCACTTTAAATGGGATCATATTAAATATTTAGCTGAGCAGCTGTAACTCACCAGACTTAGCCAAAAAGGGATGTCCAGCTGAGTTTCTGTCTTTCAATCTTTGGCTAAACCTGACATACAAATTTATTTGTCAAATTCTGTGTTCAACTCGGTTAACAAATCAAGCTAAAGCATGAAAAACAAGTTTTTAATTATTCTAACCAGTAAAAACAGCAGGACTGGAAAACTAAACTACAACATCCCAAGTTAAAAAAAACTTTACTAACTTTACTGTGCAAATGTTCATATTTTATAATACTAATAGATACAGAAAAACTTTTACAATATTTATATTTGCAAAAAATATTACAATCATTAAAATAATGATTTGAATGGATAAAAGGTGCACATCATTCAGTTTTGTTTATTTATAATTGTAATATTAAAGTCAGTTATCTGTCAGTGTGTGCGTGTTGTGGAGAGACATTGTTAGGGTGTCATGATGTGTGTGTGTGTGTGTGTGTAGATGTGCTCTCAGCTTTAATTGGAATAAGAAGTGGTCAGACATACATTGAGAGATTCAACAAATAAAATGTTTACTTTGATGATGCATCAATTATTATTTCATGACCTGTAAAAACTAAGCTGATATCATGTTCCGTTAATTATTTAGCTGATTTATTTTCCAGATGTCGGCTTTGATAGGCCAGTTTGAACTGGTAGTCGAGTGTCTCATGATGTAAAAGAGACAATAGGGCCTTCCAGGCAGAAAAAAAAAGCTGAAAAACTTTGATGTTTTGTTTGTCTTGGAGGTCAAAGAATAAAAGAAAAACTTTGTTTCCCCGAACCTGCAACCTGTCTCATTTATCTTGCACAACAAGTGTGCTAAATTCTAAACGCAAGCTGAGCACAGTGTTAAAAAAAAAATGAAAACACAGTTCAAACAAACAATATATTTATGAACTTGTTTACTGTAGAGGTAATGGTGTTGATCAAAACTTCTGTTTAATTGTATTTATTCTACACAGCTGATTCTTTTTAAATTGATTTTTTTTCTCTTTAATCTTTCTTACCTCTTGCCGACTGGCTTTATTAATCCTAAATTAATCCTGAAGTTAATGAATTTATGTAATCATATTTATTTATTTTGGTTTATTTGAATTTGATGAACTGTTCTGTGATGTGTATAAAAATGTATTTATAGCTACATGGTAAATGTTTTTTTAAATTTTGTTGTTAAAGAGTATGACTATACAGGAGGGGTTGGGGATTAAGGATGATACAAAAATAAAACTGGCACTTAAATAATGTGACAAGTATATTTGTTTCCAAAAATAGAAGAAAATAAAAATATTGGGAAAAAAAAAAAAAAAAACCAAACAACAGACAAACAAAACTGTGTTGACTGGCAAATCAGCTAGACTAATTCTCTTCTTGGATTTAGAAGCGTAGCAGCTTCATAAAGGCAACTGTGGTGTACTGTTTTAAGCTTATTTTAACTCTTTAAAGCTGGGTTAGGTAATGTTGGGGAGCTAGCAAGATGTGAAAGTGGCTTGGCTCCTCCCCCTCTGGTTCTGCTCCTTGCGTGATCCGAGGCTTTTTTACTTGCAGCTTTTTCCACCAACGATTTTCTCTTTCTCGGCTGTTTAGCAGGAGGAGGCAAATAAACCGAGCTGGGTCGGGAAATCCTTCCTGCATTTTCTCAGCCAAGTTTGCCTTCCGAGTTTCTTCTTCTCTACTTTGTATTTTCATCCTAACACGCCTTTTATATGCAGGTTGTGGCTATCAGGTATGCTGGAGGGGGAGGGGGGGAGCCGGGAGAAGAAGCTTACGGAAATATAAGAAATGAACAACTTCATTTGGGTCGGAACGTTTGGATTGGTCAGAGTTTTTACAGATTTACAGTAAACTGAGGGGTCAAACTATATTTCTTTTTGTTTATGATTACAAAATGTACAGACTACTATCAGGACGAGGAACCACTTCACCCAGAATAAAAATATGGTCTCTGAGCAACATTACCTAACCCAGCTTTAATGCCCGACTAAAAGGGAAAAATTAAATGCATACCCAATATGAAACAATTCTCTGATATATCAATTCAATTTGGAGCTCTGCTTTGGTAAACACGGTCCATAGTTTGAGTGCAGCTGCTTCTCTCGCACCTCTCGACAGCCCTATTCAGGTGATGCTTTGTTCTGATTCTGGGAGTTTATGTAGAGAAGTCTCTTCCAGCCACAACTTCTACTGCTGCTTGTCAGGCCGAAGACGGGCCGAAAGACCGACTCAGGGCGAGCAAACCCCACACAGACATGGGCGGTGTTGAAAACCAGCAGAGGGAGGAACTCAATAGTTTATGACATTATAAAAGTTGAGATTTTAAAATGGGCTGTTTAGACGCCTAATTACAAAGTCGTCTAAAAACGAATTAGTCCTGGGGTTCTTTTTTATTATTATTATTTTATTTTATTTTTATTAAGTTTTTTATCTGTTCGTGACTTAAAACGCCACGCGAAAATTCTTACGTTTTTATTTGGCTTTAAACAAATTTTGAAAAACAACAATTTATGTTTTGATAATTGCAGCATTTATTAACATGTGAAAAGGGAAAATTGTTGTTGTGTAATTTTCTGACACCCAGTATCCATTGGGAGGCCAGAGACGAGTATCAGATTGGGCAAAACATGGTTTTGAGCAAAGTTAATAACAAAAAGTGATGCAAAATGTCTCAAAAACTAAGTATTAAATATGATATGTTTGACTTTACAGGGTTAATATTGTCACCTAAATAAACTATGAAAAAAAAAAAAAAAGAAACAAAGCAAACTAAGTGTTTCTTTTCCTTTTTTGGGATAATCACAATCACAGTAATTTATTTAAGCAGATTTTATCTAATTTCTTTTTTCATTTCATGTATTCCTCCACGTTAGAGCAGGGATGTCAAACTCAGAAATACAGTGGGCCAAAATTTAAAATTGGACAAACTTGCAGGCCAACATGGATATTTATCAAAAAAGATCTTCCTGATGTGACAATGAACCTCAAAGATCGGTGGCAAAATCATGTGTGTTCAGCTGTGTTTCTGCTCAGGCTGAAAATGCTCATTTTTCTCTGGGCTCACAAACTTTCATCATGCACCTTTTCACAAACGCTCCTTTATTGAAGGACTGGGCTTCTTTTGCCATCTCTGCTGCAGTAGCTTCAAGTTGCTATGACGACTGTCTACAGAGGAGAGGGTCCTGTCCTGATGGACGCACAAAACCACCACCGGGTCTGTAATATTGGCAGTGTTGTATAATACCAGCGAGCCAGCTTTAGTAGTCATTTTGCATTGCCTTGTGGGCCAAAACTGGCCTGTGGGCCAGAGGGCCAGACACTTCTGCATTGAAAAGGGGCCGGTGTTGTACACTTCTTTCTTCTTTCTGCTCCTTTTTTTTTCTTTTCTTTTTTAGCTTTAATAGGTTGTTTTTGATTGATTTAGTCCAGTTTCATGTTGCTTGTGCATTCCCATGTGAGAAATAAACTGTCAAAAAAGTAATTTTCCTAACTGCTTCGGCCAAATCAGGGTCGCGGGAAGCTGGAGTCTATCCCAGCAATCCTTGGGCAAGAGGCGGGTGGATCCTGGACAGGTTGCCAGTCCCTTACAGGAAAAAAGGTGGCATGATGACTTTGCCTTATGTTGATGACCAAGCAGCAATCATCAACAAATCATGAAATGCAGCTGTCAATTTTCACAATAAATCAACTAAAATTATTCCTAAAGATTACTTTCAAATCTTCAAAATCTAAATTCAAATTTCCCTTCAGGGATTAATAAAGTGATTTTCATTTAATTAAATTTCATTTTATTCCCAGATACAATAATCAACTTTCTGTTTTAAAGTATATTTTAGATGGTGTATAGTTGTAGACCATTTTCATGTTATTTCTAAAGAGTTCCACAGTGGGTACAGTTACATGATGTTTGTTTTACATTTGGAATTAAATAATTTGGAATTAACAATATTCTCCTACGAGTTTAGATGGAAATAATAATTTTGAATGAAGGTTGACATGGAAACACGTCCTCACTTAATTGCGCTTTAGATCGACGGGGTGGAAAGGGATCTGATTGGACAGGGGACGGGCGTGACGTACTTACATTTACTGAAAAACAAAACAAAAAACAAAATCCACTTTCTGCTTGTTGTCTTTTTGGTTGTAACATGGTATCAGTTTCGCCGTTATTTAGACTATAATTTTGAAGTACCAGCTCAACACGAGCATACTACTTCACTTTTTTTTTTTCATGAGAAAGGTAAATAAAAGTTTCCTTTTTTCATCTTTTGTCATCTAATTATTCAGGCATCACTTATTGAAAGTAAAAAAAAATAATGTGACAAAGTAAAAGCATAAAGTTTTCGCATTAGACACACATGTACCTAACTAGCAGAAGTAAAGGAGGCTTAGTCTGTTTGGCCTCAAAAACATTTTAATTGGCTAGCGGTTAGAATTTGTGATATTAAAGGTTTATGGTGATCCTCTCAAGTCATTTCTTGCTTTTAACTACTGCCAATAAATAACGGCAACATATAATCAAATCTACAGAGAAACAAAAGAAAACACACATGCAGAGATTAAACTAAGAGCGCTACAGCCTTCACCATGAAGACCCGCAGTGACATCGTAGCAGTGATGAACCTGGGAGCCACCTAAGCACAAGTTCATCAATAACGCTACAACATCTACTGACTGGAGAGAAGAGGAAAGATAAAGTCTCCTTGTGTAGGCCTGGGAATAGATTCAAATTTCAAGAATCGATTAGATTCTGAAAATTTAGAATTGATTATCACAATTCGATCTGATTTGTTCTGATCTAATATGGTTTTAGGTCAGTATTATTTTATTGTTTTTTTTATTTTTATTTACATGCAACATATTAATACTAGTACTATATTGACATTCAACAACAAATGAATGAAGTATTGGAAGTTAAAGATGGCTGTAAGGAGAAGTCCCCTTCCCAGAATGACTGAAGTTTAATTTTCACATTTTCTTTCACCGACTGGTACGTTTGGGATGACTTCTTCAGAGATGTTTGTGAGAAACCATAACGTTGAGCAGTTCCACTACTTTCATTAGCCGCCTGAAGCCCTCATTTTCAACAACAACAATACGGGAGCATATCCTTGCAAATGAAGCCCAGAGAACATGCAGAATTGGCTGGTAGATGTAAAGTTTCATCTGTTTCAGCATGGTGGACGGCTTAAACATGAAATCTTGGTGTCTCAACACGTGGTTCCTCAGGTTTGTTGTATTTCTGTAAAACTTCTCCTCCATTTGTCATGTCTTACAAATTGCTTTGCTTTTGTCGGGTTCGTCTTTCTGTTTGTCTTTTTTGAGTCCGAAATGTTTCCAGATCTCAACCTTAAACGTTTCGGGCGTTTTCAAAGCCGGGGCTCGGCTAATAGTGCTAGTACCTGATGCACCGTTTTAAAGTCCTTACATGACGCGGCGAAATGGTTCAATTTCACCGGGGTAAAAATTTCTTTTAAAAAAAAAAAAAAAAAAAAAAAAAATCGATCTTTGGACTTACGGATCGATCTTTAGGAATTAATATGAAAATCAATTCAGAGTTGCTGAATCGATCTTTTCAACACAGTTCTATCCTTGTGTAAGCGGTGACACTGCGTTGAGAGAATAAGGAACCCTAATAATGTCGTTTCAGGCTAATGGGTAACCCTGATCAGACCAGAGAGGCGGTGCAATCTACTCTTCACCGCTACTCTCCCTCTCGGTCCTGAAGGTCAGCTGACCAGCTGCTCCTGGTCGTCTCCCTCACTGTCCATTTTTAAAACTCGTCTTAAGACTCATTTATGCTCACTGGCTTTGAACCCACCTGAGAGATGATCTTATTTTCTTCCATTGGCTTTTATTTGTTCATTAAGTCTTTTAAATATATTTGATCACATTTGATTCATTTTGTGTTTTTTGCTACTATTTAATATATTTCACAGCATTTTGGGTCGACATAGCTGTTGTTAAAAGGGCTTTATAAATAAACTTATTTGATTTAATTTGACTCAGTAAATAACATAGTATAATATAACAGAGCCTTGACATTGCCTCTGCACCATGCTGTGTTGAGACGTCTCAAATAAAACCACTGACCCAAGCATCTAGTGAAGAAACCAAAGAAATTAAAGTTGTGAAAGAAATTTTGGAATCTGAAGCAGTGAAGCAAACGGTGGCTGTGAAAGGGAAGGATGTGATTGCACGGATTTGAACTGGGGGAAACGTTCCTTCATGCAACATCTGTTGTGAAAGCACGAAAAAAGTGATTTGTAGAGTTTAGTTTGATGCACAATTGAGCAAATGACGAAAAACGGCCTGAAAATGCAATATTTTTTGCATGTGACTACTGTTGCTCAGTTCAACTGTTTAGGCTTGTATTAATTTTAAAAAAAAGCTTTATTTATGCAAGCAAAGTCATTTCACTTTGGTTTATTGTACAATTCCTGCACTGAACTCCTTGATATGTTACTTTAAAGTAATCCCCAAAGACCTTCTGAGCGACTTGAACCTGTTTATCATGACAACAGTGTGAGCATGTTGTGTGTCGGCACGGTGCCAGTATTTACACCAACAGTCTACATGAGAGGAAACTCTGCAGACCGCAGAGTCTCAGTCACATAAAAGTTCATAAAAAGGCAGTTCACCCTCAGCTTTATGGTCTTTGGATCCGACTATCTGTATGTTGACCTTCTTTTTCATGGTTCAAAGATTTCTGAACAAACATTTATGAGCTGTTTTCATTCTCGATCTGGAAGTCTAAGAAATGGGCCCCGCTAAAACACGTTAATTAACTTTACTTTTGAATAAAATGGTCAATTTATTTTATGCTGCTCTTTTTTAAAGTAAAAGTTCACCCAACTGACAGGCCCCCCAAAAGTAATTGAGGCTCAGAGTAAAGGTAATAGACCTCTCAAAGAAGTACCTGTTTTATCTAGCAGTTAAGCTAATTTGCCTGGAAAAGCTTCTTTCTTTGCATGATTGTTCTCCGCAGGCGAAGGGGGTCAAGTTCCCAGTCAAGAAGTAAGTCGATTATTCAGCACACTTGCTTTGATATTTGCAGTGTGAGGGCTTGAGGTCCCAAGCTGCCCTGAGGGAAACTGTCTACCTTTGAGATACTTGGCAATTATTCAAACACACAGACTTTCCATTTATGACAATCATTCCCACAGCGAAACCGCCTGTGCATGTTCTTTTGTTACATGTAGCCTGAATATGCAGAGCTGCTGCATAGAAAGACATTTATGAATCCATGCAGGTAACTGTTAAAGGCATGTCTTACAGAAAACACCTTAAATGTACCAAAAACATCGCTTTAATATTCAGCATGAAGAAAAAGCTATGATCACATTCTTATTTACTTGCATTACCACGGTGACTCAGCTGGGTGAACGGTGGCCGAGCAGCCAAGTCTCAGCACACACACACACAGCCACACAGTCATGAGCTCATAAGGATATAGGCATGAACCTGTAAAAACTGAGCTATATTTTATCTCGCTGTGTTTATTGCCTAAGGCACCTAACTTTAATATCTTGCAGATCTAAGAAATTAAATATTAATAGCAGGAAATCTTAGTAAAAATCTTGGTTTTATGCTGTTGTTGAAGTAGAAATACACTAGCAGTCAAAAGTTTGGACACATTTGCCCATTAGATCCAACGGGAAAATGTGTCCAAACTTCTAACATGCTCGCAGTGACAGTGCAAAATGTTTACTTAACTTGCTTTTACTCATTTTTAATTTATGAATTTATTGGGATTTTTATGATTTGTTGCTGCCTTTTCCTGCTTTTTAATGCTTTCTTTGCACCATCTGGAACGTTTTTAATGTTTTATGTAAAACACTTTGAATTGTCCTGTATAAATAAATGAGCTAATTTACAAAATGTGATCGAGTTGTACCACATGCTGAGCAGAGACGTGGTGACATTTCTGCTTTAATACCTTGAATGACACTATGATAACGTCAATGTTGCATCTGCAAACTAGATAGTACGACTTTGTTTAGGCAACATTAATCTCCCCGTGGTGCATATTCTATCATTTTTACAAGACAGCGAAGACATGCAGTGTAATCACTGGTACATGTTAATCAGATACTACACACACGCATGCACTGTTTAAGTGCGCAGGCAGGTGATGTACTCTGTTGCTCATAACTGTCTCAAATGCCTTATGTATGTAAAATTATAAGTCAAGGAATAATAAATCCTTTACAAAAATAGCTGAATTCTATGCGTCGTTCCCATAGACTGTATATAAAAAGATGGACAGAGCCTCTGTGACGTCACCCATGGGTTTCTGAAGAGCTGAATTGAAGCTCGGTGAGCGGTTCCTACCATCACCATCTTGGCAGGGGCATGCTTATCATCTCACCTGGAAAATACTAATATGGGCAAAGAGGTATAGCTGAGAGGGCAGCCGTGAGCGTCATGGCGGATGATTGACATCGAGCGAACCCAGCTAACGGAGGTAAGTGGGCTAAAGCTAAGTCACGTTGTTAACCGGCTAAAAACCTTGGTTGTTCTACGTTCTTATTTGAAGCCAGAGATTGGTACCTGTCAATCAAAAGGACACGCCCCTAAATTTGCCGAACTTCGAGATTAAATTACTTTAAAACGGGTGAGTTAGAAAAAAAATTCACTCCCCCCACAGTTGTCATGAAGGTAAACCTGACCTTTTAAACCGAAAATGGATTTTTGAACCAGGCTGTAAACATGTTTATTTCTGCTGTGAAGTTGGTCTTTTTAACATGGGAGTCCATGGGGATTTGCTTTGTTTTGCAGCCCCTAGTGGATGAAGCGGGAACTGCAGTTTTATGCACTTCCACATAGGCTTCACTTTTAACCGCCGGAGGTTGCCGCATGGTCGTTCCCCAATATTTCTACGTTGCAACAATGTGTCAACTTAATGTTTCACATTCTAACAACCACAATATAATGTGAAACGTTTCATGTTTTTACAGTAAAACTAGAAAATTCTATAATGATATAGTCCTTTTTTTGTCCCTGGGTGGCAGCTCCAAGTTTTCTTTTGCCTAAAAAACATGCACATTCTTTGGTTGAAAAATAAGGTGCTGATGCACTTTTTTTTTTTTTTTGCACAAATTTCCATTATAGATCAGCCACCCTGCCAACTTCTGTTGCTTTAGCTGCATATGAAACACAAATCTCTTCCCTAATATCTGCATGTTGTATGTAAGGATGTGTAGTCGTTGCAGTAAAGTCAGGAAACCTGCAATCAGAAAAATGAACTCTTTTTAAAATGACAAAGATAGAACTGAAGTTACACTTTTGACTATTAACTTCGAAGAAAAAAATGATAGGAATGAGAAATGATTTGATTTGTGCGCCATTTTCTATACTACAGTCATTTAGCAGATGCTTTCAACCAAAGCGACTGACAAATGAGAGTGAGAGCAACACAAGCAAGAAATCAAACAGTAGAGGACACCATAGGTAGGTGCTCGTTGGACTGCTGCGAGTCTGGTTGGATGCAGGTGTTGCCAGGTAGTGCTACAGGCAAAAAAGAAAAGTTTCCTCTCTTCCTCCCCATAATAGTCCCTTTTGTTAAAATACAGAAACAATATATCCCCCATTTATCTACCATCAGGCAAGCTTGTTAGTGTGGTTACACAGAGGCCTTCCCAATGGATACAATCCACCTGCAATATGACATTTCAGTGTGGTTTCAGCCTGATTATGCCATTTAGGGTGTCGTCAGGACAAGAATTGGGGTAAAAAAGAATAAAGAAACAAGATGTTTTTGGTTACAGACAATTTTATCTGAAAATCTCAACATCAACTACTGTGGAACGGTTTTCTTAGTTTCTATGGTGATCTAGCCCGTATAAAATATATTCATTACTCTAGAAACTTTGACTTTTGGTTCTGCATAGTTCACTAAGTCATTAATCTAGCTTTGCGGCAGGCTCCTATCTGGATATGGTGTTTTTTTTGGTTTAATGGAAGCTCTTGCAAGGCCTTCAAAGGTTGACTTCATGAATACAAAGCAAACTCAGTAAAACAATTCATATGTTGACTTGTCCATAACAATATGTTTTAATAGCTTTTTAAACACAAACTCCTGTGCAAAGAAAAGAGCTGGAAAGGCATGTGACTCGATCTATTTCAGTAGGCTATTGCAAGAACATGGAGAAAAGACCTCCAGCTGTTTTGTGTCATCATTAGCAAAACTTTTCGTTTGCCCCCACAAGATGAAAAGCAGGGTTCTGCTATGTATTGTTCCTGACATATTTCAGGTTGAAACTTAGCCATAGATAACCAACAGGCACACGGACTGACATTCCAGTGCTGAAATCCCCCGAAGCCATTTCAATAGCGTTGCTCAAAAGACATCACAGCAAGCCGTAAAAGAAGCCGACCAGCTTGTAGCGCTGCTGCACACAACTACACACAGTATAAAGGCAGGTCAGTACCGCATTAATAATGCCGGGGATCAGCAGTCCCTTCGGGAGTCTGCACGAATGACTGTTCATATTTTTAACATGGTTTAACTGGTGAACCCAGACAGATCGCTCAGACTTTTTGTGTTTGCTTATCTGTTGCATTAGTTGCATCATAAGAAGTCCTGTTCCCTGAATGATGCAACTCTCTTCCTAACTCTGTAAAATGACATATTATACAGTTACTCACTGCGAAGGGGCACAGGAAGGCTTTGGGTCACCATTAAAACAGAAAAAGAAGACAAAAGAGAGAGAGAAATGCTACAGTAATATATTTCTCAGAGCAAACCTCTCATCTAAACCAGGACTTGAAATAAATTTAGAAGAAATTTGCCTCTAGGCAACTATATGGCCTGACAACACACTGGATAGTGGGAGAAACATTGGCAGGGTGTGGCGCAAACAGCCATGATGGAAGGGGTTAATAAGATAGAGGAGAGCTTCAAAATGAGATGAGTCAAAGCTTAAAAAGAATCTTGCTTTAAAGGGGTGGAGATGACAACCTGTCTCCCCACACCAACTTTCTGTCAATCGACCCTGACACTTCAACAGTCAGACAAGACGGCAGAGTGATAACTTTACCAAAGCCAGATCAGAATAAGCCCACACCAGCCCAGTATGAGTCACAAAGGAATTCCCCAAGCAGATTTTTCACCAAACACACTCCGGCTCACTTTCGATTTCCTGTTAAATATTCGTAGAATCAAAGTAATCTAGGCCATGTGCACTGAGGCCTGCAAATGCCAGATTTACAACACCCAACAAGCATTTGCAATCTTCTAAATATGTAAAAGCTGTTTTCAATCATGTAAAATGCCTTTTTTTTTTAAATAAATAAATAAATAAAAATAACATGACCTCATTATTAAGGTTTGTCCACCCAACATTTTAATGCCACTTACACTTTGCCTCAGACCTGACATAAGCAGGTCCATATGCAACCAGAATGTTCGAGTATGTTTGTAGGTCCTGTTTGTCTGGCAGATGGTCAAGACAGATGACTGGAGTAAAAGGAGAAGAGACCTGTAGGGCTGCAGTTCTAATGTACCGGCATGAGAAGGATGTCTGAGAGGGGCTTTGTTATCTTAAATGCATCATAGAGGAAGCTGGAGATGCATCAGCGGTGTGAAACTATGCGTGATTAGAGGCTGCAAGGCAAAGAGTTGAGGTGGCGCTTGATGCCGTTCTCAGGCTTTCCAACAAGCAGCGGCGTAGCTTCCGTTTAAGGCATGCAAACACAGAAAAACATACGTCTGCCCATCCACATGCTAACGCAAGTGCTCAGATGCAGGCACACAACCAGAGAAGAAAACCTGCAAGTCTCCTTTGCTCTTCTCAGCAACTTTGAGTCAAATCATAGCAAAATAATAAAAGGCAAATCTAGAAGCAGAGATCCTTTCACGCCTGCGAGACGCTGCATATCTTCCAGAAGTCTTCTGTGGAAAGTGCAGCCCAGTTTCACTGCATCAGGCTCTGGGAGCCTCAGAGAGTAAAGCTGCTGGAAACGATGTGCGATTCCTCACCTCCTCCAGACAACGAAATGAAGAAGCAATAGAGAGTTCAGTCAGAGGCTTGTTTAACTGTTAGTTAAATATTGATTATTTCTGCCTCTGGTTTTTTTTTTTTTTACACTTGTATTATTCATCCCAAGAGGGAAAAAGTAAAGTATGTTTCATTTAATTCAGTCTAAAGGATAATCGTCTACCTGTTTTATTTTATTCAGGTTTTTTTTTTTGTAAATTAAAAAATGTATTATTTTTTCAGGTGAAAATATAAATAAAATGTAATTTGAAGTCATTTTATTTGTCTTTTTATGGTGAAGTTGAAGAAAGAAGTATGCAACCATTTTATTATAAGAAAGAAAATAATGACGCTGCCTTGAAATTGAATTTCTGAAAGAAAATGAGTAAAAATATGGAAGTTAGTTTGCAGGTCAATGTGAGTTCAGCTCAGCGTAACCCTTTAACTTTTAAATTAACAAAAAGCTGAGAAAAAACTGAAAATGTCTTAAATGTTAAAAGCAGAAGTTAACAGTAATGTAACAACAGTGAAATGGTTGAAATGTGAAACAGTAGTGTAATTTGGGTTTTACATACCTAAACCAGTTGGTAGAGATGCTCAGGCAGCTTTATATCCACAATTCAAAAAATTTAATTAAAGTCACTCAAATTTACCTCTACCAAATGTAGACCAGGACCTTAAAGCAGGCCACTTCAATAGGTGGCCCGCGGGCCACATGCGGCCCAGAACCAACTTCTATGTGGCCCAACATCTTTATGTAAAAGAATTAAGATATTACTCAATAACCTTCAGTCATTCCTACGCTGATTAAGTAGCCTACAATCCTACAGTTGTGCAGACTATGAATGCAACACTTGGTTGCCTAGCAACATTAACCCCAGTACGTTTTGTTGTGTTTTGAAATTGTAAGAGCAGCGCTAGCAAGCATTTCGCTCTCTGTCCCAAAACGCAAAATTGACAACGAAAACCGCAGATTTAACCCCACTTGCACTGATAAGTATTTGTTTATTTTGCCGTCACATTCGAGCGCCAAATCGATGTGTTTAAATATGCAATGAGTGTGTGGCGGTGTTTAAAGATTATGAATCTGAGGAGGCACCACATCGAGAAGTTTAGTTTGATATGATCTTTTTTTTGTTAGGTTAGGAGAAAAATAGGCTCTGAATGGAATTTTCATTATTTTATTTCGTGCATTTCCCCTTGTCTTGTGGGACTGAATTTAAATAGAAAAATTAATAAACTACTTATTTTTCCAAAATGTAAATGTGTCTGTTATTTTATCTATTTATTTTTACTGATTTATTTTCCCTTACGTTATTTACTTGCTCTGATCATTTTGTTATTTGAAAATCTGGCCCACCTGAATATTTGAGTAGTCCTGCCTTAAAAGGGTCAAAGAATGATGAAAATCATGTTTTTTAAAATGCTGTTCACATGCTCATTGGGTGTTTTTCTGATGCTACAGGACAAATCTTCAGAAAATAAGATTAAAATAGCATTTCTGAGTATTTCTGCATTTAAATGGCTGTAAACCAATGGGGCGCCGCGAAAGGCGACTTCAGGCAGATGAGCTTTCACATGTCAGCTGCATCTGCGGCAGCTGTTTCACAGAAAACAAATAATGTAAAGCAACAGAGCTGTCCAAAGAATGTGGCAAAAGAAACTGTTGCAAACAAAATGGGAAGGTTGTAAAAAATGGAAACATACAGGTAGACCCAAGAAAACAAAGTGTTGACATAGAAACCAATTTCCACAATCACAGAGCATTATGGATTATACTTTCTACTTAAGATTCATATTTTTATGCACTTTTATAGTTTTGTCATTTCAAACTAGGTTTGGTGACAAAGTGATTTTTTTTTTTTAGAGATGATAAAGCAGTGTTTGTAGTTTTCTTCAGCAAAGAAACAAACTTTTCGGCTGCGGTTACATGATGCTCTTTTCACTACCGAATTAATTATTTGGAATTAAATATTTCTGAAATAAAGTATTCTTCTGCTTGTTTACATGGAAATGTTACTTCCAGATTGAGGTTGACATGGAAAACACACTTTGTCTTTACTTAAATGTGTTGTAGATCAGGGGAGATTGGAAGGGTTCTGATTGGTCAGTGAAGGGATGAGACGGATTTATGTAAATCGACAAAAACAAACTTCACTTCCTGCTTCTTGTCTTACGGCTACAACATGGAAGAAGACACAATAACCATTTTTGCTTTGATTTTGGTTATAATTTTGAAGCACCAGCTCAACACAAGGGTACTGCTTCACTTTTTTCATCTGAGAAGGAGAAGGCAGATAAAGTACTGGTGACGGGAGGCAGAAGGTCGCAAGGAATATGTGCGTCATCGCAATTCAAAAAGGGAACAAGGATGCGCAGAATGACTATTATTAATTTAAAACTGAACGTTTACATGATAGAGGACCTAATAAATTTGGATTTAAAATGGGAATAAACCAGCTGCTTAATTCGGAATTAAGTTAAATTCTTCAATTCAGAAACTTGTTTCATAAATGATTTTTTTACTGTCAGAAATATGCTTTGTATATAATGAATCCAGTATTTATTAATCACTAACCAATGCTTAATAAAGGCTTCAGAGTGTGTTGTTATTATAAAGTGTTCCCAAAAGTTTAAATGGTTTTGTTTTGGGTAAATTCCCTTAATTTCCATAAAAAGAATTGACGTTGGTGGGTAACAATCTTACTAGTGTTGGACTGCCAGCTCAGATCTTGGTAGAGTGACATCCAAGATCTTAGATTTGTCCACTGTCACGGGGTCCTCTGGTGTTCCCAATAAAATGGCGCAGTCGTGACTTTGTTTAAGGTGATTTATTTGGTTCCCGGGCAATCCACCAACGTGCACCAATATATACAGTGAACAGTATGTCCAGTATATACAATATGTACAACTATTTACTCCGATTTCACCATCAAACTCTCTCCAGTTCCAAAAACACACTATGACTTGCGATGCTCTAATCTGTACTCCTCACTCTCTTCCCCCCAACAACTCCAAAATGAGCGTCTTATACACACTAAGCCCCGCCCAACAGGAACTCCCCAATAACCACAGATAACTGGTTTCTCCTAAATCCTAACAGTAATACATACAAAACACTCAAAAACTAAGACACACATGTAAACCCCATATATTTCCCACCTTTGAAACAAAGAAAGTTAACATCATATTCTGGCACCTTGATGGGATGATTACGTCACTGCCGCATTGCGCAGTACTTGGCTATTTAAACATAGTACACCCACTGATCCTGTTTACCCATTCATCTCCAGCAGACATGACTGACACCCAGGTAAGTTAACCTCCTGTACCCTGTTCCCATTACTGTGACAAAGTGGCCTTGTCATATCCACCATTTGTACCTCCGATTCTTAAATGACAATGGGCATCTTGCTCTTCTTACAATGACTAAAATCAATAACCGGTTCACAGGTTTTAGAACAAGGTTGTTTTCGTCACTCCAGTGGACAACATTTCCTAGCTGTTCTGTAATGTGATTCATCATCTGAACTGATCCGACCGATGACAGTGTATCGTCTGCATGATTGACTACCAGATTGTTAGGATGAGGAGCAGCGCAGTCATATATGAACAGTAAAAAGCAAAGGACTTAAAATTCAGAGTTCACCTATGTTTGCACAGAGTTCATCAGAGACTTAGCCATTCATTTTGACTTTCTGTGGTTTACAAGTTAAAAAGTTAAAAATCGTTTGCAAATGGCATCACCAAGACTTAAGAATTTTAGATTTTTTAAGTGAGCTTCACAAAAAGAGCGCAGGTTCGACCCCGATGTGAATTAAACGATAAAGAAATGGATGAAGAGCGTTATTTTTCATTTCTGGACATCTACAGTGGACAGCAGGGGTACCCAGCTCCGGTTCTCGAGGGCCACAATCCTGCAAGTTTTCCATGCATCTCTGCTCCAACACACGACTCAAACCTTTCAAAATTCAAACCAGTTATTGTGCAGAACTTCATTGGCTGCTGGATCCATTCAGTTTAAGCCAAATGAGAAGGAAACAGTGATACATTGAAGATTTGCGGGACTCCAACACCAAATTTAGCCACCCCTGGTCCACAGAGTGCGTCTGCTCACAATTTAATTTGCTTTCACAAGAAAGTGCGGATCGCCCCGGTTTTAGCAGCTCTGCATTGGTTACCCAGACATTTAAAATCCTCGTCCTTACTTTTAGAGGTCAATGTGGTCCGGCTCCCCCGACATGGCTGATCTCATGCAACAGCAACCAGGCAATAATTTAAAATACTTTCAAATCCAGGCTAAAAACATTTAATTTCTCATGCATCTATGCACAAAATCTGTACAGCAACTTTTAATCAAGTTTGCTTTTAATTATTTTAATTTATGATTTTATTGTGATTTTGCTATTTGTGTTGTTTTGTATGCTTTTTTTCCCTCACACCACCTGTAATGCTTTTAATGTTTCATGTAAAGCACTTTGAATTGTCTTGTACATGAAAGGTGCAGTACACATAAACTTGCCTTGCCTCTGAGGTCTTAAGATCAAAGATTACTAGTAGTCCCACGCACACGCTTCAGGACCAGAGGCGATGGATCCTTTTGGGCATTTCTGTGAGGTGTTAATATTCTGTCAATTCTTTTAAAAAGCAGTGAGTAAAAAGTAGACCTTTTAGTGAAACAAGGTTTTTCTTACTCGTTTGAACCTGTTTTTTATAATTATTATTTGTATTGTAAAGCATTTAGGGGGATTTTATCTGCGAAAGGTACCAC
This sequence comes from Telmatherina bonti, assembly GCF_933228915.1. Classification (NCBI taxonomy): domain Eukaryota; kingdom Metazoa; phylum Chordata; class Actinopteri; order Atheriniformes; family Telmatherinidae; genus Telmatherina; species Telmatherina bonti. The sequence continues at coordinate 37,296,135 of NC_136621.1, read as the reverse complement.
ATAAATAAAATTTCTTTCCTTTCTTTTGCATCAAGGAATTCAAATCAGAAAAGAAGAGCGGCAACAAATTAGGCGACACAGAACACATTGACATCTCAGTGCGTTTGCTCAGAAAGTCCGGTTCGTTGGGGAGATGTGAGTGTGCCAAATAAATTTGGATTTGGATCAAAGAAGCAGAATTGGTCTGCTTACAAATACAGGTCTGGGTTAGTTTCAAACAGACCAAATACAGGAAGCAGACTACAAAAAAGGTCACTTCCTGCATTTGGCGTAGCACTGCATTGTGGGTAAACAGATAGCAACGTCTTTAAGGGTCCTCTTCCTCATCTGACGTTCTTATTGTGTCTATTGTTGCAGTGTATTTTTGCAGTATACTTGCACAAGACAAAATAAAAAACCCAAAACAGCGAGTTTTCTTCTTCATGTGCATCTTTTCCTCTCTTTTGCTAGATACCAGTGCAGCGCCACCTTTGGTGGGAATGGGAATATATTATTGTGAAGGTTTGGCTCGTTTGACCAAAGTGCAGCGTGAACACGAGCTCAGCCTGAATGGATACACCCTCCTACAACTGAGCCAAGTCCCCAGTCAGACCGAGTCTAGCAGACTATCCTGATGTGAAAGCACCATAATGTATTTATTTTATTTTTTTTAAATTATTTATTTTTTCCACGACTGAATAATTTGGAATTTTTTCTTTAATTGCCATTAATAGCAACAACTTTTCTTGCTTTTGTAAAAATGCTTTCCATGTCATGTTCAGCTGTTAATTTAACTGATTTTTCTTTTTCCTTCAAATGAAAATGACTGAATGAACCTGCTCCAGGAGCGGTGATTCCGTATTTTCTGCCAGCAGGGCTACATGCCAACACATGCAGCAAGCACATGTGCATGCACATCCAGCAGTTTGTCTTCTACATCAGCTTGGATGGAGCTCACGTCCAGCAGAACAAACAGATGTTGACATACTGCAGCTCACACACGCATCTAGAGTGTATAGTTGTGTCCAATCGTACTGTTCATACACAGAGGGGTGCAAAGTAAACAGATAAAGGAGCAAATGCATTCTCTATGTCACGAACACACATTCAAACAGTACCCACGTTGTTTTCTTCTCCACTCGGCTGCTTCCTTCAACAGATTTATCACCAGTCTTGCACAAACCATTCGGTTATGCATGAGTGTGTGTGTCCTTCTGAGAAGACTGACCAGCTGAGCTTCTGTGTTAGTGTGTCTGTGGGTGTCTGCCTGTATGAGGGGGCCCTTGGGTTGAGCTAGCAGTATCAGCACAGTGGTGAGATATGTGATCTGAAGGCCAATATTTCAGTGTGTAGAACAAAGCAGGAAAAACAGGGCCAACATTCGAAGCCTACAATGCTGGCTTTAGAGCAACTATGGCCAATAGCATTGCAGCCAACATCGTAACGTCACACACTGCCAAGAAAATCAGATGGGTAATATGAACACATTGAACTATCTGTGTGCTATAATATTATAAATTCCTTATAGGCAGCATGAAATCCTTCCCTAAAACAAACCAGATGACTTATCAGACTATTATCTTTTTATTTTTCATTTTTTTAAATGTATTTTTACTAATGTCTGGTATTTGTACTCAGAAATAGGGAACAAATAAATGAGGAATAATTAGGTTTTTTTTTTTTAAAAAAAAAAAGTCATATGTGCCACAAAGTACAATTAATTTTAAACTAATTTTTAAGAGGAGAAATTTCTGGAGATAAAAATGATGCTCATCTGCAAGTGTGGAGGATCAGAACAACAAAGGACATGCTGTAAGTGGGGAAAAATAAGCTGAAATGAGTAAAACTACACACTTAACACAGACTCGCACCATGGACAGGAGACTTTTGGAGAGCTGCGCTGTCAGCAAGACGGACACATGGAGATGACTGGACAGAAATACCAAAAAGTACCGTTTCCAGGAAGCGAGCTGCTCATGAGCCATGTTGGCATCAAACAGTTGAATTAAGAAACTCGACAGACAAGAAACAACAAGAATGACGAGTCAATGTGAGAAGTGTTAGTCATTCTGGAAAATCAATTCAGTCTGGAGAAATTTCTTTACAAATTAACATTAAACTTTTATTTAAATTCATAGAAAAATTCCTCCAGTAATTAAAATTTTCTTCTTTTTCTGCATATATTTTTTCATATTTTACCTTCTAAAATGACTGAATGTCACCAAAATGTAAATATAAAAAAATTAACAATTATGTTGTATCAGATGAGTCTCCTTAAAGTGTTAAGAAATGATAATGTTTAACAGTGTAAAATTGGAGAAAATCTGTCATTTTTAATGAGTTGACTTTTACTGCTGACAGCAAAATAAATAAATGCAGTAATGATTTTAATGCGCAGATAAGATATTACAAATATTTTGAGGAATAAAATATCTAAAAATGCTTTTATAAAACTGAAATTACAGTAAATAAATTACAGTTCATCAAAAAAAGTGGATATCCTGTTTTATGTATTTTTTTATCCTGTTGCTATTATTTCTTTTCATACTTAATTCTTTATAAAAATATATTTGTTATGTTATAATTTAGTTATTTTTAAATTAAGTAAATAATTTTTTTCTTTTACAAGAAACAAAAAAAACCAAAACAAAACAGTATAGTATCTGCAATAATGGCTATTTATAGGTATAAGCTGATCAAGCCATACATTATGTGTTGTTGATTTATGACAGGGGTAAACAAAAAATAAATAAAAAAAAACAAAACAACTCAAATTATGATTCTAGCCATTTCTTAGAAAATCTGAATTTTCCATAAATTTACAGAAAAATACTCCAAAACTTGTGAAGTTTGTTTTTGATTGTGCAGCTGAGCCATGTTACACAGGTTGTCTGTTCTCCACGCGTGTGCTGAACATAATTTCACTTCCAAACAGCAAACGTCAAGCAGAGCTGCGACATTTTGTCACAAAATCCATCTGATATAATTCTGTTTGACAAGAAATACTCATTTACAGCCTCGTTATTGTCAGGAATTCTATTTGGATTGCTTTATTCTTTACTGCAAACTTAGTGATTAATTAAAACGATTCAGTTCAGTTTTAATAGTGTTTATTTAAACTTTTAACAGAATGTTTAAATAAAGAAAGATTTACGTGCTTTGTATGTTGTATCTGAAACCTTTTTATGCATTATTGGAATCTAAAAGAACCACTAAACATCTTTTTCCTTTTTTATTTTTTCCAAGAACTCAGAATTTTTTTTTTTTTCTCTTTTCTGGAACTGTGCTTGGCAGCAACTCGCTGCCTTCCGCTGCTTCCAGCAAAACGGCACAGCACACAAACCTGAATGAAAATGTTAAGAAACATGGACCCACTTGGATTATCTTCAACTTATCTTTTTACCCCAACTGAAGCCAGAACATATGAAAAGATTTAAATCCTTAATCTGGACAAATTCTTCCATTTTCCTCAATTTCACTCTGTTTTCATCAAACTCTGGGTTTGTGTTTCGGCCATGGGATCGGTGCCAAGCACATTTCTCTGAGTCATCATGAAATGGGGAGAGGAGGAGGAGGAGGAAAAGAAGAAGAAGAAGGGGGGGTAGAGGAGGAGAAACAGGAGGTGGCAAGTCTGGAGTTTCCCTCTTGCTCTTGCAGGCAAAGGCCTACACCGAGCTGCAACAAGCTGAGAAAAACGTGCTTTATTGTTTCAGGCCGCTGGCAACGACAGCCTTCCTGAAACTCTGCAAACAGCCATCAAACACGAATGGGAGGAAAACCAAAATGCTACTCAGCGAGTCAGCTGCCAAAATGGTTGAGAGCTGTTGTGTGGGAAGTTTAGGACTTTCGTAGATTGGGTTGTTTCTCTACCTGGAAGTCAAACAAAAAAAAAAAACAAACAAAAAAAAAAAAAAAAACTTTTCAAAACATCCTTAAACATCATTAATTCATAATCATAAATTAAACAAAAAAAAAAAAATCACAAATAAAAAAAAGGAACGCTCAAGTAATCCTGACTTTTCTAATGGTACCGCTAAATGGTAATTTTACAAAGAAAAACTAAACATGTATAAACCTTTTACACGTTTATACAACAAATGACAATCATCTTAATCCGACTTTTTCAGTCTAATTCACGCAGGTGATGTTTGTTCCACGTTTAACAAAACCTGGTCCGTTTCCGCAGTTGGTCTGGTCCGTTTGGTGCAGTGCGAAAGTGCATTCGGATGCGGACAAAAGAATCAAACCCTTTGGCTGGACATCGGTTACCTGTGGCTGGACATCGGTTACCTGTTAGTAAAAAGAGCAGGTAAGTGAGAGGAGGCGCAGGTAAGTGAGAGAGGCGCAGGTAAGTGATGTGGCAGTGACGTAAATTTTGCGAGACGGCAGATTTAGTCAAGGCGCGTGAAAGCAAATATTCATTCTACATCATATTCTTGCCAATATAATCTTAAAACTGTTTCTGGAAGCAAATAATTAAAAAGTCTTATTCAAGGTAAACTCTGGAGCAAAGCGAGGAGGATCTCACCAGCTTGTCGGAGTTTATTGACGAGTGTTTCAACCGCATCGTCATGGGCAAGACAAGCCAAACACCGACTCCGTCTGCGCCCAGATCCGCTTCAACCTCCAAGAGAAGCCGGAAAGAAGACTCACCCGGAGCGACGTCCTCTAACGGGGACGACACCTCGGACATCCTGATGTCCATTGACAAAAATCTCGCCAGCTTCGACGCTCGTCTGGGCCTGTTGGAAGTTCTCCACCGGGAGTTTCAGTCGCTGCGGGAGTCGCTGGAATTCAGCCAGAAGCAGGTGGAGTCTCTGGCCGCAGAGAACGCCAGCCTCAGGGAGACGGTGACTTCTCTCAACGAGGGAATGACTCGACTCACAGAGGAAAATAAAAAAAATAAAGGAAACTGTGATCGATCTCCAGGCGCGCAGCATGAGGGACAACCTGGTCTTCGCAGGAATCCCGGAGCAACAAGAAGAGGATCCAGAGCAAACAATCAGATCCTTTATCCAAACCAAGCTGAAGCTACCCGAAGACGCGGTGAGGAACATCTCATTTCACCGAGTTCATCGCTTAGGTGGGAAAAGACCGGACAGCCGCAGACCCAGACCGATTGTAGCCAAGTTCGTGAGCTACAAGCAGAAAGAGCAGGTGAGGGATCGAGGTCCGGAACTCCGCGGGACCGATTTTAGTGTAAATAATCAGTTTCCCAAAGAGATTCTGGAGAGACGCAGGGTCCTGTTTCCCATCCGGAAGAAGCTCAGAGACGAAGGATCCCGTGCAGTCATCGCGGTGGACAAATTGTTCGTCAATGGACAGCTTTACCGTGACAAAAATACCACCCCCTGGCTCTACTAACCTCAGGTAATATCTATCACTCATACAGCTAATTATTGTTAAATTTACATGTTAATCTGCTATAAGCACATTAATTATGGTAATTCAGAACTGTACATTTACTGCCAGTCTTTGTAAATTTGCTGTTGTTGTTGCTTTCGTTTTGTTCTGTTTTTGTTTTTTGGCCTTTTTTTTTCCTCTCCCCCCCCCCCCCCCCCCCCCTCTTTAGGGCTTTTGTTTTTGCTCTTTTGTTTGTGCTATTTCTTTTTATGTGTAGTTGTAGTTGTTTGCTTTTCTCACTCCTTTCCTTTCTAGCTGCTCTTTCATTCTATTATGCCATACCAACAATAATAGGTAGGGTACGCACGTACATCCACATGACACAGACACTAAATGTCATGCACATAACACACCTACAACACAGAGCACGTTTAATCACATCAACACTCACCCCCAACTCTCACACACACTCTAAGCATGTGGACAGACATATAGGAACATTGTACACACAGATGAATTTATATACGCACACAATCTACACGCAGCATGCATGCATTAATGTGGGCTTGCACACACACATACTTTTATAGAAACACTTCAGTAGCTTGAGCATGACCACCCTGAGGTTTGTTACGTGGAATATACGGGGAGCTGGTTCCAGGGAGAAGAGGTTGAAGGTGTTTAGCAGATTGAATGATCTACAGGCAGACATTGTCCTGCTACAGGAGACTCATTTATTAAAAACAACAGCTAACGTACTCTCTACAGCACAGTTCCCTCACGTGTACTCGGCCTGCTTCAACTCAAGACAAAGAGGAGTAGCCATTCTGATAAACAGGAAAATTCATTTTACTGCTAATAATATAATTTTAGACCCAGGTGGAAGATTCATAATAATGACATTATCTATCCTAAACATGAAGTTATGCATCGCAAATATTTATGGCCCAAACACTGATGACCCCTCCTTTTTTCATTCCTTCTTCTCCTTACTCTATGATCACCTTGATAATACACTTATCATTGGGGGCGACCTCAACATGACCTTAAACTCTGGGATGGACAAGGGGGGCGGAGCAGGGAAACATAGGGTCTGGCAGTCAGCAAGAGTTGTTAAACAATATATGGAGGATTTTGGTCTTTGTGATGTCTGGCGCTCACAACACCTCACTGCTAGAGAGTACACTTACTTTTCATCTGTCCACCACTCATACTCCAGAATAGACTACTTCCTCACTAACAGCTCTATGATGAACAGTATCTCAGAAACTAAAATCCATTCCATCACTATCAGTGATCACGCACCAGTATCATTTACCCTAATGAATAAGAAAACTAAACCATCTTATAGCAAATGGAGACTTAATACATCATTACTTAAAGATCCTGATTTTATCAGTTACTTCAAACGGGAGTGGTCTTTGTATATAGAAAACAATGACATACCAGGAACATCAGCTTGTGTTCTTTGGGAGGCAGGAAAAGCAGTAATGAGAGGGAAAATAATTTCATTTTCATCACATAAGAAAAAGAAGGAGAGTTCAAAAATATCTGAACTAGAGCTTAAAATAAAATCACTAGAAGATGCCTACAAGGCTTCTCCAGAAGAGCAAGTGCTGAATCACATAAGAAAGGCTAAACTAGAGCTGAATGAAATAATTAACCAAAAAACCCAGTTTTTGCTACAAAGACTTCGCTTAGAGAATTTTGAACATAGCAACAAATCTGGAAGATTTCTCGCAAATCAATTAAAAGCAAACAAGGAGAAAACAACCATCTCCTCTGTTAAAGATTCAAGAGGAAATATCCTCCATGATCTTGATGGAATAAATGACACATTTAGGGATTTCTATAAAACATTATATTCCTCAGAAACAGATCCATCAGACAACAGCATTGAGGAATTTCTCAGCTACCTCAATCTTCCAAAGTTACAGCAGGATCAGGAAATGGTTTTGGACGCACCCATTTCAGTAGGGGAACTACATGAAGCTTTAAAACACATGCCCAGCAATAAAGCTCCAGGACCAGACGGTTTTCCAGTTGAATATTATAAAGAATTTTGGTCTATACTAGCACCCACTTTTTATAAAATGGCTTCAGAAATTAAGGAAAAAGGTCGAATATCTCAAAACATGAATTTGGCTAGTATTACAGTAATACTAAAACCAGGAAAAGACCCCAAACTCCCATCTAGTTATCGTCCAATATCACTAATGAACGTAGATCTTAAAATAATCAGTAAAGTGCTTGCTACAAGACTAGAAAAAATAACCCCACTTATCATACATCCTGATCAAACAGGATTTATCAAGGGACGACATTCCACCACTAATACGCGCAGACTAATAAATCTAATTGATTATGCCACCATACATAACCTGGAAACTACAATAATCTCTCTAGATGCTGAAAAAGCATTTGACAGGGTGAACTGGAAATTCTTATTTGCAACATTAAGAAAATTTGGGTTTGGCTCATCGTTTATCGACTGGATAAAGATACTGTATAGCAATCCAAATGCATGCGTCAGGACAAATGATCAAACTTCTCACAGCTTCAGATTGCAGAGAGGCACCAGACAAGGCTGTCCACTCTCCCCCTCACTTTTTGCAATCTTTATTGAACCCTTAGCAGCTAGCATTAGACAAAACAAAGACATTAAAGGCATTAACTGTAGAAATATGGAGCATAAGACCAGTCTTTATGCTGATGATGTATTACTTTTCCTTCAAAATTCACAATCATCCATCTGTCAGACAATCGCACTCATCAATAAATTCTCATCAATTTCTGAATATTCCATTAATTGGTCTAAAACCACCGTTCTACCCATCAACTGTTCCTTCCATAATACTCCTGACACTGCTTTACAGTCAGGAGATATTAGATACTTGGGAATAAACATCTCACCCAGACTGTCAGACCTTATAAAGCTAAATTATGTCCCTCTACTAAAAACAATTGAGGACGATCTCACACGGTGGAAATCTTTACCCATATCACTAATGGGAAGAGTTGCAACTATAAAAATGATGATTCTACCTGAAATCAATTATCTGTTTTCAATGATCCCCATTAAACCTCCCTCCACCTGGTTTAAATTGCTGGACTCTAATGTTACTAGATTTCTCTGGAAAGACAAACCACCACGGATTAGTCTAAAAACACTCCAGAAGACTAAAGATAGCGGTGGCTTAGACTTGCCTAATTTCCAAAATTACTTTATAAGCAATAGACTACAATACATCTCTAAATGGCTTAAACCTAGCTATCTAGATGAACCATGGCTTAATATAGAAGAAGCTATGTGTGAGGATATGGCAATTTCAGACCTGCCATTTATCAGCACAGCTGTCAAACGCCAAAAATGCTTTAAAAGCATTAATATCAGCTCCTCACTAATGGCCTGGTGGGAATTTCTTAAACTAACCAAATCCTTGCTTATTCCATGCAAACTTACACCTATTTGGAACAATCCCGACATCCAGCAAAACCGGAAAATGATAAACTTCCCTCAGTGGAAGAATAAAGGAATAAAACAGCTAGAACATTTAATAGAAAATGGGAACTTTCTCCCTTTTGATACAATTACTTCACGATATGAAATCAGCAGCACAAAATTCTTAGAATACCACCAACTTAAATCTATTATAGGTAAGAAATACACCCCTGATCAATTAAACTTGCAGCTACCTATCAGGGCTGCAGAATTCTTAAATCTCAATGCCCCGAAACTGTTATCCAAAATATATAGATTACTATCAAAGCTAGACGATTCCATATGTCTCCCAACTTCTAAATGGGAAGCAGACTTATCCAGTAACTTTGACCAAAATGAATGGTCACAAATCTGTTCAAATACATTTACAATGACTAAGAATTCAAACATGCAACTAATACAATTTAAAATTCTGCATAGAACTCATTATACAGGACACAGGATGTTCAGGATGGGTCTGTCACAATCAAACATCTGTCCACACTGCACTGGCAACACGACTGACAGCTACTACCATGCTTTGTGGTCTTGCCCACCTGTCCAGGAATTCTGGTTTCAGGTATGTAAAGATCTGTCAAATTGCTTCAAATGTAACATCCCTACAAACCCCAAACTGGGCCTACTGGGTTACTTGGGTGAAATTAACATAGAATTTAATTCTGCAAACTTAATCCTCACCAGTTTATGTATCGCAAAGAAAACTATCCTTCTAAACTGGAAAAGCAAACAAAGTCTGTGTATCCAGCAGTTCAGAAATCTCTTATTAGATCACATCAGTGTCGAGATGATGTCTGCCTCCTCAAGAGATCAGTCAGCTGAACTTTATTCCCTCTGGTCCCCTGTGATCAGCTCCATCACTTAGTATGGGGGGAGAATGTGACCTTATTGCGCTCGGGGTTGGTGGCCGGTTGGGGTTCTCTGGGGGCTGTGGGTCTGTGGTGGGCTCCTGGGGGGGGATTTTGACTGCTCCATTGCTGGAGTGGCTAGGTTTCTAGCCCTACTGTGGACCTGGATGGGCCAGCGGCTGGAGTTGCCGCGCAGCGGCGGGGCGAGGTCGCTGGCGGGGGATGGGTTGGCGGGCGTGACTCCGTAATGGGCGCCTGTGCCGCCGTGGGGTGGGCTGGGCGGGGTCCCGGGCTCCGGTGCCCGGGGTTGTCCCCTGTCTCTTGGGGGTGGGGGGTCGGCTTGTGCCGGGGGGGGGCTGGGCTGACCTGGACCTGACGCTGCGGCGGCGGGCAGGTACGTGCTCTGGTGCCTGGTTGCGACCCTGGGACTTGTTGAGTGGGGGGTGTTTGATAGTGTGGATGGGATGTGAGTGTGTATGGAGGGATGTGTGCAGGGGGTGTGCGTTGAGGACTGGTGGCGGTACATAGGTATGTGGATGTGTGTGGGTGGGGAAGTGTGATGATGCGTGTGTGGGGGGGGTGTCGTGGTGTCTGTGGGGGGGGGGGTAGTGCCGTGTGTGTAGGGGAGTGGGGTGATGCGTGTATGTGGGGAGTGGCGGTGGTGCATGTATACGGGTGTGTGTGTGGGGGGGGAGGAGGGGGGCGTGCTGTCTGTGTGTGTGGGGGGGGGGCCAGGGGTGTATGTATGGGGGAGTGGGTGGTGCATGTGTGTGGTAGGTTGGTGGATAAGTGTAGATATGATGGATGGGAGTGGGGGAGATTTGGATGTGACGTGGGGGTCAGGAGGATGGTTTTAAGGGTGGGCTGAACGGGTGGCTGGGTGGACCTGAATGTGTCCGGAAGTGTGTGTGTGTGTGTGTGGCTGTAGGTTTGTGCTGAGACAGTGTGAGGTGCCGATGTGTGGACAAGGTGGGGACTTCATGTCCCCAGGTGGGGGTGTCCTCTGTGAGTGAGGGGGCGGTGGACAATCGGTCTGGGATTCCCCTTCTGCCGCCCCGCCTCCTCTTTGTCCTCGTGCCCCCCTTCTGCATGTGGTGAGTTGGTCCCCTCTTGGGTCGGTGATGACTCTCTGGTTAGAGTCGCCGAAGGCTCTGGTTATGGGGATGGCTGTCCCCGGCTTGCCCTGGTCCTTGGGGGGCCCTGGGAGTCGGGGGCATGCCCAGTGCTGCGGGCGGCTCACCTTCTGGAGGAAAGCTCACTTTCCTCCAGACTTAAATCCCTCAACCCCTCTTCCTCCCCGCTCCCCATCACACACAGGCAGGGTATTGGGAGGTGTGCACGTGGCGCTGGGTGGTGAGAAAGGCCATCAAGGTGGTCTTGATCGCTGCACCCAGCCTCGGCTCACCTCCCAGTTTTAATTACACTTAGACACCAAACACCAAAACACTGACGACTCACATGATTAGGGGGAAGAGCATGCGGTGTATGGTGGGCGGGGCTGCTTAGGTGGTCCCTCTCCCAACACCGCGTGGCACTTCCCTCAGTTTTAATTGCAACTAATACATACTTCACAATCAGTCATAAGCGGGGGGGAGGCAGGGACGATAGGGTCTTCTCATGCCCCTGCTCTCGGGGCTTTACTGGGGGGGGGGTACGGGTGGGGGAAGAGTGCCGTCCATTAGGCCTAAGTCTGGGCTGGCCTGGCTGTAGGAGGGTTGTCGCCGGCCCTGGGGGGGTGCTGGGTCGGCTGCATCTGTGGGGTGGTGGGGGGGACGCTGGGAGTGGTGGGCGGTAATTATGGGGGCCCTGATCGGGGCCATCCTGTCCTCTGCCCCCTCTGAGGCATCTCACATGGGACATGATGGAGGGGTGAGGTGAGGATGTGTGGGAGTGGGTGTATGGAGTTACAGATGGATGGTGGGATGGCTGGGGGGGGATTAGGGTTGGGGATATAGGTGGGTAGGGGATAGGGATGTGTGAGGATGAGTAGATGTGTGTGTGGAGGGGTATGTTGGCGTGTGGGTTGTATTGGGGTGTGCCTGTGTTGGAGGAGTGAGGGTATGTGTGTGTGTGTGTGTGTGTGTGTGTGTGTGTGTGTGTGTGTGTGTGTGTAGGGGGGGGTGTATATGCGGAATGGGATGTGTGAGTGAGGATGAAGTTTGGAGGGGGGCTATGGGTGGTGGAGGGGTGTTTGGTGGGGCATGTGTGGTTGGGTAGAAGTAGAGGGATGGGGTGGCGGGGTGTGAGCGTGTGTGTGTGTGTGTGTGTGGGGGGGGGGGGGGGGGGGGGGGGGTGTGAGCGTGTGTGGGGGCGGGGGCGATTGGGGTTCATGTGACTTGGTATGGGTGAGTGAGTAGATGTGGGGTGGGGGTGTATATGTGATGGATGATGTGCATGGATTGCAGAGGGTTGTGTGGATGGGGGTTGAGAGGGGAGTGCGTGTTTGGGGGGGGGGGGGGGTATGCATGTATATGTGTGTGTGGTTTGGTGGTGGTGGGGTGGTGTCCTGTACCCGGGGGCGCAGCTGGTGCGCTGGGGTGCGACCTGGCAGCCGCTGGGTGGCGGTCTGGGGTCCTGGTCCTCCGTCGGTGTGGGCTGTGCCCTCTGCCTGCGGGGGCGGGGGGCTGCTCACGGGCTCTTGGGGCCCTGGGGCCTGCGCTCTGTCTGCCCTAGGTGGCCGGTGCCCGGCGGGATCGGCCCTTGCCGGCCTGGGCCTGCTGGGGCCTGTTCCCCCTGACTGCGGGGGACTCTGGGTGGGCACCTCCTTCGCCACCTCCTGGGCAGATGCATGGCTGGCTCTGGAGTGGGGGGGTTGGGATCTGTACCTGGGGGTGACTGTCGGTTACCCGGGTCTCTGGGTTCTCCTGGCCTTCCTCTAGCTGTAGGCGGGCGGGGTCACATTGGCATGATCACTCTTCTCTAAACACGTTCCACTCTGAATGTTCTGCATGAATGTTCTGCATGTGTCACAGTCACTGAGTCATCCAGCAAGTTTATTCACTAACAGCAGGTAGCTCTCTTTCTGTCTTTTTGACTTAACTTGCTAGTTTCTGGTCCTCATGATTGTCAACGGTTTTGTTCTCCACGAATCTAGAGTTGGCTTGTGTGGGTGTATATATTTATGTGTGTGGGTGGGTATGTGTGTGTACTTATGTGTATGTGTATGTATGTTTGTGTATGGATATGTATATATGTATGCATATGTGTGAGTGTATGTGTATGTATGTGTGTGTATGTGTATATGTATGTGAGTATGTATATGTGTATATATGTATATATATATATATATGTGTGTGTATGTATGTGTATATGTATGTATGTATATCTATCTTTATGTATGCATGTATGTGTACATGTGTGTGTATGCATGTGTATGTATGTGTATATGTATGTATGTATGTATATATGTATATATATAATGTATGTGCGAGTGTATATACATATATATGTAGGTGGGTATGTATGTGCATATACATGTATGCATTGATCTCTTTCTTCTGTTTTTTTTTTGTTTTTTTATGTTCTCTTTTCTGTTCTCTTTCTGCCCCTTTCCTGTCCTTTCCGGCCGGGTCCAGCAGCATAAACTCTGTAATACAAGCTATTATCCAAAACAAATTGAAAAATAAAATAAGAATCAAGAAATACAAGGGGATCATTACATCTACAAAAGTTCCCCTTGGCAAAATAAATTTGCTCAGCAGAACACAGCATCCAGAACATCAGTCTGCTTGCTTAAATGCTGGACAAGACAAAAAAAAAAAGAATCAAACCCTTTAATGTAAGGCGTGACAGAAACGTATGACGCAAAATGTCGAATAACTCGCCACCTTTTCGTCTCGCTGCTCATGCTGGACAGATTGTTATCAGAACCGCATTAGGGTTTGAACACCAAAGTAGAAACAGAAACTTGTAAAACGGGTACTTGCGGTGAAGGAGCCAGATTGGCCAAACAAGGAGCTGGATTTTCTTCTTTTAATTCTTCTTGCCTCCAGGAATACTGCCCCCTAGCGAGCAGCTGATGTAACTACATGACATGGCCGAGGCAGTTTGGTCTGCTTCACACAGTGCAGTGTAAAAAGCAAAGAAACCAAACGAAGATGCAAAAATTATGGGAATTTTCTGCTTTCGGAAACCGAACCACCCGGCTCTGCCTATAAATGCTGGAAGTGCCTCAGCCTTTTTACGCAGAGCTGTAGTAAATGTGTCATGACACAGAATACCATAGGACCCGGTAGCGGCGGAGCTTTCTTGGAAAAGCAAACAAACAATATCAGTACATGACTGAGAAGGGATTCTAAGCACCACCCAAGAACAATTTCCTTAGAATCACGGTGGCTTAATTTAGAAAAGTTCTGTGTTGATTGCTTGTTATAAAACATTAAGTAAAGTTTGGCATCTCTGCTTCAGCATGAAAGCAGCTATGGAACCAGTTTGGATGGAGTAGCTTATTCTGTATAGACTAACTGCTACTTACTGTCAAAATGTAAATGTTTTAAGAAGTAAGAGAAAGCAAAACACAATAAGGCATGAAAAATCAATGCGAGATGCAGTCGCGCAGCTTTTAAAGTGAATCTTTTCATTTCCCATTTTGGCCTCCATTCAAACAGCCTGTAGGTTCTCATGTCCCCCCCGGACCCTACAGGCAGCTCCACTGTTTGTTTTCCACTCCAACGTGGGGACAGATTTGGACAAGGGCGACAGCGGAGTCTATTTTCTCCACCTGGAAGCTTGGAACGGAGGGGAGGGAAACTCAAGACTGGTTTTACCCGTTTCCTGGAAACAGTAAAGCAAGCGGGAGGCCCTGCTGTCAGGGAAAGGGGTCGGGACAGACTGTGACAGAGTGCACTGAGAGAGACTGAAGCCTCTGACCAACAGATAAAGAATATGTGTGAATGCATGAGTGGGCATGTTTATTTACTCTCCTGTCTATGTCTATGTGTGTGTGTGTGTGTGTGTGTGTGTGTGTAAGTGTGTATGTAAGAGGGAAATAAAATTAAATGGTAAAGAGTGCATGCTCAGGCCAGAGGATTTGCTGATGCCCACAAAGATCTGTTTACAGTGAGTGCCCCTGATGACCCCCCAGAGGATGCAGGCCGCAGTGCCAACATGCACACATACACACAGCCACAGCACATGGACACACACATCATCTCAGCTACATATCTCAGCAGACATAGATACAGAGGACCTTAAGGCACCTGTTAGAGACATCCAAAGGTCTTGATTTCAGACAAAGCACAAATACCTACAGCGTTGGTGGATGTGTGATTATCAATCTTCCGCAAATCAGCACGGTGACCCGCAGCTGAATGGCATTGGGAAGTTTTGCATCACGAGATGAAATGTACAAAATGCTCTCTCTCTTTCTCTGTCTCTGCAAGGAAGCCAATGAAAGAGTGCGAGTGTGGGAGTTACAAAGCTTGTTCTTAGGCCTGAAGGAGTAAAAGCCTGGAGAAAGGGTGCGAGAGAGCTGTGAGAGAGGAGAGACTAAATACACCAGGAAAGGACTGAAGCACAAAAACAGGAATAAAATGTCAAATGAGGCAAGAAGCAGGGATGGGGCTGCAAAATGATTAAAAATGGAACATGAACAAGGAATGCTTTGTGTGAGGGGAAAACGTTGGGGAGGGGTTTACACTTATTTTCTTTATTGTCATGAGACCGATGGTTGATACCATTAAAAGCTAAATATGAAGATATAGCGCAAAAGTGGTAAACCTATTCAAGCTTGAATAACAAATTTGAGGAAAAAAAAGCCAATCTGGGAACACATAAATAATTGAAAATCCCACTCCCAAAGTTATTAAATCCCTAAAAACCCATTTGTGTTGCTGAGATTAATTCATACAGCATATGGTATCTGAACAGAAACAAAGAGTAAACACTGTTTCAGGTTACAGCACCTATTTCAAAAGGTCAAACAAACAACAACTAAACAAAGTGTTTTATTTTGGTATCTACAAGTTAGATACCAAAGGTAGCACGAAACACTGAACAAGCATGGCTTGTTTGGAAGGATAAAACCTCTTCTGTCTTAAAAGAGCATGGCAGGATAGTTTAGGTTTGCAGATCTGAGAAAACCACACAGGAAATATGGGAAATGTCTGTAAGACATACGAGACCAAAATGGAGAAAACTCAGAAATACTCAGAAAACCAAACAGCATATGAGCACAAACAGGTAGCGATTTTTTTGTGTTTTCACAAGCAAAAACTGGGAAGGGTGCCAGTATACCCAAACGACCCAGTCCTACTCTTCATGGAGCCCTTCTGTTGGGATTCCAATTTTACTAATCAGACCCTAAAGGGAAGAGCTTCACAGTTCAATTCATTGACTGGTTGAAAGAACTGTCGCTTGCCGTGTGACTTGGCAAGAAGAACTAAGTAGGAACATGAAGTTTATGTTGTTTAAAGCCACATGCCAAGAAGAAAGAACACAAACTGCTGGATGTCCACCATTCCCCTCATTTGTTTCATTATTGGTCAGGAACATGTTGTACTGGAACGTGCACTGAAGAAATGCCACAAATATCAACGATTACCAAACTGAACCACACCAAATCATCTCATCAAGAGCCAGACCCCTTGGTGAAATCTGGGCTTAAGGCAATGATCCCAACCAGCAAATCTATAACAGGATGGTGATGGCCATATCCCAATTCAGGTTCTGCACACTTTGAAGTGCACAGTCTACGTAGGTTTTGGAGTGTTCTGCGTAGTCTGCACACTTCAAAGTGCGCTTACAGTTAATAAAATGAGACAGCTCCACCTAATGTACGAGAATCACCCACCGAACTCCAGTCCTCCGTTGCCGGGCAATTGCATATGCCATGTTTATCTAGTTAGTGAGCCATTCTTTGTGCGTCTAAATTATAAACATGCGTTGGAGACCAGCGCTTCTCAGGCTAAGAGTGAAGGATGCATGGCTCATAGCCTTCGTTTCAAGCTACTATGGAGCTAAACAAAGTACAAATTTGAAGGGTAGATTCGAAGGAGCCTTGGTATTGGGACAGCACTTGGCGAGCTACTATGATGTATGTAGCCGACAAATCTGGTAAATGGACTTGTACTTATATAGCGCTCTCTAGTCATGCAGACCACTCAAAGCGCTTTACACTACTTGTCACATTCAGCCATTCACACACACACTCATACCGATAGGCACATCGGAGGGCAGCTTGGGGTTCAGTGTCTTTCCCCAGGACACTTCGGCATTTAGTCTGGGGAAGTCTGGAATCGACCTCCCAACTTTCCAGTTGAAGGATGACTGCTCTTCCTCCTGAGCTGCAGCCGCCCCGAAGTGCGCTCCGAAGTGTACACACCCTGTATTAGGACATAGCTATTGACCATCTGGAGTCGGTAGGGCAATATCTGCCAGGCAAAATATTAGATTCAGTTTTTTTTTATACATTGTGATACGACTGTGCTGGTTTTAGGCAATAAAATTATGTGTGAAACCCAGCCACAGTGTTTTCCTTCCCCTGTCTGAATCACATGATAAAGGCAGACAATTAGATGTCGTGATGAAGATGCTGCCAATGTTAAGGATGACAGTGTTTTAATATTTTACTGGTTTATGAACACTGTCTCATTATCAGTGGTGATTATAAAGTAAAGGTCCTGCCATGTATTTGGACCTACCTGTGCATTTAGAACAGGTGTTTTCACTAATAGGCTTTTTAACCTTGCAGTGAAGCTAAGTTAATTAAATTCAGTTGGTTCAGTGACTGGTTGGAACAGCTGCTAGACAGGACTTTTCCCTTTATGGCACCTGGATCATACACACCTCTGATCATTATATCTGTTAAAGTTCTATTATATATATCATCTTTTATTATAGCTAATTTAAAAAATGTAAATCATTAATTTGTCAAAATCAAAATGGTGATTTGTTTTCTATTGGTTTGTTTTATTAATATTCCATGTTGCTCTTGCAATTAAGATATTGAGAGGAAACGAATGAAAAGAAATGAAAGACGCATTACATAACTTTAGGATCTTCAAACTCTGCGTTCCGGACTTGTTCGATGACACAGTGACATCTACCATGTGCATTTCTAGAGCTGCTGCTACCCAGCAGTATCCCGAGGCTGAGAAACAGCTCTACCCTACGAGACGTTGCAGCAGAGTTTTGCTTCACGGTAAAGATGAGGAACTGGCAATTTTGAACATGCAACGTCACTGATTTAGCAAAGAAACGCAAGAAGATTAAAAGAAATAAAGGGAGAAAAAAAGTAATTGAAAGAGTCTTTTGCTGGCTGGAGAGAGCTAACAGGCCAGGTAGGATGCAAGATGAATGAATTAGCCGATGACAGGGGGCGCGTGATGAGAAAATGGCAAAAGTTCTGTAGTGTCTTTAATGTGCAAAAAGTATTGGTATCAATGTAGATGTAAAAGAACAAACTAATGGCCAAAAGGGAAGCGTTTGGTATCCCTGCAGCAGAATGGATGGAAGAGAGAGAGTGCATCAAGGTGCTGCAGATACCCAGTCAAGGTACAGTCAATACAGACATAAAACTAGCTTCCCTATAATACAACTCTCAACACAGATGCCAATATGTGCTGCTCTGCTCTCCACATATCAGCCCTGCAGTACTACTTTTATTTTCACCTAAACGTTTTCACCGTCTTTATTCCTTTCAGCAGACACATGAACATACATGTCCACTGATCAAACACACTCGTCTTACACGACAATGAAGTAGGGCTGGGCAATTAATCGGATTTTAATCTTAATTACGATCTGAGTTTTCAACGATCATAAAAATAAAAGGGTGTGATTATTTTTCTCTTTGCAGTTTCCTGTGCAGCTGTCTTCAGTTGCCAACCGAGCGTCTCTGGCGTTGCAGCGCTGTGCTGTAAACTCCTCCCACAGCCGCTTTGGTTTCATTCAGACACTGCTGCCAACTTGGCGACTTTCTTGCTAAATCTGGCGACTTTTTTGTTAAAAGCGACTAGCAGGTCAATGTAGAATAACTGCAGTAGGTTGTGGAAGTTCACAACAACATAGTTTATACCATTGTCAGTGACAACTGGCTGCATTATTTTCGTATGAGCGCACACGTAGTTCGGCGAGTTAAAAATTGTAATATCCCTCCATTACGAGGCGTTACCATAGCAACGTGTTAACCAGCTGGTTCAGATCAGCCGTCTTTTAACAGGTGAATGAGAGAAACGCGCTGCAGCCTGACAGCGGTTGTTTGGCATAAAACGTACATCCAGGCCAACCTAAAATAGTTCCTATATAAGCGGTAAAAGCAGATTAAACAACTTGGAACCGTGCATTAGACGGTTATAATCGTGACACGGAGTCTAGAACACCACGACGCGCAGCGGTGTTTAAAAATACTGGATAATTGTGGTAAATAATCGAGATCTCAGTTTCAGTCAAAATAATCAAGATTATATTTTTTGTCATAATTGAGCAGCCCTACAATGAAGCAGAATAAATGCTGTGTGGTGCCAACAGCTATGCTAATGTCCAATAATGTGACATTTGCAAAAGATGGAGTGGCTTGATATCAATAAGAAGCAAGAAACAAGAAACAAAGAAAAAGTCACAGATTAACTTAACACAGGCTCTAAATTTTAGGGCGTTGCTTCATTTCTTTATATAAAGCCGAGTCAAAGTCCAGTGTGTTAGTAAGCTGTGTGTAAACACAGCAAAGTTTGGTAAACATGCGTGTTAAACTGTACAAAGGAACGTTTGAAGAATGTGTAAGGAAAGCTGTTGTAGTGTAGTGTGTGGGTATTTGGCTTTGAACCATCCTGTCAGCAACAGAGATGGAGAAAGAAAGAGGAAGATGAAAGTAGGACAGACAGCATCAATAGAAGATGTTAGCTCCCTCCTCTCCTCAGCTGGATCCTTCCTTCATTCTCCTCTGTCTTTTGCCACTGAGGGGAAGCAAAAGAGGTCACCCGCACCTACAAGCACTCAATCAACCTGCCGGCGACCTTGCTTGTCCTGAATACGGTGCCCGCTCCCCCGTTTGTCTGGCTGCAACACTGCCGACCTGCTGCCATCTCTCTGCAGCTGGCGCCAGGTTACAGCAGCACACGCACAGTGGAGGTACAGCTCCGTTTTACTGCCTCATACTCCAAGGAAGACCTTCTGCTGTTTGAAATGAAGGTCAGAAGGAAGGGAGATTATTTACGGAGCATTTACATGCAACAGTTGTCTGAATATAGAGCAGCAAATCAAATGTTAAAAATGTTTTTATAAAAAAAGATAGACTTGGTACTACTGGGTGTGTGTGTATGCGTTGCATCAACTATATATTTAATAACATTGTGGCAGTATCCTTGCAAGGTATATATTTTATTTATTCATTTTTTAAAATATAAATACATTTAATGATGTCTCAAACCTAATTTCAGGGAGTGACAGGTCTGGACACAGTTATTTAGCGTTGTGGTGCTGAAATAAATAAAGCTTTCCAGTAGAATCACATCTATTTTTAACAGGTTACCTGATGACCCAAATATATCAGACGTTCAATATTTCTTTTCAGCCTTTTAATAATCTTTTTTGATAATTTGTGGTGTAAATAATTAAATTTTCAAACCGTTTTCTTGGTGACATTTGGCTGAAAAGTCATTCCTTCATTTTGAAACAATATTTTAATCTGCTTTAAAAAAAATTTTTAACTACAAACTATGAATGGTTTATGAATGTTGACAACAGTGATACTAACAGGAACTTTTTATAAAAATGAGTAAGTACATAAAAAATAAAGAGAAAAATGAATGAATAGATAAAGGAAAGCTTTAAATACCAGATGCTATTCTGTCCTTTATGTCAATCAACTTTGATGTTCAAATAGTTACAAAATATATTTTCATATTTGACTTATATTTCAATATTTTATATTAAACATTATTATTTGGAATATACTTTATTAGGTAAAAGTGTTGGTCTATGCTTGATGCAACCATGTGTGAGTGTTTTTTTATATATATTTTAAAAGCTATGTGGTGAAAAGCAGAAGCTTACGGGTCTGAGGAAGGAAGGGAAAAGAAATGCTTTTTTATTTCACATTTAAAACATCCAGCTAAAAATGGACTTGTGTCTTACAGAATGAAAAAACTGGCAGTCATGCAGCCAGAACGTTTAAATAAATGAGGAAATTGATGCCAAACATATTATTTTACTGCGATGATGAGGTGATGATGGTGGCCCTGCCATGGACTGGCAACCTGTCCAGGGTGTACCTCACCTGCTGCCTGCTGGGACAGACTCCACCTTCCTTTTGACAATTAAATGGACTAAACTGTAAAGAAAATGAGAAAATAAATGACACTATGACACCATGGTGATTTAAAAAAAAAAAAAAAAAAAAAAAATCTTTAGACTAAGTTGTACTAAAATGTTGAAAGATTTACCCATAAGAACCCAGCAAGACATATAATATGACCACTTTATGGTACAAAGTTTGCTCCAAATCCTGTGGGAAACAATCTTATTTCCTTCTGCTCCTTAATGGACACCAGAAAGCAATTACACTTTAAAAAATTGACATGTCACACGGTAATGAATAGTAAATAATCCTAAAAAAAAAATTTGGTACATTTTTATGTTTATTTTTGTTCAAGGTAAAAATAAAGACCTCGTATTCAGTCAGTAAGTAAGTCAATCGAAGGACAGATGGATAGATAGATCAAATAAAACTAAGCTTGGTTTGTTAGTTTAGTTAAACAAGATCTTTCCCCTTTATTTTAATTGCTTTTGATGTTATGTTTCACATTTCAGAACATTTGTCAACTCTATTGTTTTAAAAGTGGGTTATAAATAAAGTTGCAGCTGCATTTTCTACATGGTGTATGGAGTTTTGCTTGTTACAAGCCTGCCAGGTGGGTTGAAACAGCAGAGAAAAACGTAAACACTCAGTTGTCTTTCAGTGCACCAACATGCCAAGCAGATAAAATGTGTCTGGTAATATCAAAAGCAGCTTGAAAAAAGTGAGTGAAGTTCTGACAAAAAGAAGGAAATAAAAAATAAAAAAAAAAGGGTTTTATAATGGTGTCATCTGAAAAAAAAAAAAAAAGCCAGAGGTACGTTTCTCACTCTTTTATCAGTGTTGTGAAATATGGAGTCTTTTCATATTTGGCATTGTGAAAACACGAAGAAAGTCGTTTTATTGGGTTCAATGTGCTGTGAAGTCCGAGAGGAAATTTCTCCCAATGGCTGCAGCTAATTTCCACAGTCTAAAAGCAAGTGTCATCATCAAATCCAAACGGCATCAAAACAACGCAGATTAACATCCAGTCCACACATCGTCATTATCAGCGTGAGCTGAAAGCTGCTGCTAACTGTCTGAAAGGTGCAAACAGCAGGAAAGTAGTTTGCATGATGCAAAAGCCATCATAACCTAACAGAGTCAGTTACCTGATCCTGTAATAACGTCGGACACAGCCGACCTCCACCACCAGATGCTGCAAAGGCTGCAAACTAACAAGCACGGCTGCCGATATGTCTATCAGCTGTGACAGTCGGGTCACATTCCTTTGTTATGTGCTGTCGGATGGGCCTTCCCCTTCGGAAAGTTAGTTCCAACTGTGGATACAGCTGCAAAGATGGCTCCAGTGACCAGCTACACAAGGCATGGAAACACCGCACATGAGCTGAGAGAGATGAGAGGAGAAGAAAGAGTGGTTTTTTTCCCCCACTTTTTTTCCCCTGCAAGAAAGGCAGACATGTTGAAGAACTTTGGGCTTTATCACAAGTTAGCCTGCTTCAGTGCGAGACTGTGCAAATGTATGTGAGAGAGAAAGAAAAAGGGAGAAGCAGACAGAGACAGGAAAGTGATTCATCTCTAAAAGGGCAGATTCCTGGGTGATGTATGGTGTGTGTGTGAGTTTGTGTATTGTAGAAATGGGCGTAGGAGGTGTAAGCTGGCTAGCTACAACTCATCTTACTGCTCCACAGAGCAATGTGGAGAATGAGGATTCTGGGTTCTGCCTGCTGATCAAAGACGTGGAGAAGCTGATACAAAATCTGCCCTCCGCTCTTCTCGCTTCCAGCTTTTCCAACACACACACGCACAAACACAGACTTACAAGCTCAGCAAACAGCATGCAGGTTAATGCTATGACTGATTTCTATGCTTAATAAAAGTCAAAAAGAGTTTAGCTCAAATATGAGCATTGGTAAATATAAATACTGTGCATTTTGTCTTTAAACAAATCTACTGTATCATGTTCTGTTGCTAGTTAATGATGCTACACATTGCTAGTAGAGACATAAAAGTTTCTGTTACTGAGCCAAACTTCATTAAAATAAATGTCAAATAACTGCCAATTTCAGAGTTTAAGAAAAGGAAATGAGGAAGAAAAGCTTTGAAAAGTTGTAGCAAATTCTCATCAAGTAAAAAAAAAACCCAAAATAAGGCTACGTGGCTACCTTGTATAAGCCGCAATTCTCGTAAAATCTCGTCTGGCTTTTTCATAGGAATTCATAGGAACTGAGGTTTATGCGCTAAACACTGTTCAATGGAAACACCTGCAAATCGCAATTGTTGTTTGCAAATATCACTTTTATTTAACTAAAAAAAAAAAAAAAAAGAAAAAAAGAAAAAGAAAACGTAACAGATATTTCCTTTTTATTACCTTGTGATATGTCCAAATTATTATTGTGTAGTCTTTTGCTTTCTGATAGTTATTAGGAGCCAAAAAACAAGTCAAATGTATCAGAAACTGTGTTTATTAAATAGGTCACGCTGGGCTCTATGGGGTTAAAGCAAAACATCTTTTGTTAATTTTGGCATTTTTGGTAACTTCAAAAAAAAAAAAAAAAAAAAAAAGGAAATAAATGTCTGTCCACTGAAATAAAAAAAAACCAAATAATTCCAAATATTCACAACTCATTTTAAACCTCTATACCCAGTAATTTACATGTCTATTTTCTTGTTAAAAGTATTCGCTTATATTAACCATTTCCTGAACTTGAGAGGTTGTTGCACCTCTTATTTGCATCCATACAACAGAAAATGCAACTGGTCGTCTGCGAGAAGAGCGCTACCTCTGTTTAAAATTTCCTAGCAGAAACTTTGGCAGATTCATGCAGGTCT
The DNA here is from genome assembly GCF_933228915.1 of Telmatherina bonti. Taxonomy (NCBI): domain Eukaryota; kingdom Metazoa; phylum Chordata; class Actinopteri; order Atheriniformes; family Telmatherinidae; genus Telmatherina; species Telmatherina bonti. The sequence goes on along the minus strand of NC_136621.1, from coordinate 37,272,401 downwards.
ATCGATTTCTTTTCGGTAGAACAAAAATTAGCATAAAATTTTTCAAAGATGCAATACCTGTTTAGTCACTGCATTAAATAAATATCTCGATAAATGTATTTGAGCAATTTCAACTTATCTTTAATTTCATCCGATAGAATCTGCTCCTCTCAGGGTCTCAAATGGCATTTCAATGTCCCTTAAAAGATGGACAATCCTAGTTCTGCTTGATCTAAGTGCAGTTTTTGACTTAGTGGATTTATCCTCGTGGACAGGCTGATGGACTGGGTGAGAGTCTCAGGAACTGTCCTGAATTGGTTCAGCTCTTATCTGTCTGACAAACTGTTCTCTGTAGTTGTCGGCCTCTACAAGTCAGGGCCCGTCTCCCTTTCCTGTGGTGTTCCCCAGAGCTCAGTCTTGGGGCCTATCCTGTTCTCATTGCACATGCTTCTTCTCAGGTATAATGCCTCTAAATTTGAGGGCATCTCATGCCAGCTGTGTGTGGATGACCTGCAATTATATTTTATTTTAGCCCTGATAGGACAGAACTGAATTATTCTCTGTGAGGTCGCTGCTATCTGCTGAAAACTTGCTTTGTGTGCCACAAAGCAGGTTAAAAACCAAAGGTGATGGAGCCTTTCTTCCTCTTGAGTTAGAGCCACTCTCTCTGCTGACAAGTAGTTAAAACGCATCTATTTAGGCATTTTAACTAACATGTTGCTGCATTTTGGTGCTTTTATTTATTATTTATCTTGTTTGATGTCTGGTCATTTTTTTAAATGTATTTTGTGGGTTTTTTTTTTTTTTTTTTTTATCCAGTGAAAGTTTCTTCTGTGAGAAATAAAACATAAATAAAAATTTACTTACTTCAATCTTACAGTTTAAACTTCTGACTTTATAACATATACTGTTCTACAAATACAACTAATAATCTTTTTTTTCAGATCATGCAAATATGAAACATGGAATTACCTGTAATACGAACATAAGAGTAAACATTCAATAATCAAACAGATTAATTTTTTTTTTTTTTAATGAGTGCATGTAGTCAAACTGAAAGCCAAATTAAATGACAAATTACAAAATTAATTTCAAAAGTGGGTAAAAACCAGGAATCAGTGTTTGTTACTGAACTGTAAGAAATTGGCCGAAAGAAACAGGATTTATATCCAGAAAAGCCCAATAGTCATCAATAATACCTAAATACAGGAAAACAAGGTTACATAAGGCTAAACAGAAACCGTCATGGACCGCGGCTGATTGAATGAAAGTGATATTCAGTGATGAAATCCTGAATCTGCATCTGGCAAGAAGATTATGTCAGACTGTTTGTTTGGTACAGATCCAATGGAACAGACAGAGATGTCTGAAGAAAACCAACAAATTTCCGCCGCTGTTGATGGAAAGGGCCAAAAACCTGCTTTAGAGGTAAACAAAGTAGGTTTGGTGATGATTAAATTATTTTTCAGGAAGATAATCAAATTTTGCTAAAGAATGAAGATCAACTGGTTCACAAGGTCAGTAAACGGGTCAGATCACAATTTGAGTTCAAACTGGTGGAAACTAAAGAAAAAACTACAAACTAGCAGGACTTGTGACCATTTCAAACTAATTTCATAACTAGCAGCGAGACATTATTTGATGTTTTTTTTATGAGCTGCTCTTTGGCCACCTGCTCAGAGATCACACAGAGAAGTTTGGATGCCAAGGCATGGTGGAGTCTTTTAGCAAAGTTCCTCCTTGTGATTTTGGTGTGCTGCATGTTTGGATTGATGCTTCCTATTTGTAACGCTCACATTAAATGTAAGAGTGTTAGGACTAAGTTGTGCAATGGATGGAATGGGTGAACAGAAGACCAGATTCACTACGGGAGCTTGTGTGGTGAATGAATAAAAACAGGAGGCAGGAAAATTAAAGTTAAAGATAATTGTATTAAATTTGAAAAGAAATTAAATAAAGCACAATTAAATAAATTATATTTGTAAACAAGAGAACCAAACAATGATACAAAAAAACCACTTTCATAAACCTTTTTCCAAGTTTCTTTTTTTTTTTTCCAGTTCGGTTCAGTTGTACCAAAAAAGATTTTTTTCCTTTTTAGGAGTTTCGTTCAGTCTTTTTATTACGATCCTTGAGGGAAACGCATAATCCAGCTTTTAGTTACGATCCTTGGAGGAATCCCAAAGTTCATGTCAAAACTAAAGATATCCGGTGTTCGGAGAAAAACATCAAAACAGAAAGGTCCTACCTAATCCAGCTCACCACCTCTTGAAGAGGATTCTGGGGGGTGTAAAAAACCTGACCATTGAGTTTGAAAAGCTTTCGTTTAGTTTTTGGGGAGTTCTGGCGGAGTTTGCGGAGTCATCCAGCACATAAGTCCAGGCGTGGAGCAGGGCAATGGTGACAGGATGTTAGTGAAACCGCAGCCACTTTTATAGTAGCGCCACTAGTGGCAGGGCATGTGACTGCGGCTGGGAGCAGTGAAAGACTCCCACATTATTTGGAGACATGGGTTACAGATTGAATGCAAAGATCATCTGTACTGCACGTATGTCATGCTGCCCCCTCTGCAGGGACCTTTAGTTTTTTGTTTTTTTTTTTTGCATAAAATAGGTTTTATTTTTTTACAAAAACACTAAATGGAAACTAACTTTTAAAACTCACAAACCACTGATAACTATTTAAGGAGGCTAAATCGGAGCTCTGGGTAAAAATAAATGCAGAGCCATTTAGAAGCTGAGAGCAAAGCTGGATGAGCCAAATCTTTGAGAAGCTGTACTTCCCATCATCACTGGTTTCAACCCACCAACAACAGTTCTGAGCATGGATGAGGGAAAACCTCCAACAGAACCAAACCCAGGAAGGATAACCACCTGCTTCAACTGGTCGGAGCTGGAGATAAAAAGGCAAGATGACAGTGACAAAATGCAACAGAGGAGTTACAATATAATTTGGACTTATCCACCCCTTGCTTCCACTGTGTGGTGTAAATCCAACCAGACAACAAGCCCATGAAGGCATGTCTCCTCAGGGAGCTCCCCAGTGCTCATAACCCCTCTGAGAGCTCTGACAACTGTTTAGTCTCAAGGATTATCTAAATCTGTTGGATGTCTGACTACTCATCTTTTATTCAGAGGAAAATCTCAACAGTAACAGTAAAGATGGCACCAGATAGCTGCCTGGCTAGGTGTGTATGTGTGTGAGAAGGTGTGAGAGGGAAAGATGTCAGAAAGAGTGTGTGAGTATATGTGTGTTTGTGTGCATGCGATTTCCCAATAGTCACAGATCTGCTCCAAAGGCTAACAGTGCATCTATGTGTTAATTCTGGGGAAGAAACAGCCGCACAGTACAAGCCTCTTAATAAGCAGCGAGCCTCTTTTTTTCCCATATTCCAGTTTTATGTCTCACCATGGCCTTCTCCCACTCCACTCTGCCTCCACCTGTTTTACCCTGCCTCTGCCACCTCCCCTTGTATCTCTACAACAGAAATTCTTTCTCAGCCTCACACCCTTTCACTGTACAACCTCTCCAACTGCACGTGCTCCCTCCCTAGTCATCTCCTCCTCCTTTTCACCCATTTATCTCTCCTTTTATCTGTCACAGCCACCTCCTCCCCCCCCTTCTCTCACGCCCTTCCTCTAAGCTTCTCTTCTTGTAAGCCGTGGGTCTGCAGGGTGCTTGTTATCCAGCACCTATCCAGACGTCCCTCAGCTGGTAAGCCAGACAGCCAAACAGGCGTTCAGACAGACAGACGAAAGGTGACTAGAGTGGAGGACATGAGTGACGGCCAGGCAGCTACAGCAGGCAGACTGACAGGAAAGAGGAAAAGGAAAAACCAGACAGCAGATGTCTAGAGAAGCAGCATCGAGATACAAAAAGAGAGCAAAAGATGGAGGCTGTCAGTATGAAACTACAGCTAACAGGAAATATGATAAATATGGGCAGGCGAGTAGGGGGACAGACAGGTCGGTGGTACAGCCAGACAAGCAGGCCGTCACAGGCTGGTGCGTAGCAGCGAGCTGAGCTACAAGCCCTGCATCCCAACAGGCCAGAGGGTCAGGGGCTGCGTGGCTGACAAACACTGCCGCTGTCTGGGCCTGGCACAGAACTGCAGCCTCTAACTGACGCATGCATAGCCACAAATAACCCTTTACTTACTGGATGTTTAGCTCTTACTTTTATTCCCTTCAGCTATTTGTGATTTTAATGAAGTCACTTGTTTTACCTTTCAGACTGACTGGTAAAACCAGTCAGATAACCAAACAGATAACGTTCTTTTGTTCTTTCACACACACACACACACACACACACACACACACACACACACACACACACACACACACACACACACACACACACACACACACACACACACACACACACACCAAAAAAAAAAAAAAAAAAAAAGGTTTACCAGATAGACAAAACTAGGGTTTTGTAAAGGAATTAAATAGTTAACAATAGTACTTTTATTTATTAATGTCTGGAAAAAAATAGTGTTTGATTCTGCGTATGGATCACCCAACGAGCAACAACATTAAAAATTAAAACACATTTATGCCACTGATGGTCTTACATTGGCATCTGGATCTAATAAATATTTAGAGTTGTAAGAAGAAAAAAATAAGTAAGAATAAAGGTCTGAAAGGCTTTGATGACCAGACGACTGGGTTAGAGGATCTCTGACAAGGCATAATTGTAGAGTCATCAAGGCACATGATGGTTAGTGTTTATAAAAAAGTGGTCCAGACCAGTAAAGCAGTAACTCATGCTTCTTCGACTCCCTGTTCTGGAACTGCCACATCTATCATGACCACCCACTTGTGCTCCTTTTCAACCATTACTTAGTCTGGTTGGTTAGTCAGCAGCCATTTGTCAGGCCCTATTCTTGTGCTACTATGATCATAACCTCTGTGCTGTCATTCAAGCTGAGCTTTTACAGCCACTAGACGGATTTCTGATTTCTTTTCAGCAACTTCCTACATCTGCTGATAATGCATCCTATGCAGGCGCTCAGTCTTCTGCCTATTTTTTAATCTCATAACCCACTGCTGCTGTCTGAAGCATTCTTAGAAGTTAATCTCTGGTGTATTCTCGGACGTCCCTTTCTGCACGCTGGATGGTGCTTTAGACGCTCACCAACATTTGCTCTTATCTTTCTGTTGTTTGTAGAGCCTTGGGGTGATGGACTTTGGGTGGAACCCTCTACACATGTGATGAGTTTTCAAGTTCTGACATGAGTGTCATTTATCTTACTATTTCAGCTGCGTGCTTGATGACTCATGGGGCGTATGTTGATGGCACCTGGCTAACTCTTTGGATGTGTTTAGCTGTGGCCAGTCATGGCCTGTGAGATACAAAGGTATTGGTTATTAGTAAGGCATTAGCTTACTTTGATGCCTTCAACCATGTCTTTTGGTAGCGTTTGGACTAATCACCTATTTTGGGGGTTTTTGGCAACCGTGAAGCTTCTCTTACACACTATTTCTTAAAATACAGTACAGAACTTTTGCAGTTTTTTCAGGGACGCACCCCGTATTGATGGTTTACTTGGCATCCATCTCTGATCATACCTTACCCCGTGAACTCTCTCTAGCCAGTAAAAAAAACCATCCTATTTTTACTCTTGTGTTTTCTCTTATTTTGTCTCTTTCTGTTACTTTTCCTTTGAAAACGTTTGCTTGTGTTTCTTTGCTGAATCAGCCATGGTGTGCACATAGCCAGTTTGTTTATATTCCTTTGCCAGCTTGCGGCACGGTGCTGAAAGTCAAACTCGGCTAGAAACATCACGCAGCTTCCCAAATAAAAAAGGTGTATAGAGGAGTTTCTCAGGCTTGGAATGCTGTTAGGCTGCAACGGCTGCACATTATGGATGTCACTGTACTATCAATCAAGTCCTGAATGGAGACTTTTTTTTTTTAAGTTGTAAAGTTACGTAATGGGTCTATCTATAAACTGTGGTGAGCATAAGCAGTGGGGCAGTACTAACTTAAAGGCTATGTCTTAAATCAATAGGAGACAACTGATAGTATCTCAATGCTCCTTAACTGGTTCAGGTCTTATTGCAGAAGGTTGGAGTTATTTTGTTACGATCAGCAGCTGTGAATCTGAGCGAGTGGCCATGATTTACGGAGTACCTCAGGGGTTAGTCCTTGGACCTCTTCAGCTCTACTTGTATATGCTTCCTATGGGTCAAATAGTACATAACTTTAAGACTGATTAACACAGTTATGGAGACAATACACAACTTTATGTGTCACAAGACGACCACAGTACAACAGAATGTGTCTTGTTAACAGTATAACAGACTTATTGTGTCAGTATTTGGAGCAAGTAATGACCTGGGAGATAAGAGAGAGAATTTTCTACAATTAAATGAAGACAAAACTGAGATTATTCTCTTTGGCAGCAAAGACCAGAGTCAGCATTGGGGAATGCCTGGAGAGTTGGGCTCATAAAACCCCCCATGAAATTTGTAACCAAACGAAATTCATGTTGATAGAGTCAGATCTCACTTTCAGCAGCAACAGCTTCACTAAGAAGCTTTTTACCATCAGAATCACCAGCAAAATGAAAATTTTATGCTCCCAGAAACACCAGTAAACTCATCAATGCATTCATCTCCAGTAGATTGGATTACTGTACTTGCCTTTTAACAGGACTTCCTAAAAAGACCATTAAACATCTGCAGCTCATCCAGAGCGCTGCTCTAGCAGAAACTTTAACCAGTACTAAGAGCTCAGAACACATCACACTGGTTTTAACATCTTTACACTGGTTTCCAGTCAGTGACAGGAAAGAACTGAAAAGCCTACTGATGGTTTACAAATCTCAGAATGGTTTAGGACCAGAATACATCTGTGATCTGCTCAGAAAATTTAAACCAAGCAGAGCTCCTAGATACAAAGACTCTGGTAACTGCTTCAGACCAGAATCCAGACCAGAATCAAGACTAAATATGGAGAAGCAGCCTTTAGGTTTTATTCTGCAAACAAGAGGAACAAATTGCCAGTGGACATTAAACACTCACCAAATGTAGGCACTTTTAAATCCAGATTAAAAACATTTCTTTTCACCTGCAGGAAGTCTGCACAGTAACTTTTATATGATCTTGCTTTAAATTATTTTAAAGTGGCTCTATTATAAACATTTCAGGCTAGCATTTTTCTCAAACCTCTTTATTAATTTGGTATTGATCCTCTCAGATCAGCCTCTGCCAGAAACAAGCAAACAGAGAAAGCTCCGCCCTATGTCCTGCCTGTGGGCTGTGTCTGATTGGTCAACTGCTGGGAGTACTTATATGGAGCAGTGAAGGTGGGTGTGGCTTTCGTATCGTGAACGTGCACAACCTAGAGAAGATGACCAATCACTGAATGCCTCCCCTGGGTCACTAAAATTTCGAAGTAGAAATAACTCACGCCATTCCACCGCTATGGAAACCTAATGTTGAGAGTGCTGGAAAACTTAAATATGCGTTTAGGTTATTAAAAAAAACGGTGCGGCTCATATGTCTGATGAGTATTCAACACTATAACACTGTAGAAAGCTCAGAAAACTAGAAATAGCGTCATAGAACCGCTTTAAGATTTGATTGTGATTTTTGCCATTTGTTGCTCTTGTGTGCTTCTTTACTAAAATACCATATGAAATAGACACCTGTTTAGACTATAGTCCTCCATTTAGTAATTTTTTGAAAAGCAAATTACCTAAAAAAAAAAAAATAAAAAAAATAAAAAAATAAAAAAAATAAAAAAACTTTCCATGGCCTTAAAATGTCTGGGATGTGACTGCAGTTTTTACAACTGATTTGGAAACATACCGTTATGGCACAACAAATATCTCCACCCACCAGCAACAACACGTTGCTCACTCGACCCAGGTTGAGTTCTTGCTGGTTAGCAGCTAGTTCCTGCTTCCTTCAGCTAGTGGCTAATGGTGCATTTCAGTTGTCTCCCTATTCCAAGTGCCTGACAGTAGATCAAACTAGATCATCGAAAACCAGTTGTAAAAAAAAAATTTAAAAAAAAAAGAGAGATCACCAGCAAACTTTGGCAATAATAACATAAGATTTATTAGCAAAAAAAAAGTATTAAAAATGCTGCACTATATATGTAGAAATTTGGAATTTCAGGGGTTCATTGCAACTTCCCAGATCTGCTTGGAAAAACAATGTCACTTAACTATTTCCAGCAAAATTTCCTTTAGAAAACAATCTGGAAAGACAACTGGATGAACTTCTATGCTCACAAGCTGTGTGAGACTGAGCTAACATTAGCTCTTAGCTAACGTCTCCTCCTAGCATGTGCTTATTTCATAGCATTTAAAAAATATTGTCAAAGCCTTGCCCTAGAATTTTTAAGGACTAGTTCCTCCATCTCTTTCTCACATTAAGACATTCCCTTTTGAGCATAAAATGTAAATGACAACACATCTTTCTTTTGGTTAAAATATGAGGAAGTGATGTTAACAATAAAAGAATTGCACTTTTCTTTCCTGCAGGCAGATGCAATTAACTAAACTGAATGATAGCTACGGTATGTTGCTGTAATTCAAGTCAGAGTGGAATATATATGCATGTGCTGATGTTTCTTTAAAACACATGTTTGTCCTCAACTTTTCTGCTGTACAAATCATCCGCCAAAAATGTCCAACAGCAGCATTACAAAGACACTCAGGAAGTGAATTTACCAGTCTGACCTTGAAGCACGAGAGTAGTGCTCCAGTTTCACCATATGGTGAAGATTTTGCTCTAGGCAAACGCCTCCTGATTTCAATCACTCTGACTCAGCAAAATACATTTGCCTTTTTTCCTGCTCACCAGATGTGGAAACAGGGCTTTTCAGAACAATGTACCTACAAGCACTAATGTGTTTAGACATAACTGCAGTGCCCAAATTAACAATAGCATGATCAATATACATCAAAATTATGGCTCCAGGTTTAGGCCTCAAGATGTATTAAAAGTTAGTTGCCTAGTTGGAAGGACAGCTTAATGACATTGCAGCACCTCCTCATTTCATCACAGTTAAGAAACAGTTTCCTTGGCTATCCTGTTATCGTAACCTTTGGACTACAGTCACTACTGCCAGCTATTTCCACATGTGCTTTTTTTCCCCCCTGTAACAGTCTCTTACCCAGATCCCCAACTGGCTCTCTTCCTACTGTATCAAGTCAGTGACAATAAACTACAATGCCCTTCCACAGGTCTGAGACACGTGGTCTTACAGAAACTTAAAAGGACTCAAGAAACTGTTACGATCTACACAGTTTATAGCAAACTCTATTTAAACTCTCCTCCATAATGGAGGAGAGTTTAAATTTGCTATGAGCCCAAGTAATGTTGCCAATATTCTGTGGGAGAACCCCCTCCCCCCCCAAAAAAAATATGGGCATGGAGGGTGACTAACTGAAGAAAATTTTCCATTGGTCCTTGCTGTTTCCATCTTTCACCAATTTTTAACTGAAGATAATTGTTCTAATTTACGGGAATCTCCAGAGACTATTTATTTATGGTTTAGTACTGGTTAGTTCTTGCTGTAGCTATCCCACCACAGACCTCTTCCTGTATTTTACAAGATCGGTTCAAATAAAAAAATTTTAAAAAATGCAAGAAAAGCTGCAAAGTAAATGACCGGACATACTGGAGAGAGATGAAAAAGCCACAACTGGATGTGAGTCACAGAGGAGGAATGGTTTCTGAACTGGCTGTGTCATTTATCCTGCACCGTGGGGCAGTGGGGGGGGGGGGGGGGGGGGGGGGGGGGTTGCATCGTTTAAAAGAGGAAGCGAAATTGTATTAATACAGCAAATGTTCATGCTGTTTACTGGAAAGGATGAGATGGAAGCAAGAGGAATTTCTTTGGTGCTCCCAGTGTTGCTCATAGTGATTAGGATTCACGTGGCCCGACATGTTTTATTAGTATGGATTAAACAATAAGGAGCTGTGCATTGCATGATTTTAATGCACGATGTGGATTCTAGAACACCACAACATGCAGCGGAAAGGTGCATTAAAACACTAATGCACGGATACAAGTTGTTTGATCTGCTTATACCATGGTCCCAACACAGCAAACATCTTATAACAAATGTTTCTTTTTGCAAATCTTGCTAAATATGCTAAAGTATACAAACTATTTTATTTTGGTCTTGATATACCTTTTTATACTCAACAACCATTGTCAAGCTGCAGCGAGTTTCTCTCGTTTACCTATCAAAAACCAGTTGATCTGAACCAGTGCGTTACTATGGTGACATCCATAATGGTGTGATATAGCAGTGATTTAATTTGCCGAACTACAATATAACTACAGTATTAGAATTATCACTGACTGTGGTATAAATGTACATATAAGGTATATTTCAAACCATAGCACCCTGATCTCAAACTTTTTAAAGGAATTAAACATTATTCAAGCTCTGGGACTTTTGCATTTCCATTGACATAAAACGATGAAGCAAATTAAAGCCACAAGCGGCATCTATTGGATCCAAGCCTCATACCCCTGTAAATTTGGTCCTGGAAATGTTTCTTCTCCCAAAATGCAGCTGCAGCCACAAAAATTCGAGACAAGAGTGATATGTCTATAATGTGAAAAAAGGTAAGCGCTCCAACAGCCAAGTAGGCTCTCTTTGCAACCTGCAGGAAGATGGAGCTGGACCACCAGGCCCACATTCAGGTTATTTACCATGTTACTTTGGATGTGGTCAGGTATGTCACAACCAGACATACTTGGAACAATCTGCGATGCTTTTGTTATGTGTACTGGACTTCCTGTAGGGCTGAGGTTATGTGTCCCTGGGACATTTATCTCACTATAAAATGAAATAAATGAAATACATGTCTTAAATTTTGTATAGACCCTGCAAACGATGAATTAAGTATTTGAAGTCAATTATTTTGACTTTAATGTTTTTAAAAGTCAACATTTCACGACAAACCTCCACTGCATCATTAAACCAACCTGCAAAAAAATTAAAGGAAAATGTTGTGGCAGAATATGAATGTGTCGTTTTTCTGCTTCCTCTAATATTTCCATCAGTCTCATCAACTTTGCCTTTAAGTTCCTGGTTGTGGCTGGTTTCAACCCAGTTGAGATACCATTTTTATATGGATCTATGTTTGAATATGTCTTGCAGAAGCTCAGTTAGTGAGATCTGGGCTTTCATGATAAATGTCTCTTCACCACCGGAGAGTGTTTGCTTTGCTCAGCTGCAGCAGTTTGAACTGACCACAATCCTCCTTCCCGTTTCCTCCTTAGCCTCCTCATGTGTCTGACTGGCAAACCATCATGTAGCCAGATCAATAAAGATGATTAATTCTAAATGACTGATCACACTGGAACCAAACAAAGTACATGGGAGTGAGCTACTTTGGAGCATCGTGACTCTTAAGGCTTGAAGCCATTTTGTTTTAGACTTATCTCAGTATGAGGACATTTTATTTTTCAGTCAATGGAGATACTAAAACAAAAAAAAAAAAAAAAAAAAAAAAAAAAAAAAAAACCATAATGCAAGTGGTTTGGTGAATAAATTCTTACATTAATCTGATTTGCTTTGATTAAAAGCAGAAATACCAGCTACGTGGCCACGCATGGCCGGTCCATTCAGACCTCCTGCGTATCTGTTTATTTGCATAAGGATCCACTGTGACATGCAGGGATATTAATCACTCACAAAGATTACAACATGAACGGCAGAAATTGTTTAACATTGAAGTTCTGATAACCCCCACAAACGTTACCAGCAGACAATCTGAGCTATTTCAGCACTCAGAGGGAAATCCCTTGAACCCAGAGGCGATAAAACTTCATGATTCTGAATGCTGCTTAATCAAGATTTATGAATGTGAAGCACCCTCACAGAGCGAGAAGTGAGCACCAGTGACAATCAATAACAGATGGTCTTTGTGCACAGCCTAAAAGCACCGAGGGGGGCTTTAAGTGAGGAAAGACATGTTCAGTGAGTCAGCTGAAAACAAAACAGGTCATATGAGTGTGAAGCAGTGGGAGTGAACGCTTCATGTCAAAAGCGCTTCCAGTGGACTTAATGTTAAACTGAAACAGAGTCTTCTTTCTTGTTTATTCACAGTCACAAATATTTCAAACAGAAAACATATGTGAATTCCACTTTGGAGTGGATTTCAACTTCGGCGCGAGCCAAGTTTGCGAAGAAATGATCGTCAGCCCCGTAAATTAAAAGTTATATTCAGAGTGGGTCAGATTGCTGGAGACTAGCGCGTGAGCGTTCAGAAAAGTCACCGGTCCAGGCCAGTTTTCTGTTGGATCATCTGCAGCCTGCACCGACTAAAGCCTGTTAAATACTCTTTTTCTTGCTCTTGAGAACAAAATGGCAGCCTTTAGTTCTCCTGGACATGGCTGAAGATGTCTTGCAGCTTGTAATCGGTGCAACAGCCAAGCAGAGCGTTACTGTCATGGGGCTCCAAGAAGTATCGTGTGATTGGTCAAACATTTCAGTTAGAAAAGCACGAAGCAGAAAGTTGCTGCTTCCACGTTTCCACTGATGCCATGTTGAACGTGTAGTTTTAATAAACAGGCATGACAAAGAGAAATTAACCAGGAAACAGGAAGCGCATCAAGGACTTTACCAGCTGACGCACAAAACCTTTGCTGAAAATCATTTTACGCCGTGAACCTCCAAGGATGTGGACATGGAGACAGTCGGCGAGTAAAACGTCCAGGAGAAGGCAGGCCAACATAATTTCCAGTTGCTGAGCAGGCTGAGGCCCTGCAGAGTGTGTAGGACAGTGATCCGTTCAACATAGTGTCATCATTGTTGTTTGGCCTAATCTTGAGCTGTCAACTTAAACTTTTAAAGAATTATGACAAGAAGAAGAACTGGATCAAGTTGTTTTTATTTTAGTTAGTAGTTAGGATATGAGCATCTCCTGAGGTGGAGTCTGCATGTACGAGACCCAACTGTCCAGGTTATGCTCATTGCTCTTATAGTTATGGGTAGTCTAGCCAACCATTACTTATGTAGCAATGGGGATGTTACCTGATGCACTGAGAAGTACCTCGCTCTATTTCTCTAATGTATTAATGTATAAATATATGCCAGTATTGTCATCTCTAACTTATTTCTGCAGGCCTTCCTGAATAAGAGCAGTTGTACATGTTGATCTGTCTTTCCTGTCCTCTCCACCCCAACCAGTCGAGGCAGATGGCTGCCCTCCCTGAGCCGGGTTCTGCTGGAGGTTTTCTTCCTGTTAAAGGGGAGTTTTTTCCTTCCCACTGTCGCCTCGTGCAGCTCAGGATGGGGAATTGGATCGAAGTCATGACTCGATGCAATCAGTTGGTTTCTATTATAGGATATGTATGAATTGGGTCGAAATGATGTGTATGATGATTTGTGCATGTAAAGTGCCCTGTGACAACATTGTTGTGAAGTGGCGCCATACCAATAAGGTTGAATTGAACTGAATTTTTAAAAGAAGGGTGCTGAAATGGATCATTACAAATCTGGCAACATAGCTCTGTGGTGGTGCAGCTGATTCTCCAAACAAGTCCAGAGTCACAACCCCCATTAACGTGGTTTTAATAAAACCACGTTAACAGAGATATTTCCTGGGATTTGACAAATTCAGGTTTATGTCTAAAGCCTTATTTTACTTCATTTCAGGGCAGTATTTCCTCAATAATACCCACAAATTGCATATGTAAACATATACTTTTTTTCAAAAATACAACATTATATTGATGTTAAAGAGTCTTAACTCTTCCTGCTTAGTAATGATGAATGCAACAGTGTGGACAAGCTAGCAGGAAAACACTCACTGTACAAAATATCCACACATGTTCCAACGCGGGTCTCAAACAATTAGGCAGTGTGTGTTTAAACTAAATGTGGCAACCAAAATCAGAAACAAACAGACATTTCATACACACTCCAGCCTCCACATAGACAACATCAAGTCATCTTTTTCTCATTTTACCCGCTTGTGACTCCTGAAAATGTAACTTTGGGACGGTGGAAATGCTCAGCAAGTGTTCAGCCTCCCCCTGCAAGCCCATTTCTGCACGTATCAGCAAACACCATAAAAGTACAGGAGCATCTTGGTCTCTCCCCATCATCGCCACTCTTCCAGTCATATGTCCTCCTAACATCAACAATGGAATTCATGCTGAAGGCCGGGGAACATCAAACGCAACCTTAGCTCTTTGATAATGGCAGGTCTGATGTTGCTTTTTTCATGCTTTAAAAAAAAACAAAAAAAAAAACAGAGCTACTTAGAATTCAACCACATAGCTTTAGCAGCAGGAACAGCGACAAAATACAACAGATTAGGATCTCAATCCATCAGTGACATTGCATCTGTGAATATTATTGATTTAGTATTTATAGATTGGATTAGTCCTCTAGTATCCTGTCATAAATTGCTTCCTGAATCAAACATCTTGGAGAAATGGGTCTGAGTAGTGTACAAGTGAGAGCTTGTGTCTCCCAAGTCTTCAGAAATGAACCCACTGAACTCCCCAAGGTGAGTGGAAATATCTCAGGCAGTTCAACCTTGAATAAACTCTGCCATCTAGTGGTCAGACAATGTAACTGCGTCTGAATCCATCCTCTGTTTCAGATGTGCAGGAGACTGAAAAAAGAAAAAACTAATCCAGTCTCCATCTCTAATGTTTGTCATGCTCATAAAAGATAAGTTATCTGATCATTATCAACAACAAATAACTTTTGGGTTTCTTCCTTTTTTTTTTTTTTAATGCTACTCCAAAATGCAGAATGAGTGGGAAAAACTAAATCCTTAAAAGCAAATGTTGCGGCTCATCAACCCGGAAAGGGCTACACGACCATTTCCAAACCACTGGGAGTCCATCACTCTACAGTATGAAAGATTTGCAAGTAAAAAAAAAAAAAACATTCACAATGCTTCACAAAAGTCTCAGATGTGAATGTCCCCGCAAGTTTCCACCATGATCAGACCATGCAGAGGTGAGTTACATCTCAGACGAAAAGTACGGCTTGTTCAAAGTGGTTTTCAGAAAAAAAAAAACTTTTCCTCTTTAAAAGAAAAATGGCAGCAAAACTTAAATTTCTAGGAACATCTGGAACAATGTCGAGCAGAGAGACAAGACCGCGACGGAAATGTTAGAAACGAAGCACTCAACCACAACAACTCGCACCAGCTGTCAAGCAGGGTGTTGGTTCGGCTTGTTTTGACCCGGACAGTCAATGTGTTCACTACAAACAACCAACGTTTGACTAAAACTGGATCCTGCAGCGGAACAATGATCGTAATCTAACCCACACACACACACCTTCAAATCTGGAAAGCTGGACATTAACTTCAGACAAACCTCCATAAACTGTAGCACCAGACCCATTAACCTCAGCACATGGATAAAACTCATGGTCCATTATAAATCCATGGAAATGACAACTTAGAAAAGATTTCGTATCAATCTGAAAACCACATTTCTGCAACAAGCAGATGGAGGGAATTTATAGGAGCCAGGAAGGTGGTACGGAACGTTAAAATCTCATATCTGCTATACTTCTGCTTTATATACATATTTACTTATATTCATTGTAGAACATGGTGCTTTGTATCGGTAAGTGTTGCACAAAACGGTCTCATTTTGTTCCATCTGGTCTTGTTCATTTAATGTACAATTTATAAAAAAATGAAATAATTTATTTGTTTATTCAAACCTTGTTGACTTCTGTTTCTATGTGCCTATGACTGTATGTGTAGATACTTGGTTAACAACGATATTGTAGAAGAAAGCAAGATTGCTCACGCAGCTGAATTATGGTGAAAAATTTGGCACACAGCATGTAAAGATGCTGACGGGATTAAAAAATAGTTTTAAAATATCTGGGGGAAAAAAATAGTTCCAATTTTGTTAAAAAAAAACAAAATTATCGGTGCAAATTCCCCACAAACTTGCAGCTTCTAAATGTTTAACAGCCACTAAACCATCAGCTGTATGGAGTTTCTCCACATATAAATAAAGACATGATGAAACGCCTCACATCCTGCTGATCATCAGAGGTACAACTCATAGTCAGACATGTTAAAGATGAATTGATTTGGACAGGGCACCAATCCATATCACTGATCATGCTTATAGTAGTGTGTGGGCATGAGGCCCATTTTGTGGGGAGAACATGTCCTGTGGAAATGAAGTGAGGACAGTTGATTGCAGAGGACCATCAAACAGATGAACCAAATCTCAGCTTTGACCACGGAGGCAGCGATGTGAAAATATGACTTCAGTTGTGTGTGATCATGGATTGTCAGAGGGGGAGCCTCATTTGAAGTAAAAGCTTATTGGTTAATGATGAAATTGTCGATGTAAAAAAAAAAAAAAAAAAAAAAAAAAAATTACCACAAATTATAAGAATAATTTAATTTTTTTAAAAAAATTTTTATTTCAATTTGAACATTTTTTTTTCAGTTTTATATGTATGAATTGGCTTGAAATGATGTGCATGTAAAGTGCCTGAGACAACACTATACAATACAAATAAAGCTGAATTGAATTAAATTTCATATAAAGTTCTGATGAAAGTAGCTGAACCCTTTTAATTACAACTGTAAATCTCGTAAAAAGTGTGTGTCATATGTTTACCATCCCGCCATCATCTTATCTTGTGCAGCAGCTTGTGGAGAGGAAAACACCTGGAACACAACTTTGAAGGAAATTTGATTTATTGTCGTGAAAATGAAACTGATGTTATGAACAGCAGAGAATGTTGTTACATAATCAAGCATGGATTTAGGCGGGCTGGCTGTCACATGAGTGTTAAATTAAAACAGTAACTTATGATTAATATGTGCAATTTATGTAATTTATAAACATTACAACTGATCCCGGTTCTCAAATGAGAAACTTAATACAACAGTATTCTTGTTTTGGGGGCATTTTAAAACATAAAAAACTTGTTAAAAGTATTACTCAGCTGTTTAAGAAGCAGCGAAAAGAAAAGAAATCAGAAGAAAAGAGGATTTTTTTTTTAAAAAAAAAAAAGGGGGGGGGGGGGGGGGGGGGGGCGGCACGACTGCATTAACAGCAGTAATGGCAGCTGTGCAACGTTAAATACATACAGGAACTAAAACCCATCTTTAAGACCACTAAACCTTAAAACTAATGTTGTAATATAAAAATGTAATCTGAAGTTATAAAATAAAACTCAGAATTAAAAGAAAAGAGGAGTCCATCGGACATTTCTGACCTAGAGGTGTAAGAACCTATTTGATGTTGAAATATGCTGATGCTAGTATTTTACATTTGGTTTCCTCCACCGCAGTCCGACCTGAGGAGAAACAGAATGTAGATGCTGAATAAATCTTCTACTCATAGTTCCAGCAGGTCAGTAAACCAGAGAAACACGAACTGGGAAAGTCTAACCGATGTGATTGGCTGATGCTGCCATGAATTTACTCGTCAGCATCTGCAAACTGGTCCGGCTCAGTGGGAAGTCTGGTGCAGGTCCATCGGATGGGGCGTGGGTGGCGTTTGGCGGGCCTGTAACTGGCTGTCAGTGGCAGGTCCACTGCGCCTTTGTGCTCAAGTCTCATATCTCGCAAAGCATAACGGAAGATGTCCTCTGGACCTGGAGGAGACACACAGCACCAGTCGCAGACTAAAAGTCCTTTCTACTTCTACAGCATTCTGCATGTTCAACTCATTTTACTGCTCCAGTATGAGACGGTGTGCAGATAAACTGGTCGAGCTGCTGCACCATCCAATCCAATCCACTTTATTTATAAAGCACATTTAAAAAACAGTATGTCGCCAAAGTGCTGCACAAAGTTGAATATCACAATATAAAAATACCACCATGTATGGAGGTTACAGCTCCTCCATGCATCTGGTTCGGGTTCCAGTCCAGTCTGTGACCTTTTGCTGCATGTCATTACTGTTCAGGTCAATCTACTGTTGAATGAAGGCCACAGAGCCCAACAATCCTTTAAATAACAAAAAGGACTCAAGCATTAACATCCAGCATGCACAAACTACCGGCTTTGGTCCACTGAAACACAAAACCTCTGATACCTTTGTGTCCTGTAGGAAACCAGAACTTTACCAGCGTCTTCTCAGTCCTGCGAGCCGAGACGACGGTCTTGTCCTTATTTTTACAGCACAATGCGCTGATGCCACATCAAACCGAGATGCATGGGGAGTCAACACCTTAATGCAAGCACCGTCCACGTGGTGTAAAACCTAATATGTGATCCATGAGGCCAGGCTCCAGCCCTGACACCTAAATTCTGCTTCTAAGTGCTTCCACAGGTTTGCACTTTAACCACTTTTCTATCAAAGTCACTTCTTGTGACACCAGGACCTGACAGGTCTGCCTGGGCACCACACACGCATGACTAAGCTGTAATTATTCAATAATACCACTGAGTGCTCTTTCTTGGTTCTGCTTTGGGTTGGTATGAACCGTCATCGTCTCACTACTTTGTGCCGAACTACCAGAGAACCATCTGGAAAGGGTTTCAGGGAGTTATGGAGCTAATCTCAGTAAGGTTGGAGCCGAGGAAAGAAACCACTGCTGGAGGAGAGGGACCTTCAGGCAGCACTGCATACCAAACCATCGTGTCTCTTCATCTCCAGATTGACAACGTTTCAGGAGAACTTCATCATCACTCAACACTCACATTTACACTTATACGTAGGGCTGGGCGATATGAGGATATATATCGTTTGGATGACAGAAAAGGTCCATCGTTTCATATGAGGCTCTATTGTTTACGCCACGATAAGCTGCTTTACTGCAGTATTTTACATCAAGATGTGCTTTACGGCAAGCTGCAATACATAAACAAACATGGAGGAAGACGGTAGCAGACGTGTTTCAGAGCAGGATAATTCACTAAAAGATGAGCAGCCAACCCAAACTGATGAGCTTGTTCCTAAAAGAGGGGGAATTTCTGTGGCATGGATGCAGTTTGGATATAAGAAGACCAATGTGGAACCGACAACAGACTAGCTCACAGTCCCAACAACGGACTCCGACACAACTTACTCATTTTATCACCTGTGCAGGAATCGGGATAAAGAATACAGAATAAAGAATAGAGTCAACAAGTAAAAAGCAGCAAAGGCAGCATCAAGTGGAGGCAAGCACTCATAATAAACTCCAGACACAAACGCTGCAACAGAAACGCCATACAGCCACCGTTCCTGCAGATGGAAGATCACTGCTGCTGTTACCAAGAACATCTGACACATAACTGATGACTGACACAAAATTACTCAAACAACTTTATATGGTTATCCATATCGTTATGGAGAGATAAAATGAGCTGATCTGGATATGAGATTTTGGTCGTATCGCCCAGGGCTACTTATAACTTAATGGTTCGACTGTACAATCATTTTCTATTGTTTTTATATCATTGTCTCACTTTTCCTCTCTTCTCTCTCTCCCTTCCAAAGATTAGGAAGTCTATTCCGGCTGCGAGAAGTGGAATGTGCAAAAACCAGCATCTGTGTTCATGACTGTGTGTGTGTGTGTGTGTGTGTGTGTGCGCGTGTGCGTGCGTGTGTGTGTGTGTGTGAGTGAGACCACCACTGATGCATAACAAAAGATTTGGAGTCATATGGTACGATCAAGGAGACGACATTTCCTGAGAGGTCAGTGGTTAATTCAGCCAGACTATCAGAATTCTCTTTCTGCACAATTTAAACCAGTCTGGCTGCAGACGGTGTGTGTGTGTGTGTGTGTGTGTGTGTGTGTGTGTGCTGGAACGGCCTACCCAAAGTCCACACCTGTTTCCTACTGAATGACTCCCATCTTCATGGTGCTCTAACAGCTGGAATCTGACAAACATCTTGCTAAAGTCTAAACACCTTCAGCTGTAAATGAGTGTCATTAAAAGAGATGTAACGCATCCGTCTCCCATTTCTTTGACTGTGCTGGTGACATCACGTCAACGAGTTATCAATGTTCTGTAAATATGATGGAATAGGTCACCTCTGTAGGTGCTACAGGTTCAGACCCATTACATGACGTTTTGGCAGACTAAAACCACTTTTCCTTTACCGTAAGGTTCGAGGCCAAAACACGTTTTCTCCCAGCCGCTGAGCGTGACCTCCTGGATCTCGCTTTCCCAGTCCTCCTTCTCTTGTGGTGGCAGCGCAGATCCGTCCTGAGAGGCGACTTCATCACGCCTGAAAGAGGCGAAAGTTCTTACTTTACTGTTACATTTTCTTCTTATTTGTTCTACAATGAAAGAAATCTTTAAAAGCTCTCCTCAGTGTGACTGTAGCTGCTTTATGGCAAATGTTTCTCAAACGTTCAGCTGCAAGCAAGGGGAGCCATGACATGCAGTAACATTATGGAGAAACGGGTAAAAAAAAATCTGTTAATTCCACATATAACATAAAAACAGCCACACATTTCTGCTTTAAGGTAACAAAAACACCCAAATCTCCCCTCTTGTGTCTTCTTGATCTAATATATTGTATAACAGAGTGAATGCAGGCTGTGAGCTGAGGGGGGAACTACTGAGCTAACCTGATCGCCAGGCTTTCTTTATGTTCGCTGGCTTAACTAAGATGTTTCTTTTTGGGGTTAGTTTGATGATTAATCTGCACAATGACGACACTTCTTTCCCAGGAAAACCAGGAGAGGTGAGAAAAATACCAATATTGCTTTTTTTTTTTTTTTTTTTAACAAAATATCTAAATTCTTTTCTAAACTGCATTAAATCCTAAAATGATCAGTAAAGAACAGACTGGTTAGAAAACCTGGATGAAACATATAAAGCACTCTGCATCGTTAAATAAAAGCCTGGCTTTCACAGTAACATGATAGGGAACCTGAAGTGCAACACGTCTTTGGTGGCTCAGCAGGTAAAGAGTGTTTCAAGTGATTCTTTTTCACAGTTTCTTCCTCAACGGCTAGAAATCAAACAGTGGATCAGTTATTTAATAGATTAAACTGTAATTATACAGACATGCTGCTACATCAGCATCATAGGGTGGTTCATTCTGGTTGTACACATCTCTGAACTAGAAACTGTTAACACCTTAATGACACAACTCTGCAGACTGAGATAAAGACATTTAACTTAACACAGTCTGCAAACACATTAACAACACTCTGCAGTGCTCTGCAACAGTACACCTGGTTATCTACGTCTCAGCCCAGCTCTTATCTTAGTTAACAGAAAAAAAAACCTGACATCAATCATTTCAGAACAAAATTCATCACTCCGATGTACAGCCACACCGAACCGCTGGTGAAAACTGTTTATTCAAATCTGTTTATAACCTCCTGAGAAATCCTGCCAACAAACACGAACAGAAGAGAAAATGATGAAAACAGTCCAGATTTGTCTCCTGCACACACCAGCCACACACCAGCTGGACCGGGTTTCTTCTTCTACAGAGCTGTGCATCCTATCTGCAACACAAACTTTGCAGCCACCTACCTCCCTATTTTAACTACACCTGCCAGCTTATCCTGTACTTTTTATTGGGAGAAACTGTTATTATTAGACATGTTCATTTTTTTATGGATAATAAACATTTACTTCATATTAACACACCTTTTCTTGTTGTATCTTAATTTCTTCTTTCTTTGTTTCTTCTGTGGTGCTGTTAAGTTGGGCTCTGGCACCGCTTGATCAAACGTGCCAGATAGGGCGCCATTTGTTGCTGTGACATCAGGAACATCTGTACTCCTGATCTTTTCACCTGCAGAGCCGTTGGTGACTACAGACAGCGTGCTGTCTTTTGTCCTAAATTTCTCTGGAGGAGCTGCTTTTGTGCTCTTGCCTTTGTAATCATGGTTAATGTAACCATTAATGCACGGTGGTTTGGAACCGTACAGCATGCCAAGGGGTGTGCACTCTCCTGCTGACCAGCCACGGCGAACGATTACTCCATTAGTCAAACCTGCTCTGTGAATCCGACCGTTGACCAGATCATTGGATGGACAGGTGTTGTGGTGAGCTCCCCTCCATTTACTCCCCGAGTTCAGAGCACTCTGAGCCATAACGTCACCTGTGATAGGACACAAACAGGGTTTCTTTAAATACACAGCGCGGGCAAAACATCCACTCTATTTGTCCTCCCAGACCTGGACTAGGTCACATCCGTCGCCTCATCAGGAGCATGCCCAGGCGTTGTAGGGAGGTCATGCAGGCAAGCAGAGGCCACACACACTACTGAGCCTCATTTAGACTTGTTTATAGGACATTACATTAAAGTTGGATCAGCCTCTAGTGTGTTTTTTCCACTTTAAGTTTGAGCATAACTCCAAATCCAGACCTCCATGGGTTGATAATTTTCATTGATAATTTTTGTATTTAAGTATTTAATAAAAATATTTCATTCATTCTGATTTACAACGTCTTACTTGATTTTTTT
Source organism: Telmatherina bonti (assembly GCF_933228915.1). NCBI lineage: Eukaryota > Metazoa > Chordata > Actinopteri > Atheriniformes > Telmatherinidae > Telmatherina > Telmatherina bonti. The sequence continues at coordinate 37,250,061 of NC_136621.1, read as the reverse complement.
GAGCAGTATATTTCGATAGAAATGTGGAGTAATGAGGACATTGCTGAAATGAAACTGTTGGTTATCAGTAGTGTGAACACCATGTTAAGGTCAGTTCATTAATACAGAGTCAGTTTTGTGTCCATGCCGCTTGTCGTAGTGTTAAACAACCAATCAGAGCACTCCATGCAATATTTAAATTAATTTTGTTGCTTACATTTTTTAAAAGAATGTTTTTTTAATTGAAACACACCATTCACTATGTAGTTTATCACATATACTGATTTTCTAATATTGTTACCCCTCTTTTTCAAGTCTATCCCTATCCTAGTGAAACTGTTCTTTTTGTTCGAACCCTTTGATCGATAAAAAAAAATGCTTAAAGTACCAAATAATATAATCTGTATTCACTATTATAAACAATAAGCCACAGCTAATTTTATACTTCTAACCCTGTCTTTCTCAACCCCGATATAAAAATAACAACCCTGATCATATCTTCAGTGACCGTTCAGTTTGCCGTTTTTTGCACCAAGCCGGTCATTCAATTGGCTAATGCCCGCCATTAGCTAACGTTAACATTGTTACTGTTCTACGACAGGTGGATAGTTGCCAGTTTTTCCCGTGGAAAGGAAACAATCCAATATCGGAAACTTATGGAAAGACAATAACGATTTAAAATGAAGATCAACTCAATAAAAACCAGTGTATCGTTTCTCTTAGTTTGCCGCTTACCTGTGGAGGAGACACGTGCACACCTGGCCCGCAGGAAGCGGACTAATTTGCCGGTTAATGGCGCCAAACACAAGCTTTCATTTCCGCGTTTGTTGCCAGGCGCAACAAGACGAAATAGTAGAGCGGTGTTTTAAAAAAAAAAAATGCAAGAAACTTGTATTACATGTGTAAAGAAAATATAGTTTTAAAATACTTTTTATTTGATTAGTAGTTAAAATTAGCAGGAAAATATGGGTTTTGTTTTGTTTTAATTTGTTGCTACGCAACCTGTTTCCACTTGACTGCTGTCCAACAGCTCTTACAAACAGGAATATGCTCATACATTTGTCATCAAAGCTTTTAAAGACAACTTTTTTGTTAGATAGGATTGCTTTGAAACGTAATGATATAATGATTAAAGCCTACATTGTAATTTATACATGCATAAAAATAAAATTACAAAGTGATTCTGTGACTGATAAACTAAATGGAATCTCCTTTTAATAATTTATTTATATCATTACACAATTCGGTCAGCTTTAGTACTTTTCTGTAATGGTGTTTGAAATGCTATTGTCAAGTTACTTCTATAATCCCAAACGACTATTTAAAAACTACCGATGGAATAGCTATTTGTCATTTGAATAGTCTATGAGGATTATAAAATAATAACTGTACATTTTTCACAATCTTTGGTAGTTTTGGGTCCAAATTCAGCTGGTCAGAAACAATAACTTAACTCAAAAATGAACAAAGCCAAATAATCCCCCTGATCCAGTTTCTGGTCTGTAGGCTTCGTGGCCACTTCTTTCCCAAACTGGCCAAAATCCCCTCATCAAATTTGGCAATCATTACTGGATGATAGCTGCTAAAAAACAAACTGCTGTCAAAATAAACTCCAGTGTGCCAGCAAACAACAGCTGGTTCACCTGGGCTGTGAAAGACACACAGATCGAAGCAAGAAGACAACTTGTTCTATCTGGCTGTTGTTTTAAGTGTTACTTTTGGTCATTGCCAGTCTTAAAACAATAAAATAAAATACAGGAACAGTACTAGAGAAAAGACTGCATTTTGGTAATATTTCATGATATTTTACATCTGGACACTGATCTTTGATTGTTTATGCTACACAATTTGTACATTTAAAAAGAGTTTATTGATTTGGACTTATGCAAATAACAGTTTTCAGACACTAATAATTAGAAAATTAATCTTTCAGTGCTCTACATTTTGGGCAGAAAATCCCTAAAAGTAAAGTATAAACTAAACAGCAAATATCTGAGATAGTGAAATTTAAAATCTGTCACATACCCGGATGAGAGTGGGTCACTTTCATTCCAATTAGAAGATATGAGGCATCATCACTGCCCAAGACATTTTTATTGCCATTGAAGGTAACAACATCTCAATAGAGATGCCTAAATGAAGGTCTGAGAGCAACAAGACATGAGTTTGCAATAGTGTTTACAACTTGATGTACTGTTTGATTTTATTCAAATGTAAAACGGCACAAGCAGCTATCGAGAGAACAGATTTGTGTAGCAAACCAGAACACAAACCAGCAAGTATTGGTAATAAGTTAATATTGCTCATAATGCTTGCCGTTTAAGTAGGAAGACCATTCACAACCATATAAAATTCCAGTTTAAAGCAAAATGGAAATCAGTGGACTAACCATAACTAACAAAAATATAGAAAAATACACCAAATTAAGCCACTGACTCAAGTGAAAAATTCATCACAATGACAAAATATAACCCAGTCTGAGTACCACACAAGGTATTGTGCTATACAGCTAAGAAGACACCTAGACAACAGTAAGCTTGTTTGAGATTAAACAGTAGAAAATAGTTTTTAGTACCAATCTGAAAAAAAGAGTGGTGAGTGGCACACGAATACAAATTATCACTATATAAGTACAACATTTACAAGTCAAGAAAAAATGTCAGAGAATGTACCTTTTTAAAAAGAAAAAAAAGGAGTATATCTACAGCAACATCATCCTAAAAACTGTTCCTAAAAGGCACAGACAGAAGAGGATGTGAACCATGCAAAAGAAAAACAACATGTTCTTTGTGCAAGGAAGCAAAACTCAAGTTTAGAATAATTACATAATACAGCAGATTGTAATAAGCCCCCCGTTACAGTACTGAACACTGTTCATGTGTTACAACACATCTACAGATTGAAATTATGCTCATTTGGCCACAAAAAGTGAAACGTCGTTGTACATTCATGGTATTTACAGTATTAGATTCAGACAGCTATCAGGGCTTCATGTACAATCTGCAACCTGCCAATCCGGTCCCGTCTCCTGTGCACGCTCACGTTCAGCATCTCAGTCAACTCAACGATTCAGGAAAGTCACTCCACTGTAAATCCACCTGTACATTCATATTTAATCCTTTCTGTGCAACATCATTTGGGTTTGTTATGAGCAACGGGGAATATTTTCTAGCTCAGGCTTTGCTAGCGAATAGCAGCCGTGGAAGTTATGGTTTCAAGACACTCCTTCTTCTGCAGCTTCTTAGCCACAAGCAACAATCTGCAGCTCATCTGAACCAACTAAGGGTCACTTCTCGGTGAAAAAAAACATCACGATCAGACTGATTGACCAGCAAGTGCTGTATTCTGGAAGACATCTTTGAAAGATTTAATAACTAAAAGAGAAAAATCATCTTCAATGTACCTTCATTGACTTAACAAAAGTCCTCTTTTGCAGCCTACATCCTGCACCGTTAACATTTCTCTTGCTTTAATTGATTATTTTTCACATTTAAGCTCATCTTTTTCTTTTTCTTCCTCCGACCTCCTCTGCTTCTCTTCTCAGTCTTCTTTAAACACATGCTTGTCCAGATCGACGTGCAGTCAGGGATCACCCACGCCACCTGACAGGTCAGGCAACACGTCTGCCTTCATGTCCGTTTTTCTGATTAGTTTACCCGTCTCACTGTATTTTACAAACACACCAAACAGATGCCTGTAAATAACACGGCTATGAGAACATCAGATACAAATGTGTTCCAGTATTAATGCCCAGGCGCATCATGTCCAGTGTACTATGTTGTTTGATTGTATCGATTTCGAAAGCACGGATTAGTCCTGGTTAGAAATGATTGACTCGTCCTGCGGGGTGTAATTGGGAGCAGCAGAGGATGAAAACAGTGCAGACTGAGCTGAACGGTCACAGTTATAAAACCATCCATCAGTGAGCTTTTACAGGCTGTGAAAAGTCCCTTTAATTCCAGGTAGAATCTTCCACCGAAAGAAAAGTTCAACCCACAAACATTGTGGGTGATGCATGTATGGGTTTATTATTATTATTATAATACAAAACCAGGTCCGGTTGTCTTTGTTTTCCTCCTGTACACGTTCCTGACTTGGGGTTGAGGTTCTGATCAGACGCCTGGACTGATCACGATTCTCATCCCGGTTAAGTCACCGCTAGTTCTTTATCTCCAGGATGGAGGGGTTGTGGTCCAGAATAGACAGGATGATTTTATCCATGTACTGTCTCAGGCGCAAGTTGATTTCCTCCTGCTCCTTCAGGGCTTCCATTAGCTGCAGAGAAATACACAAGTTATTCTTCATGATTATAATCTCCACTGTGATCCAGTGTTGAACATTATTCTGAAGATATTTGTTAATCTTACGCAGAAACTTTAACTGTTACTGTAATACTTCATGGTATCTGATCATAACTACATCCAGATGTAAGTGTAGACATTGTGTTTTAAATAAATATTAAATAAAAGTACAATGTGCTCAAATATAGTTTTGTCTTTGGTTGATAATAAACAAGTAGACACAGAAAATAAAATATATAAAAATATTGTTATCTAATCAATAATCCAGCTTGTTGACACATCTTGGGATGAATGCTTTAATAATATAATCATACAGAATATGAAAAATTTAACATTAAAACGGAATGTTTTTTGTTTTTTCTCTACATCTCCGAAACTCTCAATGTATCACATTTGGTGCAGTTTCTGAGACCTTTCACGTCACTTTATGGTAGAAACTGTTTAAAAACCTGCTGCAGAGATCTGCCCCCTCATGGATACAGCAGAAGATTACACTACAATAATGTTGATCTACTACATCAGAATAAAAGCTTAAAAAATACAAAACTTTTGTATTTTTTGTAAGGGCCAAATTGGAATTTTCTTACATCAGGCTCTAAACAGGTAATGTAGTGAAAAGAGTCTGGAGGTTCAGGAGAATCTCAGTTTGTAAACCCCTAATGTGAAAAACCTTCGTGTGAGCGAACGCGTAGCCACATCGTCTCAGGAATACGTTGCAAAACAAATTTACTTAACATTGTCTGCTGTTGCATCAAGAAATCTAACCTTAAACTTCTCATTTCAGCTGCTTTTATGGGGGAAAAAAAACAAAACGTTTCTACAAAAACAACAAAAAACAAAAAAAACCCCTCTAAACTATCCAGGCTGTGATGAGCTAACTGTGCACCAGACAGCATCTGCATGAGGATCCATCATACTGCTGGCATGGCTGACTTTGTGTTGCATATTCTGGAATTCTGGAAAGCCACGTTTCCATGAAAGCAACGTATGTGGTTACCTCAGCAGAACAGCAACAGACCCCATTCTGCTCATTCTGTTCGACTTGTAACATCAAGGCTTCATAGACACAGTGTGTGCATGCTTGAATGCCCTGCCTGCATCCCAGATCTGTCTTTCAGATCTACTGACACTACACAGCCCATCGCGAGGTGGGAAAACAAGACGAAAACAGCCACAGACTGCTGAGCAGCTGAAATATTGTGTTCTGAAAGAATGCTCCCAGATACCTCTGAGAAAAATCCAACAAATAGTTGGAAAAATTCAAAAAGGGTTTGCAATATTTAGGACACTCTCACACTATGATGAAAAAAAAAAAGAAAAACGATCTTCTAGTCACTAAATTTATGGGTCAAATTTAATTTAAAAGAAAAAAAGGTTTCAGTAAATCTGGCTAATAAAACAACAGGTGCATTCAACTTCTCCAAAGTGACAGCAGACATTCAACTCAGTCCTCTAACTATTTCATCTTAAAATCAGTGCTGATAAAAATGTTTTGGTAATTATGAGACAATTTAGACTGCAGGAATACCAGGTTTCTTATTTACTAGCTCATTTTATTTATAAATAAATAAATAAATGTATGAATAATAAATACTGCCACAAAATGAAAAAAGATAAAATAACTATATAAATTCAAAATAAATAAATAAATAAATAAATAAATAATACACAAATAAAATAAAAAAACAATGAAAAAATATAAAACAAAATAAGTAGAGTGGCAGTCTGTAAATTTGAAATAAATAAATAAAAAAAAAAAAAGATAATAAAACTATGTAAAATAAAAAGTGTGTAAATGTGAAATAAATAAAAAAAAATCCCAAAATAATTAAAAAACATAGTAAAACAAAATAAGAAGTGTGGCAGTCTGTAATTTTGAAATAAATAAATGAAAATAATGAAAAAAGATAATAAAACTATAAAATAAGAAGTGTGTAAATTTAAAATAAATAAATAAATAAAAATCCCAAAAAATCCAAATATAATGAAAAAATATAAAACAAAATAAGTAGAGTTGCAGTCTGGAAATTTGAAATAAATAAATAAAAATAAATAAAAAAAGATAATAAAACTATGTAAAATAAAAAGTTTGTGAATTTGAAATAAATAAATAATAAATAAATCCAAAAATAATGAAAAAAGACAGAGAAACAAAATAAGAAGTGTGGCAGTCTGTAAATTTGAAATAAATAAATAAATGGCTCTGAAGAAAACTAATGATTATGTGAAGTGAGAAAACAGTACAAACAGTACAGAACTGTGTTCATCTTCTTTATTGTGAGGAAACATAATGAACTCCTCTTTGCTGATGAGAAGCATGTCTGACATGAGGATCTTACCTGGTCTCTGGAGGCGTTGTCTATCTCAGCAGCTAGAGACTGGGCCTTGGTCTGTGTAGCAAACAGATTCTTGGCTTCATACAGGCTGAGACTCAGGATCTGACCGTTTAGCTCATCGTTCTGCTCCCTCAGCTTCTGGTTCTCCTAAAACACAGAACCAGGGTGGGAGATGTTCAAGACCAGGACATAAGTGTGTGGACCACGCAGCTGCATCCAGGTGTGACGTCTCATCTCTCAGAAGCTGCTACTGAAGCCTGAGTGGACCGGACGCCAAGACACGGCCCCATCCAGCAGCAAACACAGCAGCACACATCTACTGGACAAAACATGGGTTATGTGTGTTAACTGCTCCCCCGCTTTGTCTGCTGTGTTATGAAAGCTTCTTGATTAGGTTGCTTTTAATTTACGAGATGTTACGTTTTGCTTTTCCCTTGCTCTGCCTTTCACAACGAACAAGGGAACCGCAGCGCTGACCCCGGTTAAGCTTGCACACGTTCTCTCTACTCCATTGTTATTAGTGGTTAATCTGGACGTCAAAGGTCAGAGAAGCAATTTTACCATCAGACCAGGGCCGAGCCGAGCCCCAGACACCACCAGGTGATGGATTTCAGGGGGGAGAAACTCCTGGGATGTAAATTGCTGGACACACACACACACACACACAGACATTTACAGAGGTGCACAGGTGTTTATCTTTCTCCTAAATTACATGATGCGCCTCCTACGTTAAACTGTGAAGCACAGAAGATTTGATCATTTGTCTGATAACCTGAAGCAGAATAAAAAGAACTTTTAAAAATCTAAAACTGGAGCTCGAAGCAGAAATAAAAGTGAAGAAGTCGTTAATGTGTTGTTGAGGGCGACAGGTTTGATCCGAGGCTGCAGGGCAACATGGACCGCTTCATCTGAAGTTACTCGCTACAGAAACGCCGTCCTGATCCTCTCTGCATCATCATTAGGTTCTGACGCCATGTTCTTTTAGCGCTTTTAGCGCTGGAAGCTGTGGATCCAACGCTAACCCTCCAGTCACAAAAACGATACACATTCTTCTTTATGACTTGCACGCAACTGTAACTTGTTTTTCACATCTTACTCCCATCTCCAACATTTACCGCGCAGCAGGAGCCTGGATTAGTGACACTAAGGTTCAACACTTCAGGGTGTATCTCCACCGTAACTCATGCTGGAAACCCAGACTGCTCTGGAGCGGCTTACAGTGAGTTTTAAGACACGAGATCAGCACATGGAGGAGAACTGGCTCATTAACTGTCTAAAAAACTGGGAAAAAGGACCAGACCTTTCTTCTCTACGCCCTCTTTATAAGACTGTGACTGTCTGATCTCTTTGACTTTCACCGACAACTGCTTTAAACATATATAATGAAAACCAGTCATTATGTATTTTTTTACATTTATCAGCTGATAAAACTAATAAAGATACTTGTAAATTTGTTGGGAAGAACCCTTGAATAACAAGGCTTCTGCTCATCTCCATGTTTAAGAAGAGTAAAGTCAAGAACACAAGATCTTCCCAGGATATGTTGACTCTGGTTCCCACTACAGACCCCTGTTCTGTCCTGTAGGCAGAGCTGAAAGAAATCCAGTTATTTTCCATCTACTATCATCTACTGAGCACTTTATTCTCCTCTGGTGGCACATAAACTGCATTGCTATGCGAGGAGCTGGAGAGTTGGAGGAAATGTAGAAAACTGTGGATGTGAATGGAAAACATGGCTCTAACTGTAATAAAACGGTTCACGTCGCAACGATGCAACGACAAGCTGCTTCTAGAAACAAGTGCAAATGTTGCATCTTCAGCTGTAAAATGGAAACAATGTGCTTGTCCGCACCTGCTTGAGCCTCTTGACTTCGTGCTCGAGCTCCACCTCCCTGGTTCTGTTGTTGAAGTCTGCGAGCCCGGAGGAAGAGGCGCGGCCCCGGCCGGGCTTCTCCGCTTCCAGCTTGAAGAGCTGCAGGTGCTCCAGCTCTCGCCGAAGGTCCTCTATCAGCTGCACAGCAGAGATCAGACTGATCAGCAACGTTGTGCAAAAAGCACTTCGCTTTGTGTGTCTGGAGCCGCTAAATAACCCCTCCCACCTCCTGCATGGCTTCTTTCTCCTTCTGGAACTCGTGTCTGCTCTGTCTCAGTTTATCCATCATCTTCCTGTAGAGGTCCATCTCGTCCTTCAGCCGCAGACTGGTGTCCTCCAGTTTGTCTGTCATCCTCTGCTTCTCCTGAGGATGGACAAACACAGTCATTTCCACTGCTTTAAGTGGAACAAAATAAGTGCTGGTACTCCCTTCATGACTTGCTGTCAGTTTGTCGTGCAAATATGGGACAAAAACATGGCTGATACTTACATGTAGATCTATAAATGGATCGAAAGATTCATAGTTTTATTGCACAGAAATGACAAAAAATAAACACAACAAGTTCTAAATCAAATCCACATATGCCAAATTCAAAGTGCCATGAAGACACCTTTATGAACTTGTAGCCTCATTGTTGGACATTAACAACACTGAAAAGTAAATACATAAACTTAAAGTTCATTAACCCTTTCATGCATGAATTAATAAAACAATGTAACATTTTTCACATTCTTGTAAACAAAACAACAACAACAAAAAAAACCCCACCAAACACTGAAGTGGTTTATTGACTAAAATACCCTCCTCATTCATGAATATGCAAGAAAAAAGCTTATAAATAGGTGTTCACTACAGGGTCACTTGGCATGAAAGGGTTAAAAACATTAAAAGTTCTACATTTAGACTTATTTAGCTTATTACCAGACTAATTTAACAGTGTAGTACTATTAAACTTTTCCTCTGTGAAATATGTTTTTCCCAGCATCAGGCCTGGTCCATAACACTTAGTAATTTTATCTTTAATCTAGAAATAATCTTGAAAAACTACTGTAGTTGAAGTACTACTGTAGTAAATGACTAATAAGCAGTACTACTGTAGTAAATGACTAATAAGCAGTACTACTGTAGTAAATGACTGTTAGTAGTACTACTGTAGTAAATGACTGTAAGTAGTACTACTGTACTAAATGACTGTTAAGTAGTACTACTGTAGTAAATGACTGTTAGTAGTACTACTGTAGTAAATGACTAATAAGCAGTACTACTGTAGTAAATGACTAATAAGCAGTACTACTGTAGTAAATGACTGTTAAGTAGTACTACTGTAGTAAATGACTGATAAGTAGTACTACTGTAGTAAATGACTGTTAGTAGTACTACTGTAGTAAATGACTAATAAGCAGTACTACTGTACTAAATGACTGTTAAGTAGTACTACTGTAGTAAATGACTGTTAAGTAGTACTACTGTAGTACATGACTGTTAAGTAGTACTACTGTAGTAAATGACTGTTAAGTAGTACTACTGTAGTACATGACTGTTAAGTAGTACTACTGTAGTAAATGACTGTTAAGTAGTACTACTGTAGTAAATGACTGATAAGTAGTACTACTGTAGTAAATGACTGTTAGTAGTACTACTGTAGTAAATGACTGTTAGTAGTACTACTGTAGTAAAAGACTGTTAAGTAGTACTACTGTAGTAAATGACTAATAAGCAGTACTACTGTAGTAAATGACTGATAAGTAGTACTACTGTAGTAAATGACTGATAAGCAGTACTACTGTAGTAAATGACTAATAAGCAGTACTACTGTAGTAAATGACTAATAAGCAGTACTACTGTAGTAAATGACTAATAAGTAGTACTACTGTAGTAAATGACTAATAAGCAGTACTACTGTAGTTAATGACTGATAAGTAGTACTACTGTAGTAAATGACTGTTAAGTAGTACTACTGTAGTAAATGACTTAAGTAGTACTACTGTAGTAAATGACTAATAAGCAGTACTACTGTAGTAAATGACTGTAAGTAGTACTACTGTAGTAAATGACTAATAAGCAGTACTACTGTAGTAAATGACTGTTAAGTAGTACTACTGTAGTAAATGACTGTTAAGTACTACTACTGTAGTAAATGACTGTAAGTAGTACTACTGTAGTAAATGACTGTTAGTAGTACTACTGTAGTAAATGACTGTTAAGTAGTACTACTGTAGTAAATGACTAATAAGCAGTACTACTGTAGTAAATGACTGTTAAGTAGTACTACTGTAGTAAATGACTGTTAAGTACTACTACTGTAGTAAATGACTAAGTAGTACTACTGTAGTAAATGACTGTTAAGTAGTACTACTGTAGTAAATGACTAATAAGCAGTACTACTGTAGTAAATGACTGTTAGTAGTACTACTGTAGTAAATGACTGATAAGCAGTACTACTGTAGTAAATGACTAATAAGCAGTACTACTGTAGTAAATGACTAATAAGCAGTACTACTGTAGTAAATGACTGTTAAGTAGTACTACTGTAGTAAATGACTGTTAGTAGTACTACTGTAGTAAATGACTAATAAGCAGTACTACTGTAGTAAATGACTAATAAGCAGTACTACTGTAGAAATGACTGATAAGCAGTACTACTGTAGTAAATGACTAATAAGCAGTACTACTGTAGTAAATGACTAATAAGCAGTACTACTGTAGTAAATGACTGATAAGTAGTACTACTGTAGTAAATGACTGTTAGTAGTACTACTGTAGTAAATGACTGATAAGCAGTACTACTGTAGTAAATGACTAATAAGCAGTACTACTGTAGTAAATGACTGATAAGTAGTACTACTGTAGTAAATGACTAATAAGCAGTACTACTGTAGTAAATGACTGATAAGTAGTACTACTGTAGTAAATGACTGATAAGCAGTACTACTGTAGTAAATGACTAATAAGCAGTACTACTGTAGTAAATGACTGATAAGTAGTACTACTGTAGTAAATGACTGATAAGCAGTACTACTGTAGTAAATGACTGATAAGTAGTACTACTGTAGTAAATGACTAATAAGCAGTACTACTGTAGTAAATGACTGTTAGTAGTACTACTGTAGTAAATGACTGTTAAGTAGTACTACTGTAGTAAATGACTGATAAGTAGTACTACTGTACTAAATGACTGTTAAGTAGTACTACTGTAGTAAATGACTGTTAAGTAGTACTACTGTAGTAAATGACTAATAAGCAGTACTACTGTAGTAAATGACTGTTAGTAGTACTACTGTAGTAAATGACTGTTAAGTAGTACTACTGTAGTAAATGACTAATAAGCAGTACTACTGTAGAAAATGACTTAAGTAGTACTACTGTAGTAAATGACTGTTAAGTACTACTACTGTAGTAAATGACTGTAAGTAGTACTACTGTAGTAAATGACTGTTAAGTAGTACTACTGTAGTAAATGACTAATAAGCAGTACTACTGTAGTAAATGACTGTTAGTAGTACTACTGTAGTAAATGACTGTAAGTAGTACTACTGTACTAAATGACTGTTAAGTAGTACTACTGTAGTAAATGACTGTTAGTAGTACTACTGTAGTAAATGACTAATAAGCAGTACTACTGTAGTAAATGACTAATAAGCAGTACTACTGTAGTAAATGACTGTTAAGTAGTACTACTGTAGTAAATGACTGATAAGTAGTACTACTGTAGTAAATGACTGTTAGTAGTACTACTGTAGTAAATGACTAATAAGCAGTACTACTGTACTAAATGACTGTTAAGTAGTACTACTGTAGTAAATGACTGTTAAGTAGTACTACTGTAGTACATGACTGTTAAGTAGTACTACTGTAGTAAATGACTGTTAAGTAGTACTACTGTAGTACATGACTGTTAAGTAGTACTACTGTAGTAAATGACTGTTAAGTAGTACTACTGTAGTAAATGACTGATAAGTAGTACTACTGTAGTAAATGACTGTTAGTAGTACTACTGTAGTAAATGACTGTTAGTAGTACTACTGTAGTAAAAGACTGTTAAGTAGTACTACTGTAGTAAATGACTAATAAGCAGTACTACTGTAGTAAATGACTGATAAGTAGTACTACTGTAGTAAATGACTGATAAGCAGTACTACTGTAGTAAATGACTAATAAGCAGTACTACTGTAGTAAATGACTAATAAGCAGTACTACTGTAGTAAATGACTAATAAGTAGTACTACTGTAGTAAATGACTAATAAGCAGTACTACTGTAGTTAATGACTGATAAGTAGTACTACTGTAGTAAATGACTGTTAAGTAGTACTACTGTAGTAAATGACTTAAGTAGTACTACTGTAGTAAATGACTAATAAGCAGTACTACTGTAGTAAATGACTGATAAGTAGTACTACTGTAGGAAATGACTGTTAAGTAGTACTACTGTACTAAATGACTGTTAAGTAGTACTACTGTAGTAAATGACTGTTAAGTAGTACTACTGTAGTAAATGACTAATAAGCAGTACTACTGTAGTAAATGACTGATAAGTAGTACTACTGTAGTAAATGACTGTTAAGTAGTACTACTGTAGTAAATGACTAATAAGCAGTACTACTGTAGTAAATGACTGTTAAGTAGTATTACTGTAGTAAATGACTGTTAAGTAGTACTACTGTAGTAAATGACTGATAAGTAGTACTACTGTAGTAAATGACTGTAAGTAGTACTACTGTAGTAAATGACTAATAAGCAGTACTACTGTAGTAAATGACTGTTAAGTAGTACTACTGTAGTAAATGACTGTTAAGTACTACTACTGTAGTAAATGACTGTAAGTAGTACTACTGTAGTAAATGACTGTTAGTAGTACTACTGTAGTAAATGACTGTTAAGTAGTACTACTGTAGTAAATGACTAATAAGCAGTACTACTGTAGTAAATGACTGTTAAGTAGTACTACTGTAGTAAATGACTGTTAAGTACTACTACTGTAGTAAATGACTAAGTAGTACTACTGTAGTAAATGACTGTTAAGTAGTACTACTGTAGTAAATGACTAATAAGCAGTACTACTGTAGTAAATGACTGTTAGTAGTACTACTGTAGTAAATGACTAATAAGCAGTACTACTGTAGTAAATGACTGTTAGTAGTACTACTGTAGTAAATGACTGTTAAGTAGTACTACTGTAGTAAATGACTAATAAGCAGTACTACTGTAGTTAATGACTGATAAGTAGTACTACTGTAGTAAATGACTGTTAAGTAGTACTACTGTAGTAAATGACTTAAGTAGTACTACTGTAGTAAATGACTAATAAGCAGTACTACTGTAGTAAATGACTGTAAGTAGTACTACTGTAGTAAATGACTAATAAGCAGTACTACTGTAGTAAATGACTGTTAAGTAGTACTACTGTAGTAAATGACTGTTAAGTACTACTACTGTAGTAAATGACTGTAAGTAGTACTACTGTAGTAAATGACTGTTAGTAGTACTACTGTAGTAAATGACTGTTAAGTAGTACTACTGTAGTAAATGACTAATAAGCAGTACTACTGTAGTAAATGACTGTTAAGTAGTACTACTGTAGTAAATGACTGTTAAGTACTACTACTGTAGTAAATGACTAAGTAGTACTACTGTAGTAAATGACTGTTAAGTAGTACTACTGTAGTAAATGACTAATAAGCAGTACTACTGTAGTAAATGACTGTTAGTAGTACTACTGTAGTAAATGACTGATAAGCAGTACTACTGTAGTAAATGACTAATAAGCAGTACTACTGTAGTAAATGACTAATAAGCAGTACTACTGTAGTAAATGACTGTTAAGTAGTACTACTGTAGTAAATGACTGTTAGTAGTACTACTGTAGTAAATGACTAATAAGCAGTACTACTGTAGTAAATGACTAATAAGCAGTACTACTGTAGAAATGACTGATAAGCAGTACTACTGTAGTAAATGACTAATAAGCAGTACTACTGTAGTAAATGACTAATAAGCAGTACTACTGTAGTAAATGACTGATAAGTAGTACTACTGTAGTAAATGACTGTTAGTAGTACTACTGTAGTAAATGACTGATAAGCAGTACTACTGTAGTAAATGACTAATAAGCAGTACTACTGTAGTAAATGACTGATAAGTAGTACTACTGTAGTAAATGACTAATAAGCAGTACTACTGTAGTAAATGACTGATAAGTAGTACTACTGTAGTAAATGACTGATAAGCAGTACTACTGTAGTAAATGACTAATAAGCAGTACTACTGTAGTAAATGACTGATAAGTAGTACTACTGTAGTAAATGACTGATAAGCAGTACTACTGTAGTAAATGACTGATAAGTAGTACTACTGTAGTAAATGACTAATAAGCAGTACTACTGTAGTAAATGACTGTTAGTAGTACTACTGTAGTAAATGACTGTTAAGTAGTACTACTGTAGTAAATGACTGATAAGTAGTACTACTGTACTAAATGACTGTTAAGTAGTACTACTGTAGTAAATGACTGTTAAGTAGTACTACTGTAGTAAATGACTAATAAGCAGTACTACTGTAGTAAATGACTGTTAGTAGTACTACTGTAGTAAATGACTGTTAAGTAGTACTACTGTAGTAAATGACTAATAAGCAGTACTACTGTAGAAAATGACTTAAGTAGTACTACTGTAGTAAATGACTGTTAAGTACTACTACTGTAGTAAATGACTGTAAGTAGTACTACTGTAGTAAATGACTGTTAAGTAGTACTACTGTAGTAAATGACTAATAAGCAGTACTACTGTAGTAAATGACTGTTAGTAGTACTACTGTAGTAAATGACTGTAAGTAGTACTACTGTACTAAATGACTGTTAAGTAGTACTACTGTAGTAAATGACTGTTAGTAGTACTACTGTAGTAAATGACTAATAAGCAGTACTACTGTAGTAAATGACTAATAAGCAGTACTACTGTAGTAAATGACTGTTAAGTAGTACTACTGTAGTAAATGACTGATAAGTAGTACTACTGTAGTAAATGACTGTTAGTAGTACTACTGTAGTAAATGACTAATAAGCAGTACTACTGTACTAAATGACTGTTAAGTAGTACTACTGTAGTAAATGACTGTTAAGTAGTACTACTGTAGTACATGACTGTTAAGTAGTACTACTGTAGTAAATGACTGTTAAGTAGTACTACTGTAGTACATGACTGTTAAGTAGTACTACTGTAGTAAATGACTGTTAAGTAGTACTACTGTAGTAAATGACTGATAAGTAGTACTACTGTAGTAAATGACTGTTAGTAGTACTACTGTAGTAAATGACTGTTAGTAGTACTACTGTAGTAAAAGACTGTTAAGTAGTACTACTGTAGTAAATGACTAATAAGCAGTACTACTGTAGTAAATGACTGATAAGTAGTACTACTGTAGTAAATGACTGATAAGCAGTACTACTGTAGTAAATGACTAATAAGCAGTACTACTGTAGTAAATGACTAATAAGCAGTACTACTGTAGTAAATGACTAATAAGTAGTACTACTGTAGTAAATGACTAATAAGCAGTACTACTGTAGTTAATGACTGATAAGTAGTACTACTGTAGTAAATGACTGTTAAGTAGTACTACTGTAGTAAATGACTTAAGTAGTACTACTGTAGTAAATGACTAATAAGCAGTACTACTGTAGTAAATGACTGATAAGTAGTACTACTGTAGGAAATGACTGTTAAGTAGTACTACTGTACTAAATGACTGTTAAGTAGTACTACTGTAGTAAATGACTGTTAAGTAGTACTACTGTAGTAAATGACTAATAAGCAGTACTACTGTAGTAAATGACTGATAAGTAGTACTACTGTAGTAAATGACTGTTAAGTAGTACTACTGTAGTAAATGACTAATAAGCAGTACTACTGTAGTAAATGACTGTTAAGTAGTATTACTGTAGTAAATGACTGTTAAGTAGTACTACTGTAGTAAATGACTGATAAGTAGTACTACTGTAGTAAATGACTGTAAGTAGTACTACTGTAGTAAATGACTAATAAGCAGTACTACTGTAGTAAATGACTGTTAAGTAGTACTACTGTAGTAAATGACTGTTAAGTACTACTACTGTAGTAAATGACTGTAAGTAGTACTACTGTAGTAAATGACTGTTAGTAGTACTACTGTAGTAAATGACTGTTAAGTAGTACTACTGTAGTAAATGACTAATAAGCAGTACTACTGTAGTAAATGACTGTTAAGTAGTACTACTGTAGTAAATGACTGTTAAGTACTACTACTGTAGTAAATGACTAAGTAGTACTACTGTAGTAAATGACTGTTAAGTAGTACTACTGTAGTAAATGACTAATAAGCAGTACTACTGTAGTAAATGACTGTTAGTAGTACTACTGTAGTAAATGACTGATAAGCAGTACTACTGTAGTAAATGACTAATAAGCAGTACTACTGTAGTAAATGACTAATAAGCAGTACTACTGTAGTAAATGACTGTTAGTAGTACTACTGTAGTAAATGACTGTTAAGTAGTACTACTGTAGTAAATGACTGATAAGTAGTACTACTGTACTAAATGACTGTTAAGTAGTACTACTGTAGTAAATGACTGTTAAGTAGTACTACTGTAGTAAATGACTAATAAGCAGTACTACTGTAGTAAATGACTGTTAGTAGTACTACTGTAGTAAATGACTGTTAAGTAGTACTACTGTAGTAAATGACTAATAAGCAGTACTACTGTAGAAAATGACTTAAGTAGTACTACTGTAGTAAATGACTGTTAAGTACTACTACTGTAGTAAATGACTGTAAGTAGTACTACTGTAGTAAATGACTGTTAAGTAGTACTACTGTAGTAAATGACTAATAAGCAGTACTACTGTAGTAAATGACTGTTAGTAGTACTACTGTAGTAAATGACTGTAAGTAGTACTACTGTACTAAATGACTGTTAAGTAGTACTACTGTAGTAAATGACTGTTAGTAGTACTACTGTAGTAAATGACTAATAAGCAGTACTACTGTAGTAAATGACTAATAAGCAGTACTACTGTAGTAAATGACTGTTAAGTAGTACTACTGTAGTAAATGACTGATAAGTAGTACTACTGTAGTAAATGACTGTTAGTAGTACTACTGTAGTAAATGACTAATAAGCAGTACTACTGTACTAAATGACTGTTAAGTAGTACTACTGTAGTAAATGACTGTTAAGTAGTACTACTGTAGTACATGACTGTTAAGTAGTACTACTGTAGTAAATGACTGTTAAGTAGTACTACTGTAGTACATGACTGTTAAGTAGTACTACTGTAGTAAATGACTGTTAAGTAGTACTACTGTAGTAAATGACTGATAAGTAGTACTACTGTAGTAAATGACTGTTAGTAGTACCACTGTAGTAAATGACTGTTAGTAGTACTACTGTAGTAAAAGACTGTTAAGTAGTACTACTGTAGTAAATGACTAATAAGCAGTACTACTGTAGTAAATGACTGATAAGTAGTACTACTGTAGTAAATGACTGATAAGCAGTACTACTGTAGTAAATGACTGATAAGCAGTACTACTGTAGTAAATGACTAATAAGCAGTACTACTGTAGTAAATGACTAATAAGCAGTACTACTGTAGTAAATGACTAATAAGTAGTACTACTGTAGTAAATGACTAATAAGCAGTACTACTGTAGTTAATGACTGATAAGTAGTACTACTGTAGTAAATGACTGTTAAGTAGTACTACTGTAGTAAATGACTTAAGTAGTACTACTGTAGTAAATGACTAATAAGCAGTACTACTGTAGTAAATGACTGATAAGTAGTACTACTGTAGGAAATGACTGTTAAGTAGTACTACTGTACTAAATGACTGTTAAGTAGTACTACTGTAGTAAATGACTGTTAAGTAGTACTACTGTAGTAAATGACTAATAAGCAGTACTACTGTAGTAAATGACTGATAAGTAGTACTACTTTAGTAAATGACTGTTAAGTAGTACTACTGTAGTAAATGACTAATAAGCAGTACTACTGTAGTAAATGACTGTTAAGTAGTATTACTGTAGTAAATGACTGTTAAGTAGTACTACTGTAGTAAATGACTGATAAGTAGTACTACTGTAGTAAATGACTGTAAGTAGTACTACTGTAGTAAATGACTAATAAGCAGTACTACTGTAGTAAATGACTGTTAAGTAGTACTACTGTAGTAAATGACTGTTAAGTACTACTACTGTAGTAAATGACTGTAAGTAGTACTACTGTAGTAAATGACTGTTAGTAGTACTACTGTAGTAAATGACTGTTAAGTAGTACTACTGTAGTAAATGACTAATAAGCAGTACTACTGTAGTAAATGACTGTTAAGTAGTACTACTGTAGTAAATGACTGTTAAGTACTACTACTGTAGTAAATGACTAAGTAGTACTACTGTAGTAAATGACTGTTAAGTAGTACTACTGTAGTAAATGACTAATAAGCAGTACTACTGTAGTAAATGACTGTTAGTAGTACTACTGTAGTAAATGACTGTTAAGTAGTACTACTGTAGTAAATGACTGTTAGTAGTACTACTGTAGTAAATGACTAATAAGCAGTACTACTGTAGTAAATGACTAATAAGCAGTACTACTGTAGTAAATGACTGATAAGCAGTACTACTGTAGTAAATGACTAATAAGCAGTACTACTGTAGTAAATGACTAATAAGCAGTACTACTGTAGTAAATGACTGATAAGTAGTACTACTGTAGTAAATGACTGTTAGTAGTACTACTGTAGTAAATGACTGATAAGCAGTACTACTGTAGTAAATGACTAATAAGCAGTACTACTGTAGTAAATGACTGATAAGTAGTACTACTGTAGTAAATGACTAATAAGCAGTACTACTGTAGTAAATGACTGATAAGTAGTACTACTGTAGTAAATGACTGATAAGCAGTACTACTGTAGTAAATGACTAATAAGCAGTACTACTGTAGTAAATGACTGATAAGTAGTACTACTGTAGTAAATGACTGATAAGCAGTACTACTGTAGTAAATGACTGATAAGTAGTACTACTGTAGTAAATGACTAATAAGCAGTACTACTGTAGTAAATGACTGTTAGTAGTACTACTGTAGTAAATGACTGTTAAGTAGTACTACTGTAGTAAATGACTGATAAGTAGTACTACTGTAGTAAATGACTGTTAAGTAGTACTACTGTAGTAAATGACTAATAAGCAGTACTACTGTAGTAAATGACTGTTAGTAGTACTACTGTAGTAAATGACTGTTAAGTAGTACTACTGTAGTAAATGACTAATAAGCAGTACTACTGTAGAAAATGACTTAAGTAGTACTACTGTAGTAAATGACTAATAAGTACTACTACTGTAGTAAATGACTGTAAGTAGTACTACTGTAGTAAATGACTGTTAAGTAGTACTACTGTAGTAAATGACTAATAAGCAGTACTACTGTAGTAAATGACTGTTAGTAGTACTACTGTAGTAAAAGACTGTTAAGTAGTACTACTGTAGTAAATGACTAATAAGCAGTACTACTGTAGTAAATGACTGATAAGTAGTACTACTGTAGTAAATGACTGATAAGCAGTACTACTGTAGTAAATGACTAATAAGCAGTACTACTGTAGTAAATGACTAATAAGCAGTACTACTGTAGTAAATGACTGATAAGTAGTACTACTGTAGTAAATGACTAATAAGCAGTACTACTGTAGTAAATGACTGATAAGTAGTACTACTGTAGTAAATGACTAATAAGCAGTACTACTGTAGTAAATGACTAATAAGTAGTACTACTGTAGTAAATGACTGATAAGTAGTACTACTGTAGTAAATGACTGATAAGCAGTACTACTGTAGTAAATGACTGATAAGTAGTACTACTGTAGTACTACTTAAAATAAAAAAATGGGACTCACCTCGTCCAGTTTCTCTGTCTGTGACTTGAGTCGGCACAAGCTTAGAGACATCTCCGTGTTCTCCTCCTCCACCTGCTTCGCCCTGAAAACACAAAAATCTGCATGTCAGGGTTTTAATACGCATGCATGTTGTTTTCCAGATGTTTTCCAGCTCCAGCGGGGATAAAATAATCTCTCCATCCAGCTGTCAGGGAAAATAAACCATGATGCTGACAGTGTCTCATCGACTTCCTCACCGCTTCCACAGGAATGAAGATGTTCAGCAGCAGCGAGGAAATGCTGATCAATGCTTTTTATTTCCTGAGCGGGTGCGAGAACCCATGTAGGTTTTAGCAGTTCGCTAGTCTGCAGCATTCAGCTGTCTGTTAACAAAAACCAAGGAAGAACAACAATCAATCAATCTGAAAAGGGTTGGAAGGGAAGTTTGACAATCTGTCCATTCGTCTACAGAGACACAGTTTGATCATAACTAGAAATATTCAGGACAGTTGCTGATCTTCCCAGAAGCAAACCACTGCAAAAACATGCAAAAGCCACAAACCCCAGCGCTTATTACAGGACAGTCAGAGGAGTATTGTACAAGTAGTTCTTGTTTGGAAGGTTGAATGGAAAAAAAATAAAACTTTTTTCTCTAAATAAAACCTGCACAGCCTGCAAAGTTGCAGCTGAACAAACTTCCAGGTCTCTGCAACACTGTCCTTAGGAGAGATGAGATAAAAGAAGAGATGTTTGGTCTCATTTTCCTCCGTTTTCACAAAAACAATCCAAAACAATGCCGGCCCACTGCGAGTGTTAGTCTGACTCATGTAAATGACGGCATATGTAACCAGGAACGGCTGAACCTTGATGTAGAATTCCACAAAATCTGGATAAATGCTCAGATACCTGAAAGGATCTTCCAAATCACTGCAGTTCACTTTAAGATAGAAGTCCCTCCCCAATTTCTTCTTCTAGCAATTCCTTTATAAAGTCCTTAAGCCCCCCAATACTCCTCCCCTTTTGGATAATCTTCCTATCGGAGGAGTGGGTTATCATTTGATCATTTTGTTATCCCAACCCATCCTATTGTTTTGTACACTCTGTGTAAATGTTCATTGTTACGATAATAACAACATGTGTATGTAAATAATGATGATTGTGACATGTCGATGGTTGTGGAGGGATAATTCAGGGTCGCCATACTTAGCAGAGATTCTGTTCTTTCTTATAGGAACTGGTGTGGGCATGTTCACGTTGTGATTTGTGATCTATTTTATTTTGTTTCCTTCAGGAGGGAAATTAAACTGAGATTTCCTCCAAAGATCACGCTGTGTCGCCACAATCTGTTAATCAGCACAGCGCAGAAGCGGACCGCTCACACATACAGCTCAGACTGATGCGCAAAGTGCAGTATGAGTGTTTATGCTTCATCAGAGCAAATATGAAACAAACATTTAGCTCTGGTCCCAGAAAATGAAGCCAAGCTTGTCACCATTTCTCTGGGATCTGTGGAATCCCAGATGCACAGGAATCCGAGGTTTAATCCCAATAAAAACCAAACAGGACTCGGTGCATGGTCCTGGTAAAAGGACTGTGCTGGAAAATGATGAAACAATGGAAACAAGGGGGACAATCTGGCAAGGGGAGACAAGAGCGTTTTAATACGCTGAGGACTGCTAACAGCTGAAGTGAGATTTCCAAATCAAACCAGGTTCACTAATGACAGGAAGCAGAAATGACATGAAGGAAACAGGACTAAAAGAGGACAAGACCCCCCAAAACCTAAATCTAAACCCAGAGACCATGACAAAGCCAGGGGTCTCAAACTGTGGTTGTTAAAGCCCACCGTCCTGCAGGCTTCCCTGCTTTAACACACCCACTCATTAATGGCTCATTGTGTAGAAATAAACAGCATTTCACTTGAGCCAGGTGTGCTGGAGCAAGAAAGAAGCTAAAACTTGCAGGAAAGTGGTCCTTGAGGACTGAAGTTGGAGGTCTCAGTACTTCCAACGTGCACCTGTACCATATGGCCAGCAGGGGGCGACACCTGCGGTGGCAAAAACAATCCTAACATCTCACGTCATATGATGGCTCATGTTTTTAAGAGAGGGTCTTAGTTTGGTCATGATTACTGATCAGTTTCTGGTCTCTTGCAGGACTGTGGCCCTCCAGGACAGGAGCTGCCCACCCCTGATCCATGTGCAGGAATAGTTTCTTAATTCTCAGACACATCCATCATTTTGTTGACAAAAGAACAAGCCAACTGCTCCTTCTGGCGTGAAACAGACAGCGGAGTTTGCAGCCTGAAGGAAGAAATGCAGATCTGAAAGGAACCGTCAGCCTGTGCTTCTCACCGGTGCATCAGTAGTTCAATCTGTGTGTTCTTGTCTCTCTCCATCTTGGTGAAGGTCTCTCTGTGTCTCCTCAGCTCCTCCTGCAGATTCTGTTCTGCGCGTGTTTCCTGATCCTTCAGCTGCTCCTCCAGCTCATGAACCCTGAGGTAAAAGTATGAAGAACTTACTTATAAATATTAAACTTCAGCTTCAATCTATCACAACATCAACCAAATAGGCTGAATATGCATTTGCAGGTAGCACATGGATGTGCTTGGCAGATTATGTTGTAGCATTTAGGCACAGATGATTGTGAATCGTAACAAAAATGATGGAGTACTGTTTGTTGCTATGTTTTGGATTGAATGATCCAGGATAATGTTGTTTGGGGTGATTATGTGTGAGTTAAGATATTTTATGTCCTATTTAATTCAATTCAATTCAATTCAATTCAATTCAACTTTATTTATATAGCGTCAAATCACGGCAATGCCATCCCAAGACGCTTTACAGACAGAGGGGAAAACATAATAAAGGCCAATTCATAACAGCCTATATAAGGAAACCAACAGATTGAGTTGAGTCCAACTCAATCTCCCATCCTGAGCAAGCACACTGGCAACAGTGGGAAGGAAAAAAATTTAATGCATATTAGCTGAGCCTATAATGGGAGCTCGGCTAATATGCACGGTCTGAAGTCTGAAGCTGTAATTCTGCATTTATATGTGGATTTATGCTGTGTAGTTAGTGTGATTATATGATGTGCAACATTGATAATCAGAAAAAGAGGTAGGATTTAATAAGTTTTACACTTCTTCCTACTCCTTTTGGAACATATAGATTGTTACCTTGTATAGTTTATATATATATATATATATATATATATATATATATATATATATATATATATATATATATATACATAAATCTTTTTTGCGTCATATGTTTCATTTGCTTTGTTGTTGTTGTTTATATTCATGTTTGAGTTGTAATCTATTCACTGTTTGAAACAAACAATAAACAAACAAACTTGTTTCTTTATAGTAAGAGAAAACCTCTTACCTGTGTACTAGTTGTGTGTTTTCCTGCTTCAGCTTGGACTTCAGGTCGCCATTTATCCGAATCTCACTCTCCAGTTCTGCCACCTTTTTTTCCAGAGACGTTACCTGATAGAAACAGAGGTGACTTAAGATGTTACCAGATCTTAGAGAGTTTCTGGGTAACAGCGGATTGGATGTACGTTCTTGCTTCATCAGCTATTATCAACTGCTATGGACTTTTTTTTCCTAAATTCTCAGCTATTATCACCTTAAAAGTGACAGAACGCTTAAATAATTTTTGTTGGTCACATCTGCATACTTGTTGCCAAGGCAACAGTGTCACCCAACATCTTTCTCCTGTGCATGAATCATGTATTGACAGAGTGGGAGTGCTTTAATAGGGGAAGTAACAATGTGTGATTGTGTACATGCATGTTTGCATATGTGTCAACATTGCATTGGAAACCCTGAACATACCAAATGTAGAAGTCCAACAAAGGGTCAAAAATGTTTGTTTTTTAATGCAAATACAAGTATCAGTCGACTGCAGCTCCAGAACAAATTTATATCTGATTTAAAGATGTTTTAAAGAAGATTTCCTCACAAATAACTCAAAAAACCTCAAACTGACTTTAGAAACACCATGAGGATACAGACAGACACAAACCCCATGATGGTGTATGATAGAGAGAGGGAAAACTTCACTGTAAAACCTCCTTCATCTCTGTGTAAGCTGCCAGGAGCTTCATGATTAATTCCAAACAAAGAAAACACTTCTTTTTAGCTGGAACAGAACTTTTAACAAAACAGCAAAAGGATGCTGCTTGGTGGAGTCCTCCTGCTGACTTTCCTCCCTACACGTTAGGATAGCTGCTTCCTAATGTGTGCAATAATCTTCTAGCTCTCCTGCCCATGATGAAGAGGTCAGACACAGAAGCTGGACACACACACACACACGCACACACACACACTAAATAAACACTCCTACCTTCTCGTTGATGTCAATGTCGCACGAGTCGATGCTGTCTCTGAAAAGGTCTTCTGTGCTGCCGTTACTGCTGCTCAGGTTGCTGTTGTGCAGCAGCTGTCTGCTCAAACAGACAAAACACACCGCTTGAAGAGTTTTAGACTTTATGAGGATAAAAAAAAAAAGATTAGGACACATGAAACAGACTATAAAGTGGATACCAAGGAGAAAAAAATGCTGAAAACTGAACTGAAAGTGAAAACCCACCCACATAAGTGTGTGTATAACAGAGTTCAGCAAATCCCTTTTGGGTTTTTTGTTTTTTTTCATAGTGAGGTGACATATAAACGGTGGTTTCATCACAGAGACCGGCAATAAAGTGAAGAAAGGAAAGAAGAGGTGAAGCAGCAGGAATGGAGAAAGAACAAGAGAACAGATAAAGAGAGCAATAAAGTGGAAGACATAATCAAACAAGACACAGACGCCAGGAGAAGAACAAGGAGGGAGAGGGCTTTATTGAATACATAGATCAGGCCTGACAGGCCATTTTCACTCTGTCACTATAACTCTGTTTGCATGGCGACAAAAGCCTCACTGTAAGACATCTCACCTGGCACACACCGTCAAGGTCATGCACCGGTACATGCGGCTGCAGCTGAAAAATGTCCAAACTTCTCTTTTTTTTTTTTTTTCTTAATTTAGCAACAAAAACAAGTGTTTGGAAAGTTTTCTTCACAGTGTCTCTATTTTCTCTGAAAAACTGGTTGATAATTAACAGGGTGTTACAGCACAGCTGGGCGATAAGGCAGCAGCTGTCTGTGCCGACATCAATAATCAGCAAATAAAGCATCAGAATAAAGCATCAGGACCTTTGGAGTAGAAACACTCAAATGGTGTGTGTTAGAGCAAAGCTTATATGTGGTTGTCCTACCTTCCAAACGCGGTGCTGGAAATCTTCCTGTTGGGGCTGAAAGAGAGAGAAAAATGAGTTTTTCTTCCCAAACTTATAGCTTAACAACATGGTGGGCATAACTACTGACCACAGTTAAGATTTAAGCTTTTCACTGCAGAGAGAGAGAGAGATTTGATGAACAAAGGTTTCTGTGAGCTCAGCAGCTGCCTTGGTCCATCAACACTTTCAGTACGATGCAGACTTCACTGCAGCTTCCTAACACACTGAGGGGGTAACGAAACATGCCGTGCCGATGTAAAGCCAACCTCAGCATTAACGCTAACTACAGATATTATATCACATCTGGGAAGAAGCTGGTCAGACACCTGAGTTTCTTTCTTTTAGTCATATCTTCTCCATATACAAACACTGAAAAACACTGATGGAGATCTGCAGACAAGCTGCTTCGCAAGGGAAAAACGAGAGATGGGTTCAGTTTGTAAAAGACAAACTTTATAGTTTATTGCACAAACAGCATGCTCAGGCGCCGAAACAATGCTTACAAAGTTCATCTGCATCTTCTATGTGAAGTAAAAACTTAGAGCAAATTTCATGTGACATGAAGAAGCACAAGTAGTTCCTTCTTTTGCTTGTTTTCAAAATAGGACTACATGTCAAGTTGCCAAAGTTATGGCAGATTTATCAATCACATCTGGTTCAGAACAAAGTCTGCAGCACAAACAACCAAATGACACATTTCACAGAATATTCCAGTCATCTTCCACCAACTTTAACATTAAAAAGGATTCAAACATGTCTGCATGTGTGTGAGTGTGTGTGGGCATTGGTGCTGTCAGTTCAACTGTGCAGCTATTAATGGTGACCACGGATTATGCTTCCAATAATAGTTTCCCTGCCTGATAGGTTGTGGAGGTAAGCAGAGGAGGGACAGTCTTACGTAACGATCTATTAGTGTTCGTACCTGCATGTGCCTGAGCTAAACATGAGAAAGAACAGCTTAAACGCCTCTGTGACAACATTACATCACTTTTATTATATTACACTGCTGAGAAAAAAGCTCAGAGCAAACAATGAGTCACAGGTAGAACCTGAGAAGATAAATTCACTGAATAAACGTGAACCTGAATCCTGTATGAGGCCTATAAAAGCTGACAGCATCCGTTTCTGTTGAAGACAAGATGGATTCTGTGTCTGGTCAGCACTGTTTTATTGAGTTATTACCTTTTTAATAGCGCATATAGTTTAAAAACTGACAGACCAGACGGTCCCTCTATTCTAACATGAGTCTCATTCATACATGTTCTTCTCTCCATTGATACGGTGGAAACTGAATGTGTGTTAGGAGTGGATCACCTGACTGGTGTTTTTCCATGGAGACAGGATGGACGTAGTAGTATATATATGTATCAAGTGGTAAAATCCGACGGTTAAAAGGGAAGCAAAAAAAAAAAAAAAAAAAAAAAAAAAAAAAGGGAAGCCTATGAGGAAATGCACACAACTGCAGTTCCCCCTTCATCCACTAGGGGCTCCAAATCAAAGCGAATCCCCATAGACTCCCATGTTAAAAAGACCAACTTCACAGCAGAAATAAACATGTTTACAACCTGGTACAAAAACTATTTTAGTTTTAATAGGTCAGGTCTTCCTTCATGACAGCTGTGAATTTTTCATAACTCACTTGTTTATAACCAGTTTCATCTTGATATACAGCATAATTGGGGGCGTGTCCTTTTGATTGACAAGTACCTGATATCCCGCTGCAAGAAGGCAGAATGTAGCACAACCGTGGATTTTAGCTGGCTAACAGTGTGATTTAGCTTTAGCGGGTTAGCTCTTGCTAGCTCTGGGTTAGCTCAATTAGCTCTTAGCTACAGGTAAGTCGGAGTTTGATAGATGTCAATCATCCACCCCACACTCAAAGCCCCCTCCGAGCTCCACCTCTTTGCCCATTTTTGTATTTTCCATGAGAGACGGCATAGGTGATGCTACCAAGATGGCGACTATGGGAACAGCCCAATAAACTTCTATTCATCTCTTCAGAAGCCTTCAGGTGATGTCATGAAAGCTCTGGGCATCATTTACACAGTCTATGATCTGTATCTGTATCTAGATGGGGTGGAACAGGAGCGTCCATGTCCTTTTAGTATTTACCTGAAAGGTGTCCTCAAGGAACATAGTTTGGGAAGCACACAGATTTCCAGCTATTGCCTGTATTTCTCAACTCAACTTTATTTATAAAGCTCTTTAAACTCTCTTTATTTATAAAGCTCTTTGCAAATAACTCAATAAGACAACAGGTCATGCAAGGAATATAGAATTAAAACAATGAAACAAATTGAATATATAGTAAATAAAACCAATAAATTAAAATAAACTATAACACACTGACCAGAAGCCGTCTTTTGCTAGGTTAAAAGTCAAGGAATAAAAATGGATTTTAAGATGTGTTCTAAAAATGGACAGTCAGGAGGCTTGTCTGATATGAGGGCGGAGCTCATTCCACAGTTTAGGACCAGCAACTGAAAAAGCTCTGTCCTCTCTGAGCTTCCGTTTGGACCTCGCTACATCCAGGAGCAGCAGTTCAGCTGACCTGAGGCACCAGGCAGGAGTGTGGGGGTGGAGGAGCTCAGAGAGGGAAGCAGGGGCCAGACCATTTAAAGATTTAAAGATTTAAAAAGAAAAGAATCTTAAAATGAATCCTGTAGGTCACTGGCAGCCAGTGGAGGGAGGCCAGAACAGGAGCTACGTGTTTTCCCTCTTACGTACTCCAGTTAGGAGGCGTGTAGCTGCGTTTTGCACCAACTGGAGACATTTCTACCGTTAACCTTCTCATCCATTTACATCTGATTGTTTATAAAAGCAACAGTGTCAGCTGGATGTTTTAAAGCAATAAAACACTCGCTGTCCTCAAAGCGCTTCTGTGATTTATTGAAATGGCTGAGATTTATTGTGTGTTTTTGTGTTTTACCTGTTAGCCTTGAGGTTTTTGAGCCGCGCCTCCAGATCATTGAGCAGGTTGACCTTTTTGCTGCACTGAGAACAGTAGACATCCATGAGTTCACCGGGGTAATGGTGACGCACTTTACGAGGAGTCTGGCCCGCGCTGCGTACACACACAAAGACGTATAGATTTATACTGTAGCCGGAGCAACTGCTTTGGCTTTCTAGTAAATCACAGCAGTAAAACTTCCAGCTCGGATTGACACAAAGAGACATGATTTATTAGGACACATCTTTATATAAAAAAAAACAAAACAAAACATAAAAACACAAAGAAGTGTAAATTTAGCCCACTTTGTCTTAGAATATCTTAAACTTCTTTCTCATGCTGGGTTATAAATCTGGGCCTCATTTTGAATTTAAATCTCCAAGCCAACTCCTTTTGGAGAGTTTTGTCTGCTTGGTATGCGAGAAAGGAGCGCCGGGCTGAGTCTATCATCTGGGTTGCCTTAATCCCATTAAACACAAGGCTTTGATGAATATTAATGAGGCCTTGAGGGCAAGAACTCCTAAGCCACATTTGTACAGTGAAAACTCAGAATAATAGGAGTCAGGTAAATCTGGAGCGCTCAGAGTCAAGCTCAAACCCATGAAATTGAACAACGAAGTTCCTGAAACTAATCAGAGTTTTGCATTTTGCGTCATCACAACTCGGCTTCAGAACTGCATGGATGCAAACACAAGTAAAATGAGTAAATCTTCCTCCGAGCAGCGACGAAGAAGCAGGTCATCGTGCTTCTTCCATCGTGGAAGTTTGTCCTGATCGTGTCTGAGTGATCGCGTCTTTTTTTTATTTTTTATTTTCTATCAAACTGGGAAATCATGAGTCTGTCCATCAAGTCTGATGTTGATACGTAAACATCAACTGCGAAACTTTCCTTCTTTCCTCTTCTTTTCTCCTAATGAATTATTTGCTTAAAATGACTAAAATCAATTCAACAACGTCAGGGAAGCTTGACCAGAAGACATTTTGGATCAGATCTGTGAAAGGATGATGAAAGTCTTCTGCCCAAAGATCCAGTTTTATCCTTCCAGTTCAGATTCACGTGGACGGACAGGGTGGGATCTATCCCAGCTACCACTGGACTCGACAACCAGTACATCCTGCGAGGATGCACTGGTTGTTGGGTTGGGCTTGGTGACAGGACCAAGCAGAGACCAGATGAGCAACCACACATGCTCATGTTCACACATAAGAACCAACTTACCTTCCAAACTGGAAGGTAATTATAACTACAAATCAATTAATGGACTGAAATGAATTTTAAAAGCTAAT